>NC_060145.1:263344765-263654937 GCF_021461385.2 Schistocerca piceifrons | reverse complement strand
ACTTTTAAAAATGGTATTCTTTCTCTACCAAGTAGACTTAGGTTGAGCCACAATAAAGTCTGGAGTGGCGACATATAGAAACTCTTTCACCAGTAACCTTTCTTATACTAGTTATTTAGTTCTGGTAATGAAACAGACGCTATGTAGGATCACAGGACACTTACTTTATCTTTCATCTGAGCTTCTGTATGTCGATAAAACTGGTTCTGAACTGGGAATGCAACTCAGACAGCCCTTAACGCGGAATTTGTTCCCTTCGTGTCAGTACAGCTCATGCTACCATTTGTTGTTTGTTCAAAACTGCAGATTCCTCAACATCTCCACATATTGCACGTGAATGGGTTCGAATCCTGGCCCAGTACTAAAGATTTCATTATGTATTATCAAAATCTACCATGAGAACACCTATCTGCTGGTGGATAATAATTTAGATGTTCAATGTATTTTCATTCTTTGTCCACACTAACGATATTTGACGTTTTTGACTCCCAATGAGACACAGAACTATTTGCGAGATCACTGTAAGTTCAAGATATTATTCCGAGATGTTATTCCGAGCTGCTGGTGGAGAAAAATTTGGTAGCTGGCGTCTCTTTGTGTGTAATCAACAACGATATGTGTGGAGCTCTATTCCCAGTTAGCACTGAACTCTTCGTCATATTATTTCTAGTTCAAACACGCTCACATGTCGCTGCTGGTGCAACAAACCCATATTTGACGTTCGTTTTCTCTAGAATATAACAGCGATAGGTGCCGGTTCGTCTCGTCATTTCAGTTAAAACATCTAGCTACTGCCAAGAAAATGCGATATGTCACAGTTGACGATATCTATCTTATTAGGTTCTGGGTTCGAATCCCCGTCCACCACAAAGGTTTACCTCACGCCAATTCAACTAAGTTACTTGTTAAGAAACAATATTTAACATCTCTCGTAGTTCGTTAACAGGGACAATAGGTGCTGGGTAGGAATTCGCGTCCGTTAAAAATGTTTGCGTTATGTACTTTAAAGTTGGTATTTGCTAATTGATACTGTCTCAAATCGAGGTATATCACTCTCTGTATGCCTAATCAGGAATGACTGTTAGTTTCCGTCAGTCACGAAATCTTTGCTTAGTCTGCATGACCTGGGTTTGAATCCATATGCAGAACGAGACGGTTCGTCGTGTCATTTGAAGTTCATACATATTCTCAACTAGCTGATCGTGAACAACTTAAATTTTTAATGTCATTTTGTGTTTAATAATAAGTACCAGTCTGACGTAATAATTAGAGTGGTAACATTTCAGGTATGTCATTTATTGTAATAAATGTGAGCTTACAAGCCTTAAGGACAGTCTTATCTGTGATAAGGTGTTCCCTGATATTTGTAATATCGTAGCACTACTTTACATCTTGAGTTATTGCGATACAGAGCTGTGTTTTCTAGTGGTGACTTGTTGGAACAATTTTCAATAGTCAAACGACTGTACCAAGGAGCGATTAGAGGACCTGCTAGACAGCTGCGTTATGTGGGTTGCATGCGAATCCGGCGAAATGCAATTCAGGTCGTTCGGATACTTTTGAGCATGACTGTACGTGCGTTTATTAGCTGCGCAAATTATACGTATACACAAGTTAATAGTGATATGTGTCAGTTTCAGTACACGGAATGTTAGGGGGCTATATATGGTGAATTAAGTGGGATTTTGAACGATTGATTTTTAACACTTACTAAAAGCAGGAATATCAGACGACGTTCTAATGCAAGTTTCCACCCATCAGTGTATATTAAGTTTGCCAGTTGCAAGCTCTCACTGTGCCGAGAGGACTTGTTGGTAATGAACTGTTGGACGTTGGGCAGATCCGCAGATACATTTTAACGAAATCAGATGTGGGGTCGCTCTGTGCTATGATTAAAGGTTTAATTGGATTTCTGGTCGCGAGGTCGTGCCACACGCATTTGCGTTTACGAGAAGAGGGGTCACTATAGACGTAATTGGTGATCAGCAGATTTCGTTCGACGTGGAGTCACATCAAGGTTGATAGTTATTTTCCTTATCGAATGCAAGTGCGTACCTCTGAAATCAGTTGTGCAGTGTCTGTCCGTGAATTTTTTAAATGTATTGTTCGTACGGTATGCGAATACAATCTGGTGGTAGTCCATGTTATGATAATTAAGAGACTTTACAGCAATAATGCTGCCCATGAACTCTAGGATTTGGTGAAACTAAAAAATTTGCGGTAATATAAACAGCATTACGCGTATGAAAAATAGCAGATAAAATGAGTTTTGCAATTAATATGAGACTAATTAGAAAAAAAATTTTCTTTGTGAAGTCATTAAGTGCATATTACGTTCGTGATCCTTGTATTTTTAGGATTAGCCTACGAAAACGTAGATCATATACGGAATATTTTAAACTGGAGGAGAAAAGTTAATAACAGAGAAAGAGGGAGATTAGGACCTACTATGTTTCTCAGAGAGTGTAATCACTTATGATACCATTACAGTAGTTGACTGCAGGTGCACCAGTAGCTTCAGAGGAATGCTCATAAACAATAATACTGGGTGCTGCAAATCCAAGTTGTGTGTCTACTAACTGTTTTAACTATGCTAATAAACAATTTTTTTTCCAGCAAACTTCTTCAATGTTAGTCGATTATGGTAAAACTATATTTACTCAGTGGATGTTTTCTGACATCATTATGAGGGAAAGAAGCCTTAAGTTGTTAATGGAAATTTTTGCTGGGCCAACAGGAGTAAACGGAAGCGCGAAGCATGAGTCTCGGCAGATACAGCTGACCCTGCCGGAATCGACGTTGCCTTGACTCAGTGACGGAGATGCGAGAGAATATCACGCTCGACACCTCTCATCTGGATCCACAGCCAGCAAGTCTCCACAGTCTCTACCCTGATGCCATACGGAGGAAGCCACATTCACACCAGTGCGTGCAGTTAGAGACAGAACCACCCAGGAAGGCGTGGGCCGCCTACTCACTCCATCTGAGTCAAGATGTCACCACAGGGAATTAATAGGTGCCTCATCCGATTACAGCAGCTGCCAGCCCATCTTGTTCAAGAGAAGACGCGGCAACACTATGAAGGTCATCGAACCCACAGTGGTAATGTAAATTGATGGACAGGCTCTTAGTCAACCTGTATGTTTATATTCTATGAGGGGGATCTAGACAAGGAATTTCACATGACCATGCAGATGTTACGCATTCGTCAATGAACGTGAACTCTTGTTATGACCTCTGTACTGAGTCATGCTATTCAGATGCATGCAGAATACTGTTACCAATGACGTCATCTTTCCTTGTGGTGTGTGTATATGGTAGAATAAACATTTCAGGACACTCACTACAGCCTCAAATCATTTCTTCTGAGTTGTGAACACTTTTGCGATTGCTCACTAATCTACTGATGAATGCTCAAATCTTATACCCGGGAACTGTCCAATTTTAGGAAGCTGAATACTGTTAGTGATGTCGAGAAGGACAAATTTTTGTAAGGAGCAGACTATGGCCATAAACTTTACGCCAGTGAGACCACTAATAATAGCGAAGCGTATCATTTGGACAAACAATCAAATGGAATTTAAATCTACAGGGACAGCGAACACTATAGATTTCGTTTCCGTATTTTCTCATGTGTCAAACCTTCCACAGAAGCAATCCGTGTGACGAACAACGTACTGCCGATGAACAGTAAAGTGATTGTTGGACAATGTGTTTTGTAATTTTCTTAGTGTACTATTGAGAGACAATGATACAGACTGGCCATTAGGCTCGACGTAAATTTTTATGTAATTTTAAGTCGCGCCCCCAGCGGTGCTGCAAATTTGGTTGTGCTAACAAGTTTTATGTTTAATGTGTTACTTTGTTACTCTCGTAGTAATTTTAACGCACGAAATGAGCAGAGTAGCAATCTGTGCCTACTTATAAACGTGCAGTTTTGAGATGAAAAAAAATATTTGTTTGTATCCCTTATGCTCGATGTGGTCTTATCTAATGTCACATTTCGCTTACTCATTTACCGATACGCACATCACGGTATCTACACAGTAACACAATAGTTTGTGTGGGCATCGAGAGCATTAGCAATTGTTTTTGTAATTTTCATTTGTTGTATGTTTGCTATATAGAATCTACAAATTTGCTACTTGTACACAACCATGCAATGCCAAAGGAGTAATGAAAGTTGTTTTGCTTAGGTCTTCTTTGTTACCAATATGTGGCTATAATTGTTCTTTTATCATTCTATTTGATTTTCTGTGCATCTGTTTTTATACAGGGTGGTCCATTGATAGTGACCGGGCCAAATATCTCACGAAATAAGCATCAAACAAAGAAACTACAAAGAACGAAACTCGTCTAGCTTGAAGGGGGAAACCACATGGCACTATGGTTGGCCCGCTAGATAGCGCTGCCAAAGGTCAAACGGATATCAACTGCGTTTTGTTTTTTTTAATTAGGAACCCCCATTTTTATTACATATTCGTGTAGTACGTAAAGAAAGATGAATGTTTTAGTTGGAACACATTTTCGCATTGTGATAAATGGCACTGTAATAGTCACAAACGTGTAAGTACTTGGTATCACGTAACATTCCGCCAGTGCGGACGGTATTTGCTTCATGATACATGACCTGTGTTAAAATGGACTGTTTACCAATTGCGGAAAAGGTCGATATCGTGTTGATGCATGGCTATTGTGATCAAAATGCCCAACCGGCGTGTGCTATGTATGGTGCTCGATATCCTGTACGACATCATCCCAGTGTCCGGACCGTTCGCCGGATAGTTACGTTATTTAAGGAAACAGGAAGTGTTAACCCACATGTTAAACGTCAACCACGACCTGCAACAAATGATGATGCCCAAGTAGGTGTTTTAGCTGCTGTCGCGGCTAATCCGCACATCAGTAGCAGACAAATTGCGCGAGAATCGGGAATCTCAAAAACGTCGGTGTTGAGAATGCTACATCAACATCGATTGCACCCGTACCATATTTCTATTCACCAGTAATTGCATGACGACGACTTTGAACGTTCTGTGCAGTTCTGCCACTGGGCACAAGAGAAATTACGGGACGATGACATATTTTTTTCACGCATTCTATTTAGCGACGAAGCGTCTTTCACCAACAGCGGTAACGTAAACCGGTACTATTGGGCAACGGAAAATCCACGATGGCTGCGACAAGTGGAACATCAGTGACCTTGGCGCGTTAATGTATAGTGTGGAATTATGGGAGGAAGGATAATTGGCCCCCATTTCATCAAATGTTCAAATGTGTGTGAAATCTTATGGGACTTAAATGTTAAGGTCATCAGTCCCTAAGCTTACACACTACTTAACCTAAATTATCCTAAGGACAAACACACACACCCATGCCCGAGGGAGGACTCGAACATCCGCCGCCCATTTCATCGATGGCAATCTAAATGGTGCAATGTATGCTGATTTCCTACGTAATGATCTACCGATGTTACTACAAGATGTTTCACTGCATGACAGAATGGCCATGTACTTCCAACATGTTGGATGTCCGGCACATAGCTCGCGTGCTGTTGAAGCGGTATTGAATAGCATATTTCATGACAGGTGGATTGGTCGTCGAAGCACCACACCATGGCCCGCACGTTCACCGAATCTGACTTCCTCGGATTTCTTTCTGTCGGGAAAGTTGAAGGATATTTGCTATCGTGATCCACCGACAACGCCTGACAACATGCGTCAGCGCATTGTCAATGCATGTGCGAGCGTTACGGAAGGCGAACTACTCGCTGTTGAGAGGAATGTCGTTACACATATTGCCAAATGCATTGAGGTTGACGGACATCATTTTGAGCATCTCAGCAATGATAAGTTCACAAATGTACATGTATCACATTGGACCAGCCGAAATAAAATGTTCAAACGTACCTAAGTTCTGTATTTTAATTTAAAAAACCTACCTGTTACCAACTCTTCGTCTAAAATTGTGAGCCATATGTTTGTGACTATTACAGTGCCATCTATCACAAAGCGTAAAGAGTGGTCCAACTAAAACATTCACGAATATGTAATAAAAATGGGGGTTTCTATTTAAAAAAACGCAGTTGATATCCGTTTGACTTATGGCAGCGCCATCTAGCGGGTCAACCATAGCGCCATCTGGTTCCCCCCTTCAAGCTAGACAAGTTTCGTTCTTTGTAGTTTTTTCGTTTGACGCTTATTTCTTGAGATATTTGGCCCGGTCGCGATCAGTGGACCACCCTGTATATGTCATGCTTTTATTCGAAGTGAAATTTATGTAATTGTTCTTCGATATGATTTAATGCAGTGCTTTTGTGTGAAAGCAATTTCTTTAAGCAAATCCTGTGTTATGTGACAGGCTACTGTTTAAACTGAATGATGAAGTTGATGCTGTAAGGCCATTAGTGTGAATGGAGTAATTTGTAGTGTGTGGATCTTAACGACAAATAATCTGAGCGAGTGAGAGTTTACAATTGCATTTCCCCAATACATGGTCATCATAAAAGCAGCTAGTATGAATCTATAATATTGTAACTATTGGTGTTTTCTTTTTTATTATATGTTTACACAAATAAAAACCTCGTTACACAATATTTATGTGTGAATGTGAGACGCTTGTGCCAGTACATGAGTGTGTTTGTGTATATTCAGCATGCTGCGGTGTGTCAAAAAGTAATGGGAGAAATTTAATTCTCATCTCTTGAGTTCAATCATCTCAGTTTCATAGAGAGAAGTTGGAGAACTGAAATGCAGGTCAGTATAAGGTTTACTCATGTCCATTTGTTTTTATAAACATTGTAGTCTTGATTCTGTGAGATTTGCCGCCGGTACTAGCAGAGTGAGTAGCTATAGATAGTGCAAGTTATGCCCACTGACAGCAGCAGCTGTCTGCAAAAAGTATTACATCTAACAGGAGCTGGTCGCGGAAGCAATTGCCAACGGCTACAGAATATGACGAAATAAACGTTCAAAGTAATGGTAGCAGTGTACATTAGATTTATGAGTGATTCCTATAAGGCTTTGACATGGGGCTAATGGTCAGCAGATTACCGGACCTTGCGCACTTCAGCTGAATATCATGTCTTGTACAGGACAGTAGAATTATGGCAGAGAAGACAAACTGTTGAGCTGTCTTGCCAAAGGTCACAGTTTAACTGCTTGATTAGGTTTATTCGGAGGAATAGTTTCTGAATCAGATTAAGGTGGCATCTGGAAGGCTTTGATATGTTGTAGGTTAATGCTGATTACAAGTGGTTGTGATGTAGTGCATTGAATTCTGGACGTTCTTATGAGGTCACAATCAACAGGAAATCTCTGTAGGTGATTGTAGGTTTCACAGGCATCAAGCATTGATTGAGTGTTTACCATACTGTGTAGTGAATGCTGATCCTAGACCAGACACTGACAGTTGGTGCTTAGTTAGCAATACAACCAGTTGTTGAACGGATTGTTCTGTGGACATTACACAGTGATCCTGATGTGTACTCTAAGGAATTTGGTTGTTCATGGTACACAGCTATGAATGTAATTCGGTGGTCAGTACAATACGAAAGAAAGTGACTGGCACACATTGAAGTAATAGAGTTACTGAAACTTCCTGGCGGATTAAAACTGTGTGTCCGACCGAGACCTGAACTCGGGACCTTTGCCTCTCGCGGGCAAGTGCTCTACCATCTGAGCTACCGAAGCAAGACTCACGCCCGGTCTCACAGCTTTACTTCTGCCAGTATCTCGTCTCCTACCCTCCAAACTTTACAGAAGCTCTCCTGCGAACCTTGCAGAACTAGCACTCCTGAAAGAAAGGATACTGCGGAGACATGGCTTAGCCACAGCCTGGGGGATGTTTCCAGAATGAAATTCCGGAAATAGTGTTACTGTCACAATTGTGGATAGGTGGACTTGGGATTCTTATTAGCAGAAAACTCAAATTTAATGAATTAATTTAGAAACAGGTACTAGTATTTGTGACAGCATCATTCTAAAAGTGTGGCCATACAGTAGAAGCTGCCTATTAATTGTTGAAATTTTCCCAGTAGTAGGCGAACTATACCGAGTTGGAACCATTTGGGTACGGGTGTGACAAGAATACTATTACTGCTAAATTTAAGTGGCAAATTGCCAGTTGAAATAGCGCATGATAGTGGGTCCGCAAAGATCCAACTTCTGAGGAGGTTAAATCTGGTTTGCATTATACAATGCCAGAAAAAAGTGGTACACCCTTTTGGAGTTTTAGCTGAATCCAACCACTCTCTGGACTCCAACGACAACAACAAGACAGAAAAGTACGGAACCAACTGCCTCGATCATCATTCCACCTTCTTCACCAAAAATTCTGGAATGCGACCATATTCACGCTCTTTTAACACAGAACATTCGAAACCCCTGCCTCTCATTGTGGTTAAGACATCACACATAGCATCTTTCTCTTACTGCTTCACTCTATACGTGTGTCTCTCCCACTGTCTTCGTCTTTTCTGATTGGTTTACAGTGTATCCCACTGTCAGTCTCCTCTCTAACTTGCATTGTCTCCTTTTGTCTTCGTCTCCCTCTGCCACTCTCTCCACCATACCTCTGCAGTTCAAAAATTCTGGACGGTCCAAATCATGTCTTCCTCTATATTAACGCAATTAAAATTTCTATCTAAAACGTTCGCTCCCCTGTACCTACGCATTAGTTCGCCGATCTCGGGGGCCCAGAACTCCCGAACCTGCCTATGGTCTCTGCTCCTCTCTTTAGCACTCCCATTGCTTCTAGCTCTATCTATTTCTGTTTCTCTTTTACTCCCGCTGTTTCTCACAGACTCCCAATGTCTTCTTTCTATTTAGGTCCCACTGTTATTGTTATCATCCATCTCTCTTTCAGTGTCACTTTCTCTCTCTCACCATCACTGTGTTCTCTCTGTTTTCCTCCCACTGGCACCATCTCCTCTCACTTTCTATGCCACTTTTATTGTCCCCCCTGTCTGCTAATGCTGACTATAAACACAGTTTTGTGACCCTAGAACCCTTTGAATGATCCTAAAACCCTTGCCACATGTTCACTACATCAGTTAAAAACTTACGTCACATACTTTACTCGCATAAGTATGGTACTATGAACCTCCTGATCTCGGTAACGGATGAAAATATCGAAAGATTTTCGAAATTCCCATAGAATATCACCTTAAGAACATCAGGTAAAAATTTCGACGATCTGCCATGGATGGAAATTATATAAGTGGTCATCATCACATTTGTACTTTTCATACCCAAAACTTAGACCTTTTACGAGTTTCCTTAGGAATTGCCAATGAACAAATGGTGCTTCTGCACGCTGCACAGAGACCACACACAATGCAAAATAACCAACCGATTTGCTTAATTTGCCTGTGCTGGAGGAAGTGTGTAGTACTTTAACTTTGATCTTGTACCGTTGGATTGCTACAGTATGCCCGTTCTGGCAATAGGTATACACATGGTCGCCAGGTCAAGGTCTATCCAAAACTCTTGATCCTTTTAGTACAACCAGAGATGTCACATTCCGAGAAATCCCATTTTCGCGCTCGGCTTTTTGGGACGACCTTATACCGTGCACTGTAGCAGAAGGACCGAGAAAGACGCAATGGTCGGAAACGAGTATTTCAGGTGGTATTAAATCTTGAATGAGCGGTGCAAGTGGGACTTGTGTCGGTCAGCTTCTGATGTTTCGTAATAAACAACTGTTTACCATAGCGGTGTTGGTGTCTCAATAATGAAAGTCAAAACACAGTCCCCCGTGATGTGCCCTCAGTGGAGTTAATCACTGTTAACAGTTCCCCACTGGTGATCGAGGCTACAGCATTACTCTTTACTCAAACTTACAGACGTGCATTTAATGTATGGTGAAGCAAGTTACACTGTGCGGAAAGCTGAAATGACAAACAGAGTACTATTTCGCGATAGCTGTTAATATAACTGAAAGAAATTTGTAGCTGTGGATAAAATGGTTCAAATGGCTCTGAGCACTATGGGACTCAACTGCTGAGGTCATAAGTCCCCTAGAACTTAGAACTACTTAAACCTAACTAACCTAAGGACAACACACACATCCATGCCCGAGGCAGGATTCGAACCTGCGACCGTAGCGGTCGCGCGGTTCCAGACTGTAGCGCCAGAACCGCTCGGCCACCAGCGGCCGGCGCTGTGGATAAAAACTATCGACAAACAGAGCACCAGCAGCGGGCCAAAGGACTCGAGAAATAACTGTTTATGCAGAAAAATATACAAAGTCTTCGTACATAAATATTTAAATTGGATGATGGTGGGACATCAGCTGGTATAATTTTTATTAAAAATGAAACTCCTCCAGCTTTATTTAAGATTTCATATTTGTTTGGCTACTAGTTTCGACGTTGCGTCAACGCCATCTTCGGGCTCTACATAACACGCCACACATAAAACAAACAATGTGAGACATCAGTAGTCTGTGAGCTATTGTACAAAATAAATATATTAGAAACATATTATATAAAGGATGAATTCATTAAAAGTAGTTACATTTCGTTCATTTTCATTAAGATGCAATTTGCCGGCCGGAGGGGCCGAGCGGTTCTGGGTGCTACAGTCTGAAACCGGGCGACCGCTACGGTCGCAGGTTCGAATCCTGCCTCGGGCATGGATGTGTGTGATGTCCGTAGGTTAGTTAGGTTTAAGTAGTTCTAAGTTTGAAACGTCCCCTTTAAACAATTATACAAGACTGTGCTTAAACTGACACACAATATTTTGTTAGCGCAACGCAATCTGACTTTCAAAATTCCCTACAAAAGAATGGCCCTGACTAACATTAAACTATACCTTTCACAAATCACTTACCTCACAAAAATCTTCGCTGCTCAAGCTACTGCAATACAGCGAGCGCCACTACTGCCAGCTAAATAAAAGATTCAAACTATGGATGGCACTAACTACTGATAGGGATAGTTAGCAAATGAAAGATATTAATAGAGAACAAACAATGTATTTACCTTGATATCATCATATATAAATATAGCAGTTCATGACAAATTTCAAAACTCCGCCATCTCTCTCCCCACATCCACCACTGCTGGCGGCTCACCTCCAACTGCCTAGCGCTACGCGCTGTTAACAGCCAACTGCCCAACACTACAATGGCAGACAACAATGCAAACTAGCCACAGACCGCACACAGCACAGCCAGTGATTTTCATATTGAGCGTTACGTAACGTTGCCAATAAGAAAACATAAACAGCCTACTTACATAGAGAAAACATAAACAGCCTACTTACAAGTTCTAGGGGACTGATGACCACAGCAGTTGAGTCCCATAGTGCTCAGATCCATTTGAACATTTTTAAGATGCAATTTACCTTGACATTAGCAATTTATATGGTACAAACAAGTACAAATGAGGTTATATATACACGTTTATTTCTATTACAGATCAATACCAGACATTTGAATAAAATGAGGGTGTATATAAGTCTAGATGACAAACCGTTACTCTTAGAGATAATAATGTAGGCATGAAACAGTACTAAAATTGTGTTAACAGCTAATAGTAATACCCTAAACCCGTCTTTGTGTGCACAATTTAACTAACAGGAAGGAAAATATACATTGCCAATCAGACAAATGTAAGCTATGAATTGACTCATGTGTATCTATTTTACACCATTGACTACCTTTTAATATATTAACTGGATTTCACACCATTCTTCCAGTTCCTCTTCACTTGTGTTTCGTATCGTTATGAATGTTATTGTTTAAGTAACCTGTTTCATTTTGTTACTTTATAGTGATAACGATACAGTGTTATGCAAACGAAACTCCTTTCCACTTTCCCACCTTTCACTGTTTATGAACAATGATATCATACCTTACATATGTCTGATTGTCAATGCATATTTTCCTTCCGGTTAGTTAAACTGTGCACACAAAGGAGGGTTTAGGGTATTTTTATTCGCTTTTAACACAATTTTAGTACTGCTTCATGCCTATATTATTATCTCTAAGAGTAACTGTTTATTACCTAGACTTATATATACCCCCATTTGATTCAAATGTCTGGTATTGATCTGTAATGGAAATATCCATGTATATATAACCTCATTTGTACTTGTTTGTACCATATACATTGCTAATGTCAAGGTAAATTGCATCTTAATGAAAATGAACGAAATGCAACTACTTTTAATGAATTCATCCTTTATATAATATGTTTCTAATATATTTATTTTGTACAATAGCTCACAGACTACTGATGTCTCACATTGTGTGTTTTATATAGGACCTGAAGATGGCGTTGACGCAACGTCGAAACTAGTAGCCAAATAAGTATGAAATCTTAAGTACAGCTGGAGGAGTTTCATGTCATAAAAATACATACAAGGTGTCGTTGTCGTCATAAATATAAATTTTTATAATGCAAAGAGGTATAGGCTCGCAAAAATCAGAGAAAATGTCTCTAAACCGACGAATAATTATTATAAACTTCGTAAAACAATAATAGTATCACTTTTTCGAAAGCCTATAATTGTCTTCCACTGAGACGCATAGGCTTAAAATTTGGTTCTAATGGGTCTACAACAGTCTTTTGTAGTGCTGCAATACCTTGGTGCCTTCTACGCTTCAAGCAGTAAGATTCCGACACTTGCCAAAAAACAGGTCAAAGCTCAGAAGTTCGTGCGAGGTGTAAAGTAGGTTTGTGATCTAATGGGACTAAATTTCAGCACAATTCTGGCCAACGCCACCATGGACTTCTCTCACGATGGAAAATCACTCCCCCCCCCCCAACCTTTCTTTGCTTATTACACGTATTTCCTCTCTTCTTTTGACCACTCAGCGGTGGAGGTCGGAACAGATACGCCCAGCGTTGAAACCAGGCAGTTTTCTTGTGGGTGGCCGATGAAAACATTTCAGACACAGCTCAAATCAGAACCGACGCGATAAAGCCTCAGGCGGTTGCGTAAAGGGAGTCAGTTAAATTACCCGTTCCCTTGGAACATTGATCCCCACAAATTTAGCCATCGAAAACGACAGTTCGCAGTCCATTGAGCAACGGGACGATGTTCCTGACAACCTTTGACACTGTTGAATCCCACTGGACGATTCAACCAATCTCTAAGGACATCTTGGGACAGTAACCTCACTGAACGTCATCGCATCGCTCTGGAGTAAAGAGAAACTGCTAGTTTTGATCTGATATGCAGGGGAAACCACTAAGGCCCGTTCAGAACTATTTGACAGATTTTGAATGAGAAGCACCAAAGGGTGCTTATGCTATCTCAGCGCTTCTGTTTCGCGCCGTGCTACGGTGTCATCACTGTGGGCTGTCCGCCCCGATAGTTGAGTGGTCAGCGTGACGGATTGCCGTCCTACGGGCCCGGGTTCGATTCCCGGCTGGGTCGGAGATTTTCTCCGCTCAGGGACTGGGTGTTGTGATGTCTTCATCATCATTTCATCCCCATCCGGCGCGCAGGTCGCCCAATATGGCGTCGAATGTAATAAGACCTGCACCAAGGCGGACGGACCTGCCCTGCAAGGGGCCTCCCGGCCAATGACGCCAAACGCTCATTTCATTTCATCACTGTGGGCTGCTACAATGTCGCATGTACGAATAAAATCGCAAAGGTTCCTTCTAAACGCACCCAGTTCCGCAACACCCTCGGTGGCATCCGCCCTCCTCTGTTGAGCACTTAAAAAAGCTGTGACCGAGCCATAGGCGCCAGCAGGCAGGCTGCACTGCTGCTCTAGGCCCAGTTAGCAGGCATGGGGAATCAGAGGAGTGTCCGGTTGTCTGCCTGCTGGTGCCTAGGATTCTGTAAAGGCTGGTGCCTAGGATTCTGTAAGGACTTGTCTCTCTTCAGGTACATTTTTAAAGTGTTCAGCAGAGGAGGCTGGGTGACTGAATGGTCTTAAACGGACGCTCTGCCATTTTGTTCACGCGTCTGTCAATGCAGCTTCTACACCCCCATGATCACGCCCCAGCAGTGAGCGGAATAGGAGCACTGAAAAAAACAAATACTTTTGATCACGTTCAAATTTCGGTTCTGACCGGTCCATAGTAGTTCCACCCTGTACATCAGAGGAAAAGAATTCTAGTTGCATTACACTTCAAAGGATTGTGGTCGCGTCCAGTGAGGTTGCTGGCACATGGTGTCCTTACAGTAGGGCTGAAACGTCCGTGGGTGTCAGCAGTGCAAACGTATCTCAAGAGCGTCGTCACACACACTACTGGCCATTAAAATTGCTACACCGCGAAGATGACGTGCTACAGACGCCAAATTTAATCGACAGGAAGAAGATGCTGTTATATGCAAATGATTAGCATTCAGATCATTCACACAAGGTTAGCGCCGGTGGCGACACCTACAACGTACTGACATGAGGGAAGTTTCCAACCGATTTCTCATACACAAACAGCAGTTGACCGGCGTTGCCTAGTGAACCGTTGTTGTGATGCCTCGTGTAAGGAGGACAAATGCGTACCATCACGTTTCCGACTTTGATAAAGGTCGGACTGTAGCCTATCACGATTGCCGTTTATCGTATTGCGACATTGCTGCTCGTGTTGGTCGAGATCCAATGACTGTTAGCAGAATATGGAATCGGTGGGTTCAGGAGGGTAATACGGAACGCTGTGCTGGATCCCAACGGCCTCGTATCACTAGCAGTCGAGATGACAGGCATCTTATCCGCATGGCTGTAACGGATCGTGCAGCCACGTCTCGATCCCTGAGTCAACAGATGGGGACTTTTGCAAGACAACAACCATCTGCACGAACAGTTCGACGACGTTTGCAGCAGCATGGACTATCATCTCGGAGACCGTGGCTGCGGTTACCCATGACGCTGCATCACAGACAGGAGCGCCAGCGATGGTGTATTCATTGACGAACTTGGGTGCACGAATGGCAAAACGTCATTGTTTCGGATGAATCCAGGTTCTGTTTACAGCATTATGATGGTCGCATCCGTGTTTGGCGACATCGTAGTGAACGCACATTGGAAGTGTGTATTCGTCATCGCCATACTGGCGTATCATCCGGCGTGATGGTATAGGGTGCCATTGGTTACACGTCTCGTTCACCTATTGTTCGCATTGACGGCACTTTGAACAGTGGACATCACATTTCAGATCTGTTACGACCCGTGGCTCTACCCTTCATTCGATCCCTATGAAACCCTACATTTCAGCAGGATAATGCACGACCGCATGTTGCGGGCCTTTCTGGATACAGAAAATATTCGACTGCTGCCCTGGCCAGCACATTCTCCAGATCTGTCACAAATTGAAAACCGCTGGTCAATTTTTGTTTTTGTTTTTTTTGTTTGTGGTTTTAGGGCGCAAAACTTCTATGGTCATTAGCGCCCAGCCCGTGACTTAGGAAACAGGAAAAAACCGAAATTTAAAACCAGCAGCAATGGGAACAAAGTCATAAAATTTGAGAAACTAAAAGCAGAAGGAATGCTTAAAAATCCACTACAGAAAGGGGTTGGTTGTCCCCAAAAAAGCTTCAAATGACTGACGTCATTTCACTGTCACTAATAAACTGGAGAACGCGGTCGGCTGAGCGCGTGTCATCTGCTAAAATCGACGATAGATCAGGCGATAGCTGTAGACGGGAACGTAACGGATTAAAATAGGGGCGTTCAATTAAAAGGTGTCTGACCGTCCACAGCTGAGAGCAGTGGGGACAGAGTGGGGGAGGATCGCCGCTTAAAAGATGTCGATGACTAAAAAGACAGTGCCCTATCCGGAGTCTAGCTAAAATTACCTCCTCCCGACGACGCGTTCGGGAGGAAGAGGTCCAAGCGCAAGGAAGGGCTTTCACTTCCCGCAATTTATTATGGGGAAGTGTTGACCAATGCTCACGTCATAAATGAGCAACTTGGCGACATAAACCGCTCCGTAGATCGGTGAAGGAAAGCGACTGAAGAGCTGGCCGAGGAAGAGAGACTGCAGCCTTGGCCGCTATATCGGCCGCCTCATTCCCATAGATACCAGCGTGTCCCGGGAGCCAGAGGAACGCCACCGAGACGCCCCCCAGGTGGAGCAAGCGCAGACAGTCCTGAATCCGGTGGACCAGAGGGTGCACAGGGTAAAGAGTTTGGAGACTGAGGAGAGAGCTGAGAGAATCTGAGCAGATTACATACTGTATCCGCTGATGGCGGCGGATGTAGTGGACAGCCTAGAGAACAGCGTAAAGCTCCGCAGTATAAACCGAACACTGGTCGGGAAGCCGAAAGTGATTTGGGGTGTCGCCATCAATATAGGCACTCCCTACACCTAACGATGTTTTCGAGCCGTCGGTGTAAATAAATGTGGCGTCCGTCATTTGTGCACATAGAGCAGCAAATGCCCGACGGTAAACAAGTGTAGGGGTACCATCCTTCGGAAATTGACATAGGTCACGGAGCAAGTAGATCCAGGGACGGAGCCAAGGCGGTGCTGTACCCCAAGTTGTCAAGAAGGTTTTAGGAAAGCGGAAGGAAAGAGAATGGAGCAGTTGACGGAAGCGGACTCCCGGGGGTAGTAGGGAGGAGGAGCGGCCTGCATACCCTACATCAAAGGAGGCGTCGAAAAAAAGGTCATGGGCTGGATTAGCAGGCATGGAAGACAGATGGCTAGCATAACGACTCAGAAGGACTGCCCGCCGATTGGACAGCGGAGGTTCAGCAGTCTCAGCATAAAGGCTTTCCACAGGGCTGGTGTAAAAAGCTCCAGACACTAAACGTAATCCACGGTGGTGGATAGAGTCGAGACGCCGAAGAATAGACGGCCGAGCAGAGGAGTAGACTATGCTTCCATAATCCAATTTCGAGCGCACTAAGGCGCGATAGAGGCGGAGAAGGACCACTCGGTCCGCTCCCCAGGAGGTACCATTCAGGACACGGAGGGTGTTAAGGGAACGCAGACAGCGAGCCGAAAGATAGGAAACGTGGGAGGACCAGCACAGTTTTCTGTCAAACGTAAGACCCAAGAATTTAGCGACGTCGGAAAACGGAAGGTTGACAGGACCTAGAGGTAAGGAGGGCGGAAGAAACTCCTAACGTCGCCAAAAATTAACACAAACGGTGTTACTGGGTGAGAAACGGAAGCCGGTTTCGATGCTCCACGAGTGGAGGCGATCGAGGCATCCTTGAAGACGTCTTTCAAGAAGGCTGGTCCGTTGAGAGCTGTAGTAGATCGCAAAATCGTCCACAAAGAGGGAGCCCGAGACATCAGGAAGGAGACAATCCATAATTTGATTTATGGCGATGGCAAACAGTACAACACTCAGCACGGAGCCCTGGGGTACCCCGTTTTCTTGGGAGAAAGTACGGGAGAGAATAGTGTTCACCCGCACCCTAAATGTGCGCTCTGCCATAAATTCGCGAAGAAAAAGGGGCAGCCGACCTCGAAAGCCCAAGAGAACAGTGTGCGGAGGATGCCTGTCCTCCAACAGGTATCGTATGCTCTCTCCAGATCAAAAAATATTGCTACTGTTTGGCGGAGAAAATTGTTCATGATATAAGTGGAGAGAGCAACAAGATGGTCAACTGCAGAACGATGCTTTCGGAATCCGCATTGGGCAGGTGTTAAAAGACTGCGGGATTCCAGCCACCACGCTATACGGTAATTCACCATACGCTCCAAAACCTTACAGACGCTACTCGTGAGAGAAATGGGGCGATAGCTAGAGGGGAGATGTTTGTCCTTTCCAGGTTTCGGAACGGGAACGACGATAGCTTCCCGTCATCGTCTGGGAAAAGTACTGTCGGTCCAAATTCTATTATAAAGGCGAAGGAGGTAACGCAGACTATGGGTTGATAAATGCAGCAACATTTGGACGTGGATACCATCCGGTCCTGGGGCGAAGGAGCGAGAAGAAGAGAGTGCATGTTGGAGTTCCTGCATGGATTTTGAGAGGAGAAAGCAAGAGGTCGCACTTCCGCTGCACGTTTCTTCGGGAGAAACGCTGGCGGGTAATTTGAAGAGCTCGAAATCTCAGCAAAGTGCTGACCCAACGAGTTAGAAATTGCGACGGGGTCCACGAATGTATCATGCGCGACAGTGAGCCCAGAGACCGGGGAGAAACTAGGCGCGCCTGAGAACCGTCGAAGCCGACTCCAAACTTCCGAGGAGGGAGTGAAGGTGTGAAATGAGCTAATAAAGAATTTCCAGCTTGCCTTCTTGCTATCGCGGATGACGCGACGGCATCGAGCACGGAGCTGCTTATACAGTTGGCCAAAGTTGGATGGTGACGGAAAATGCGAAGAGCACGTCGCCGCTCACATATTGCGTCACGGCATGCCTCGTTCCACCAAGGAACTGGGGGGCGCTGGGGCAATTCGGAGGTGCGTGGTATTGAACGTTCCGCAGCTGTAAGAATAACGTCGGTAATATGTGTGACCTCATTGTCGACGCTGGGAAAGCGACGGTCATCGAATGTCGCTAGAGACGAAAAAGTGTCCAATCGGCTTGGGCAAACTTCCAGCGTCGCGAGCGCATATATGGCAGTTGAGGCTGCAGTCTAAGGACACATGGAAAGTGGTCACTCGAGTGTGTATCATCAAGGGCGAACCATTCGAAGCGCCGAGCTAGCGGAACAGTACCGACCGCAAGGTCCAAATGAGATAAATTTGTCGTGGAGGCAGACAAAACTGTGGGGACCCCAGTGTTGAGGCAAACTAGATCCGCTTGGTGGAAGACGTCTAGCAATAGTGAGCCACGTGGACAAGGATGTGGAGATCACCAAAGCGGGTGGTGGGCATTTAAGTCCCCAACCAGCAAATAGGGGGGTGGAAGCTGGCCAAGAAGATGAAGGAGATCAGCTCGTGCCATTGGTGTGGACGATGGAATGTATACGGTACAAAGAGAGAACGTGTATCCAGAAAGGGAAAGACGGACGGCGACAGCTTGGAAGGAACTGTTTAAGGGGATTGGGTGATAATGGAGAGTATCATGGAGAAGAATCATGAGTCCTCCATGGGCTGGAGTGCCTTCAACAGAGGGGACGTCATATTGGATGGACTGAAAATGAGGGAGAACAAAGCAGTCATGGGGACGCAGCTTTGTTTCCTGAAGACAGAAAATGACCGGCGAGTAGGATCGTAAGAGGATCGACAATACATCCCGATTGGCTTGAATGCCGTGGATATTCCAGTGGATAATGGACATAGGGTGAACAGAAAATGGAGGAATGTGACCAAGGTCGCTGTCACCTCAACGACTGCTCAGAGCTTGCGACCGACAGCATGGAATGGCATTCAGCCGAAGGCAGAAGATCCTGATCCATAGGTTGGTCAGGAGCAGCTCCTGCCACCAGCGATCGGCCGGTTGACCGGCCACCAGCAGTGCGCCTCGGCGACACAGAAGACGGCCGAGGGCGATTTCCGCCAGGTGGTGCTGTATATGGGACACGCCTTGGCGGAGAAGGAGAGGAACTGTGTTTCTTCGTAGCCTTCTTGGAAGTATGATGTTTAGATGAAGGAGGAACCGATGGTTGGGAAGTTGCGGTACGTAAAAACTCTTCACGAGTATGCTCTTTTTTCGAAGACTTGGCGTCTGACTTTTGGGCTCGAGATTTAGCAGAACCCGACGAAGGGTGAGCCATAGAGTGGGCAGGTGAAAGTGGTGAGGTTGAACGGGCGATCTTTGCGCTGGCCGATCTGACGACCGTGGTACTAAAGGTGAGGTCGCAAGTCTGCGTGGCCGCCTCCTTTGTTGGCTGAGGAGAAGCAAGGACAGTGCTGCATTTTCCTGTCTGAGGCACGGTGGGCTGTCGACTGGCGAATAATTTTCGAGCAGCAAAGGTCGACACCTTTTCCTTCACTCTTATTTCCTGGATGAGCTTTTCGTCCTTAAAAACGGGGCAATCTCGAGAGGAAGCAGCGTGGTCACCCATACAGTTGATGCAGCGAGGGGATGGAGGTGGACAAGCACCCTCATGGGCATCCTTGCCACACGTAACACATTTGGCCGGATTGGAACAGGACTGGCTGGTGTGATTGAACCGCTGACATCGATAGCAACGCGTAGGGTTTGGGACATAAGGGCGAACGGAAATTATCTCATAGCCTGCTTTGATTTTCGATGGGAGTTGAACTTCGTCAAATGTCAAGAAGACAGTGCGGGTTGGAATGATGTTCGTGTCAACCCTTTTCAACCCTATGAACAGCCGTTACGCCCTGGTCAGACAGGTAGTGCTGAATTTCGTCGTCAGACAATCCATCGAGGGAGCGTGTATAAACGACTCCACGCGAGGAATTTAAGGTACGGTGCGGTTCCACCCGTACAGGGAAGGTGTGGAGCAGAGAAGTACGCAGCAATTTTTGAGCCTGGAGGGCACTGTGTGTTTCTAACAACAGAGTGCCATTCCGTAATCTGGAACAAGACTTTACAGGACCTGCAATTGCGTCGACACCTTTCTGAATAATGAAAGGGTTGACCGTGGAGAAGTCGTGACCTTCGTCAGACCGAGAAACAACAAGGAACTGTGGCAACGATGGAAGAACCGTCTGCGGCTGAGACTCGGAGAACTTACGTTTGTGAGCAGACATAGTGGAAGGTGAGGAAACCATTGCGGAAGAATCCCCCATGATTACCGGCGTCTCCAATGGCGCGCTCCTCCCTTGTGGGGGCCCTCACCGAGGGCACACCCACCTTAGGTGATTGTTCACACCTCAGGTCACACCTCCCGACAAACGGACGGAGGGACCAATCGGCACTTTCGGAAGGTATCAGCTCGGGTAATCACCCCTCCCTGGGCCTGGCCATTACCAGGGGGTACGTACGTGTCCTACCTGTCTACCCGGGGCGGGGAATTACGCGTTGCCCCGTCACCGGCTAAGCATAGAAGTGCGTGGGTCGGCCTTCGGACACGCACAGGGAGGAAAAAAGAGAAAGGGAAAGAAAAGAAGAGGGGGGGGTCTCAAACGCCGCAGCGGAGAAAAGGGCAAGGAGAAGAGGGAAGGAAAAGAGAAGGACAGAGGAAGGACGAGGACTTGCAAGTGTAGAAAGCAAGGAATTTGGAACAGTTTCAAGCGTCCGTCTCCGGACGTAGGCACAAACCATACTCCCAGAGGGGGAGAAAGGGAAGGAAAGAGCCAGAGGTGAGGGGGGGGGGGCGAAGATGGGGGACGGGGAAGGATGCGGAAAGGGAAGGGAAGGTATGCAGCCCGGAAAGGAAGGAGGGCCACATTAGCTCGGGGTCCCGTGCTCGGTACGCACGTGTCCACAAAAGAGTTGTGGACCCCTGGGGGGCGTCTGGTCAATGGTGGCCGAGCAACTGGCTCGTCACAATACGCCAATCACTACTCTTGATGAACTGTGGCATCGTACCTGTACACGCCATCCAAGCTCTGTTTGACTCAATGCCCAGGCGTATCAAGGTCGTTATTACGGCCAGAGGTGGTTGTTGTGGGTATTGATTTCTCAGGATCTATGCACCCAAATTGCGTGAAAATGTAATCACATGTCAGTTCCAGTATAATATATTTGTCCAATGAATACCCTTTTATCATCTGCATTTCTTCTCGGTGTAGCAATTTTAATGGCCAGTAGTGTAGTTCATCAAACTGTGATCCTTCGTTTTCGATGGCGAAGTGTGTGGCTATTAACGCCCCAAGAGAAACGATGGTTTCATTGACGCCCTTCTTACCCCCCCCCCCCCCCCCCCCCGACGCATTTTCGCGTCGATTCTGATCGGTTCTGTGTTTGTCGGCTACCCATAAGAGAACCGCGTTATTAGTACGTTGGGCGTTGCGGTTCTAATCTCCATTGTAGAGCGGTCATAATGAGAAGTGGAATATGTGTAAGAATGGTGTGACGGCTTGCCCATCGGGTGACTAGTTCACATTGGCGTTGTGGAAAATTGTGCTGAAATTTGGTGCCAATGTGGCATCATCACTAATCCACCTTCAATCTTACATGAACTTTTCTTTCTGGTCGGAGTGTCGCCGAGTCAAATGTCAAGCCTCTGCGTCGCAATGGGAGACATTTACTCAGTTTCGAAAACCCGATCCTCTAACTGTGTTGCGTAGTGCATGTTAGTCATCTCCCAGTCGCCACTGCACGAAAATGAGCTGCTACTTTTCGCTCACATTACTTACCGAAGTCTTTAATTAGTTTTTAGCATCGAGCGTTTCATTTCCTGAAATGTATCCAAAAATAATTCTTGTCGTTTTCTCGCCATCGCTTTACAGAGTGACACCACATGGCCGATAGGCGACGATGTCATTTTTGGTCCAATCAAATGTTCAAATGTGTGTGAAATCTTATGGGACTTAACTGCTAAGGTCATCAGTCCCTAAGCTTACACATTATTTAACCTAGATTATCCTACGGACAAACACACACACCCATGCCCAAGGGAGGACTCGAACCTCCGCCGGGATCAGCCGCACAGTCCATGACTGTAGCGCCTTGGACCGCTCGGCTAATTCCGCGCGACTTTTGTCCAATAAGTGTCTACATGTGCTCTGTGACGTAGACTTGAAGTTGGTGCCAATACAACTCATTTTCACTATTACCTATAATAGTTCAATGAAAGAAATGATGTTACTGCATGCAGGTTTTAAGTGTGGGTCAAACTCGGCCCAGCTGCGAGGAGAGTTTTTGAAGTCAATCTGTTCTGACCTCTATACGATGCTTAAATCTCACTTTAAACTGCCCAGCGATAATACGCCTAGCAATGTAATTTTCATAGCCCTCATTCAGACTACTATTATCGCAGATTATCGAAAAAACTGTCTGTGGGAACACTTCAAATAGATTGCAATCCGAGTGTAACAGAACTTAGCAGATACAGCGGTATTGTCGACTAATTAATACGGTTTACTGCAGCGATAATATTAAGTTCTAACAGTTTATCACGCTGATCCAGCAGTTACATATTTTCTTTATGATAATTGGGTGAAGAGTGAGATGTAAAACACCCCATAGCATCTGTTCCCTATTTATCAAAATACCACTCACGTCCGTTTGCAGAGGGGCTGTGGTGGTGGTGAGACGTGGTGTATGTTGCATTCCAACCATTTGGTGCAGAACGTAAGACAGTCAAGTGGACTTCTCCGTATTGTTAAACTGACTCTCTTCGGTTTGAGATGGGAGAATTTATCGAATATATGTCCTGCATATATAATTCCTGGACTCTTGTTATCAACATCATTACGAAAACAGGACCAACAAGAACAATAAATAAATTCACTAAAAATTGTTGGACAAATACTATTAATAATTCTGGAATCAGCAGTCGCCATAACTCAAACTTATGCCGTCTTAGTTTTAGAAATTCTACATTCTACAGAAGTATACAAAATTTAAAGATTAAAAACAGTCTTGATCGCAACTTTTTATTATTATTGGAGCGACCGGTTTCGATTCTATTTAAGAACCATCTTCGGACTCCAGAACGCAGTTATTCCAGCATCGAGGGTCAGCGCAACTTGTACCACGGAGTCCACCCACCGTTCTGGAGTCTGAAAACGGTTCTTAAATAGAATCGAAACCGGTCACTCCAATAAAAATAAAATGTTGCGATCAAGACTGTTTTTAATCATTAAATTTTAATTTTAAAGATCGCTGATAACGTTTTCAAAAATTTTAAGTATACAAAAGTTAATTTAAAATCTCACTCAAATGACCCTTCTGAGATAGTACATTAGTAACCTTTCTTGTATTTCAGGTAACACCTATATCTACAGCCGGCCGGAGTGGCCGTGCGATTCTAGGCGCTACGGTCTGGAACCGAGCGACGCTATGGTCGCAGGTTCGAATCCTGCCTTGGGCATGGATGTGTGTGATGTCCTTAGGTTGGTTAGGTTTAATTAGTTCTAAGTTCTATGGGACTGATGACCATAGATGTTAAGTCGCATAGTGCTCAGAGCCATTTGAACCATTTTTTTGGTAACAACGTTCCGATGAGTTTCCTACTCGTTATCTGCGGGCGAAGTCACGCAGACTGGCCGGCTCACCGGATCTCGATACAAGTCCGCCGGACGGATTCGTGCCAGGGACCAGGCACTCCTTCCCAATCCGGAAAGCCGTGCGTTAGACCGCACGGCTAACCGGGCGCGCACTTCAGACATTAGTCGAGTGCATGCCACTTTGTGTTGCAGCACTTCTGCGTTCTCGCGGGGGTCCTACACGATATAAGGTAGGTGTACCAGTTCCTTTGGCTCTTCATTGTATATACAAAGTGAACTTCTCCAGTGTATACACAAAGTGAACTTTTGTAGTGATTGTTGGTACCTTTAATTGTGCAACGGAATAACTCTAACAATAAAAATGACTAGTATAGCTGACATTGTCTATAAAGGGGATCTGTAGCTGATGTGATGACACAGTAGGAGAGAATTCATAAAAACTTAAGATACTCAAAATAGCAGAAATATGTATTTGATTCATTTGTTCCAACGTCAACTACACTGAATTCGAATGTTCAAGAATTTAAAGTGAATGACTTGCAATATTTATTTTTAGAGCTTATCCAGGGAACGCAGTACGGGGATACTAGGATGAATAACATTCAAGTGACGGATGCTAAGAATCGACAAACAAATAACAGGTAAGTGGAGCGACTGAACTTAGTTATCAACGCACAGATATGAGTAACTAAAATCTTAATTGATTCGCCATGTGATGATGTTGAAACTGAGCTTGTAAATGTAAAAACTGAATCACATGAACACACAGAACATTGGGAGCAGGCAGTGAACGACACAGCTAATTTCGTTACTCAACTAAACACAGAGATTGCTCGAAACTAAATTTAATAGCATTAATTCTACCACCTGCAATCATGACAATAATTTTGAACTGTTTGAATGCGAAATGGTAAAATAGGAAATTAACAGTTGTTTGAAAGAAAGAGGTCATGATTTTATATTACCGGCATTACACCAGGGAGCCATCTGTCACTCCAACGTGCAAAAATTTCAAAAATTTGAAGAATTCCACCCAGGAAACAGAACCTATCCGGTTCTTTCTACGGACCAATTTCATATTGCTTTCCAATGGCATATTCTGAACGACAAACAATCAAGATATGCCCAAGCTATTTGAAAGATGGAGCACATATTTGTGGAACCAAATCTTCTAAGATATTTAAAACATTCCAAGAACTTCAGAAGGCTTCTTTGTGTAAATATTGGTCTCAAAGCTTCTAGCAGAAAATTAGAACTGATTTGATGTTGCCGCTGGTATATGATCGTAATAAAGGCATAATGAGGAGGTATTGTCAATATCACTGGGATAATAATGCCTTTCTGGACGATCCGGTAAGCTGCATGAATGTATGGTTTCGTGGCGATATGAATTAATAAAATTTTCTCGGGCATCCAGCCGCGTCATGTGGTTAAAACCCCACGAGCTTTTGACCGAGCTCTCCCCGGTCATTGTCAAGTGGTAAGACTGACAGTCAGAGCTCGGTCGAAAGCTCGTGGGGTTTTAACCACCTGACGCGGCTGGATGCCCGAGAAAATTTTATTAGATCCGCTAAGCTGTTAATTAAATCATCAAATGTGTATGAATTCCTAAGGGACCAAACTGCTTCGGTCATCGGTCGCTAGACTTACACACTACTTAATCTAACTTAAATTAACTTACGCTAAGAACAATACACACACCCATGCCCGAGGGAAGACTCGAACCTCCGACGTGTGGAGCCGCGTGAACCATGGCAAGGTGCCTGAGACCACGCGGCTACCCCGCGCGGCTTGATATATTTGAATACCCAAGTATCAAAGGCTGTCACCAAGTATATGGTCATTAGTTTTAAAATATTAAAAAGAGGTATGGCCACTGATTTTACATTGTTAGAACCCATTCCTTCTGAGGAAGATATTCTTCGAAATATCGAGACCTAGGTCAAGGGCTCTTAAACCTTTGTTTTGCAACCGGTTGGCTGAGTTTTTTTGAACCTCTTCAGTTTTATACAGTTCCTGATTCTCAGCCATATTTAAGACTTTTAAGAAGTATTATTAACGCTCGATCGCATGGAGGTCATTGATGATGGAAGTCAAAGGCAGGGAGGAAACCAAAATAATCAACGAAATCAAAACTCGGGCACCAAGCAGTGTCAACATTACAATAACAATAATAAGCAGAGTAGTTGGGTGGCAACGGCCTTGCCGCAGTGGATACACCGGTTCCCGTGAGATCACCACAGTTAAACGCTGTCGGGCATGGTCGGCACTTGGATGGGTGACCATCCAGGCCGCCATGCGCTGTTGCCATTTTTCGGGGTGCACTCAGCCTCGTGATGCCAATTGAGGAGCTACTCTACCGAATAGTAGCAGCTTCGGTCAAGAATACCATCAAAACGACTGGGAGAGCGGTGTGCTGACCCCACGCCCCTCCCGTCTGTATTCTCCAATGAGGATGACACGGCGGTCGGATGGTCCCGGTAGGCCACTCGTGGCATGAAGACGGAATTATAATAAATAATAATAATAAAGCAGAGTATTTGCAACCGACGGGCAGATGAATAGCATTGACAGGTAGATGATCAGTATGTAAATAAACAACGCCGACAGTATGAAGAATATTATCGGCCTTCGTACGACGAACGAGGACATTACAGGTCACTTGAACGGTCTAATCATGGTCAACGGGTGCAAGGACATCATTACCCAGAAAACTGGGTTTAGTTTCGAATAAGACCCGACTCGAAACAACACAGCCATAGAATGTGTCAGAAGGTGTTATTAATGATACATCACATGATAATAACCACGACATAGGTGAAGATTTACTGTGGGAGCGCGAAGTAATTATGGATGACATCTTAATGTCTTTTACACCAGTTTAAATCTGTGGATTAAATTTAGAATATATTTCGAACAGTGGCAGTCAATTGACTGCAGTTTCACAGAAATTATATTAGCAATTATGCAGTATTGTGGGCTTTCCATCATTTCCAGTAATTAGTATGGGAATAATTAGTGCAGAATTGATGGAAAAGAATTTTAACTCAGCATATTGGTAACTCCTTCTTCCTCTCTTTTTTCTTCTTTTTTTTTTGACTTCTTGATTTTTAAAGACTTACGGAATATAGTTGTAGATTGGATTTTGCAAACAATAGATTAGTTATTCGAGGCAGAAGAGAAAAGTTGATAGTGTACTATAAAGGATGTGCCCTGAAAAAAGTTGTTGACACCCGGAGAAACGGTTCAAATAGCTCTAAGCATTATGGGACTTAACATCTGAGGTCATCAGTCCCCTAGAACTTAGAACTACTTAAACCAAACTAACCTAAGGACATCACACACATCCATGCCCGAGGCAGGATTCGAACCTGCGACCGTAGAGGTCACGTGGTTCTAGACTGAAACGCCTAGAACCGCTCGACCACAGCGGCCGGCACACCCTGAGCACAGATTTAAAATGTAGTGGTGTACCCATAGGATGAAGTGGCACTAAAGCTAAAGACAGTGTGTTATAACGAAATCGATAATCAAGCCAATGTAGTTGTGGGGCGGCGGATAAGTTTGTAAAAATAAATTTACTTGCTGTATCCTTGTTTGAATGTTGTAACATTTCCTGGCCGATGCACCATATGTGGGGCGGCGGGTGAGTTTGTAAAAACAATTAAATCTGATTGCTGGATAATTGCTTGCATGTTGAATCAGTTTCTGGCTTTTAGAATGTTGTTAATGCTGTCTTTCGCCGTTCTCAACACTGGCTCTCTATTTACTTTCTAGCACCCAGAAAGTGATTTAATAAAACATGGAACCAGTAATTAGAGATCCTAGTGCCCACTTTATCTGAGAATGTTATTATAGCTGCAGCTTATAGCTCTGAGGAATTAGGAGATTGTCCGGGATTTCTAATCAAAAACGGTTTTCCAAAATAGTTGAGTATATTCTGAAATTCACTGATAAAAAACACAAGTATCCCTACAACCTAACTAACAGAGCAGTTCAGAGTCTAATGCGCTGATGCAACTATAAATGTCCGAATTAAATGTTAAAAAGAATGCTCGCCATAATTTGATGAAATATTTCATCAAACGCCACGCTAAATATTTGGTAGAATGTCTGTCCCGCGACGGCACGTGAAAATACGACAATACGCAAACTGAAACTAGATAATGAAAATCATCCCAGAATTAACACTTCACATGAAATGTTTTCATGGTTCCGCGTATCTCTAGTAATTTAATACGGCACCCGAGGCTGTTTGTAGCAGTGACACTGATGCCACGCGGCTCCCGACACAGATGGCGTGTCATTCAGCGTCTGGAGAGAACTGGGGCCTTTTTTCCTCGCGCAGCGTTCTTATATATTAAGCCGCGGTGCGGACGGCTAAGGGAACGCCTGATCTTTTCGGCTCTCCCGACTAGCCGCTGGGCTAGTAACGCACCAATTCAAGTTACATAATAATTTATAGCTTCTTTTGCTGATGGCCGAAGAAGCTCTTAATTTAAACGTGCATTCAGCACGCAGGTAAGTATTGATAATAAAATTTTGACGTGGCTAAGTTAAATATTTTGGGCGAGAGAATTAATTAAATTACACTGCACGCAGTAGATGAGCTCTGAACTGGCCCTTTTGAGATCCGCTATCGCTATAATTTTATAGGTATTCAAAAGAAACTTTACACATCTTCATAATCATAACGGACCTCCAACCTATTTAAATCTAAACATCCTAGCCTTATTTACTAGCCTACTTAATCTATCTTGCTTCCTTCAGTTTTGAGACGAAAACCACAAAATCATGAATTTCCACTAAAATCTTAATATGTGAAATCCAAAGTACTGTTTTTATTACATCATTATAAAAGATGAATCTAAATATAAATTTTGAAGTCTCTAGCTCTTTTCTGTTGCGCCAATGATTTTTCCAGAAAAACGTCCAAATTTCGAAAATGGCTGAAGTTATCGAATTAATATTTAACACACATTAATTTAGTATTATTCCTGACATGCTAGGAAAGTTTTAGGTCATTTGCTTGATTTTTAAGGTATTGCGCAACATTTATGACGTCAGAGCTAGTTACAGCAGACTGGCTGGCACACAATGGAAACTGATGTGAATTTACTACAGCGAGAGTAGGCTGCTTCCCTACATAGTTGAAAAAAAAATAAAGATGCAAATGTGATTCTATGTAAAATCCATGTCAGAAAAAAGTCAGTTGCTATCTGATTTAGTGGGAAAACAAAAGCAAGTATCAACTAAGGTTTTAAAATACAGTTATACAGAGTTTTCTAAGAAACCAATGTTAATGAACGACTGTAAATGTAAATTACGTTTTAAGGCCGATCTTGTACTATTCCGTCAGCAAAGTGCGAAGCTGTGGATCAAGAAATTAAAAGAATGCTGGAACAGAGAATTATTGAGCGGTCAGATGGCAACTATTGCAATCCGATTCTCTGAGTGAACAAGAAAATGGAACAGTCAGGTTGTCAGGTTGGTTTTGGACACGCGTGCGTGTAACTAAATTTTACTGCCACAACGAGATCAGACAGGAAACCAAGAAGTACTATTACAAAGAATTTAAGATCAAATATTTAGCATGTTTTGATCTAAGAAGCAGCTTTTGGCAGCCAAAACTTGACGCAGCTTCGTCTTTCTATACAATGGCGGATATTATCAATTCAGAGTAGTGCCCTATGGTCTGAATGTGTCCTCTTCAGGTTTTATGAGCTCACTGGATGAAACTTCAGGCGACAGACTGCTGCAGAAAGTGGTCAGTTATATTGGCGACATTTTGATTGGAAAGAAAACTTGGGAAAAACACCTGAGTTTTGTTATAGAAGCGTTAGAAACATTTAAAAGATCAGATGTTTCCTACAATTTGGATAAAACTAAATCTAGACAGAAACAAATAAAATTCACGGTGCACATCATAACGCCGGATGAAACTGCGCTAGTCACAAAGAAATTGGAAGCCGTTAGGATGTTCTCATTGGCTAAGTACTGAAAACAACTTCAAAGTTTGTTATGATTTTGTAGATGCCAGGGTCGATTTCTTGAACATGGTTGTCTGTGGGCACCCTCACTATTAAAGTTATTGATGAAAGATGCTATTTGGATAGAGACAAGGAAACAATGCGATTCGTTCTTATCAAGTTATACTTATGTTATGCCAAATTGCTGCACACCATCTGGATTTTTCAAAAGAAATATTTCATGGGGTCTGACCGCATGTATCGAGGTGTACCAAATGTATAAAATAAATGGCTACACACAACACTGTAAATCGCATTTGGCAAGATGCTCATTAAATCTATGTGGAGGGAAGTATACAGCTACTGAGCATGAAGCTCTAACAATTGCTTGGGGTTTTCAGAAGCTTCACTTCTACCTACTTGGAAGTAAAACTATTGAAACTTTCCGGCAGGCTTAGACTGTGTTCCGGACCGCTACTCGAACTTTGAATCTTTGCCTTTCGCAGGCAAGTGCTCTACCAACTGAGCTACCCAAGCACGACTCGTGAGCCGTCCTCACAGCTTCGAATCTGCCAGTACCTCGTCTCCTACCTTCCAAAATTCACAGAAGCTGAGTAGGTAGAGCACTTGCCGGCGAAAGGCAAAGGTCCCAAGTTCGAGTCTCGGTCCAGCACACAGATTTAGTCTGCCAGAAAGTTTATTATCAGCGCACACTCCGCTGCAGAGTGAAAATCTCATTCTGGAAACATCCCCCAGGCTATGTCTCCGCAATATCCTTTCTTCCAGGAGTGCTCATTCTGCAAGGTTCGCAGGAGAGCTTCTGTGAAGTTAGGAAGGTAGGAGACGAGATATCGGAAGATTTGAAGCTGTGAGGACGGATCGCAAGTCGTGCTTGGGTAGCTCAGTTGGTAGATAACTTGCCTGCGAAAGGCAAAGGTCCCCAGTTCGAGTCTCGGTCCGGCACACAGTTTTAGTCTGCCAGAAATTTTATTAATAGCGCACACTCCGCTGAAGAGTGATAAAGTCATTCAGAAAACTACTGTTTTGACGGATCACAAGGCCTTATGTTCCTTAACAAGCTGTCTCTTAATGCAGAACCATCTGACACGCTGGGCATCATGTTTACAAGAATTTGATTGTAAAATTCACTATTTGGCAGTACAAGTCAATATAATTTCAAATGCATTTTCATCACTTATTTGCAACGAGCGTTGCAAATCCCTCACAGTGAGATATATGCATTGATTTCATCAAAGACGTGGCAAAAGAGAGTTCATCAAAACACTACTACGTAATTTCCCAACAGAACAAAGCGCAGACGATGTAACATAGAAAGTAAAAACATTGTACGTAGTCCCTGATGAATCCAGGTCTACTGTATCAAATATTAGACAATATTACCCAAACTAGCAGCACATTTTGTATCACTGATCAAGTCTTCATTCAGACTCTCTTACTTAAACCTCATCGATAATTTGTCTAAATAATCTACTTCCTGTTGCTTTGTAACGGTTTTTATATAAATTTTAATTAGAAATGAATTGATTGCGGAGAGTTAATGTTCTCAAATTCAAGTCTAACCGAACGTTACGAGCGTATTAACACCGTTCGATGTGTGTGTACTGTGAGGAGCAGGGTAATATTACAGAAAAGAAGTGAATACGATCTAAAAACTGTCTGCTCGAATGATGTTCGTGAAGATAAATGATAAGAGACGCTGAACTGACTTACAACTTCCGTTCCCGAAAGTCTGTGACAGTTGTCAACGCGCTCCGATCAGTTTCAAGGTGACCGCATTTCGTGGCACCGCCAGTTGGAATCTGTCGGAAGACTCCAGAAAGACAGACAGTGCTCCATATTTATGGTGCATTGAAGCTGCCGGCTCCACGCCTGAGACCAAATCAGCTGTTTGTATGCTGTCTACTATCTCCTCGTCGACCTTCTGCAACGTGATGCGACGTACACCAGGGCGACACCGGACTGACTCAGAATCAGGTTCATCTTTATTTCTGTGAATCGTGTCCCGTATACGAGGAAAGAACTGGATTGGAATCGTGATCAAAACAGTGATGCGTTAAACACATACGAATCTTCTCGAAACGACATGGACTCTGAAGAACCAAACGAAAATGTAAAACGGAGCTCAACGTAGCGAATGGAATAACTGATTGAAAAAGGAAGTTGCTGACAGTGAACAATCAGTTCCAGCTGAACTGAAATTTACGTACTGCAAATGATTGAAGCCATTAACCTCAGTTTCTAACTTCAGTTATGTTTCATCATAAAGATAAGAAATCATCCGTTTTTTTGCATTTGAAACTTATTCTTGAGTATGAGACATGTTTCGCTTATACATGTTACGCATCTTCAGTGATCTATAATACATATAAAATTATTGATATGAGATTTGCAGTGATTCTTTGGTAGTTTGTTTAGGTATAGCTATTTCTATTTACGATTATATGGTTTTGTTTTTTACTTACATTCATTTCTGTGTCCTGTGCATGCAGCCATTTGCTGTTCTATTTGTGTTAAAATCACATACTATACGTTTCTTCCAGTAAATATTTCTTTGTGCATGACCCACTACTAACTCGCCCTTCCTCCATCTCGTCCCACATCACAGACCACTGAAGATGCGTAACATAAATGGGTGAAACATATGTGGCAGACAGGAAAAAATTTGGTTTGCAAAAGACGAACATTTCTTTTATCGTTACGACAACACACAATTGAATTATAATTTACACAATCACGATATCAAAAATAAAAATAATTTTAGACAGACTTTGCACCTTCTTCTAGGCTTTTGTACGCTTACACAAAGATTATCGACCATTTCTTATCTAATCTAAAGAGAGGAGCTTAGAAACTCTAGCAAGCGAAAGGAACTTTAAAACTGTTTGCCTTTAGATACTCCTAAAAATTATCTATTTCTTTACATTCAAAGATCGATAATTCCAGTTAGCTACACAGTCAGTAGCAACGTTTATTGCAAAACAGTGTCACAAGTAATGGTGTAAGCCGAGCATAGTTCTTGCGTCTTCTGTTAGTCCTCCGTTACTATAAGCATGGCGCAGAAGTAATATTGGCAGTGATATTACGCGACCGTGAAGGGCACCCCTTTGCTATGAACCACTGCCTTGTAACAAGCGTGATGAGTAAATTAATTTCATTTTTAAACTCCTCAGTCCCCATGCAGCATGTATGCTACAGCCAGTTATTTTTTCATCAGGGTCATGTAATTAACTGAACTTGCTGTGCGTTTTTGCAGCGTGTACTTTACACGTTCTCTTTGCAACACTTGTGCATCGCTGTTTTAGCATGACTTCGAGAAAAACAGGTAATTTCTGTTTGCTTTTTTTAATTCTGAAATAGAACATCCTTATTGCGAGGCGTGTTTTTTAAGTAAGTACCGTTTTGAAATTAAAAAAGACGTGCTAAGATATCTCAATAACTTTATTTTTGCAAGAAAGCCTGTACCTTAATCTACTTTTCTACATGATTTCCGTCAATATTGAGGCACTTGACATAATGTTGTACCCTCCTCATAGAAGTCTGCCGCCTGACTTGTTAAGCACTGCATCACCACTGTTTTGACTTCGTCATCGTCTTGAAGACGCTGACCGCACAGGTGTTTCTTCAAGTGCAGGAACAGACGGTAGTCACTGAGCGCAAGATTGGGGCTGTACGGATGATGATTTCGAGTTTCCCATCGAAAAGATGTGATGCGATCTTTGGTCTGATTCGCCACATGCGGACGGGCATTGTCTTGCATCAAAACGATGCCCTTGCTCAACTTCCATCGACTGTTGTTTTGATTCTGGTGTGACGTAGGTCACCCATGTTTCATCGCTCTTGACAATTTGGTTTAAGAAATCAACACCGTCGTTGTGGTACCGCTCAAGGAAAGTCAATGCACTGTCTAAACGTTTGGTTTTGTGCACATCCGTCAACATTTTCGGTACCCGACGTGCGCGCAATTTTCGGTAATTCAAGTGCTCGGTCACAATGCCATACAAAACACTACGAGAAACATTAGGAAAGTCATCCCGCAAGGAGGAAATAGTAAAGCGTCTGTTTTCTCTCACCTTATTGTCCACTTCCTGCACCAAACTTTCATTAACGACTGAAGGACGCCCACTCCGTTGTTCATCATGCACATTTGTGCGGCCATCTTTAAATGCTCTCACCCATTTTCTTACCATTCCATCACTCATAATGCTTTCTCCGTAAACTGCACAGGTCTCACGATGAATATCGTTCGCTTTTAGGCCTTTAGCACTAAGAAATCTTGTAACAGCCCATACTCCACAGTTGGCGGGACTCACGATTATTGGAGGCATCTTAAACACTCAGTACACAACGTAAACAAGGAAGAATCAGACTGTAATGGTGTCAGTGCGTAGATTAAGGTACAGGCTGTCATGTAAAAATGAAATTATTGAGATATCGTAGCACGTCTTTTTTTAATTTCAAAACGGTACTTACTTAAAAAACACGCCTCGTACATGCTTTAACACGCAAATACACCCTACGCTATACAATAAATGATTGTTTATTTCCTCACAACAGTACGCTGACCTATTTTTTTCGTTGTAGCATTGGTTCTGCCCCTTATGGAGCGACCTATATATTCACGTTCACTCGACAGAATGCAGTATATATATATATATATATGAGAGAGAGAGAGAGAGAGAGAGAGAGAGAGAGAAGAGAATGAAAAAGAAGAGGAGGAGGAAAGTGACGTGAAAGGTGATTCTCTATACACATAAATGACCTGATAAACAGGATGACCGCAACCTGCGGCAGTTTGCTGTGGTGTACGGGAAGGTGCCGTCGTTGACTGTCTATAGGGTACAAAGAAACTTAGACAAAATTTAAGTTCGAACGATGAATGGCAGTTAGCTCTAAATGCATAAAAATGTAAGTTAATGCAGGCGAGTAGGGAAAACAATCCCGTAATATATGAATACAACATTAGTTGTGCCCTGCTGGACACAAAATGGTTCAAATGGCTATGAGCACTATGGGACTCAACTTCTGAGGTCATTAGTCCCCTAGAATTTAGAACTAGTTAAACCTAACTAACCTAAGGACATCACACACATCCATGTCCGAGGCAAGATTAGAACCTGCGACCGTAGCGGTCTCGTGGTTCCAGACTGCAGCACCTAGAACCGCTCGGCCACCCCGCCCGGCGTAGTATTGCAGAGTAATATAGACTGATTTAAACGATTAGCAGTATTATGCTGTAATTACAGTAGGACAGCAGACTTCATTCTAGATTTAAACGGATGTGTATCTCACGATAACAGGATTGAAAGGAACATGATATAAATCGACACAGTTTAAAGGCGAAAATTTAAAATGCGAGCAGGAGAGTAGTGAATGTTCTATATAAAGTAGGCATTCGACATAAAAGTTTTCTAGGTATGGTACCGCGTCATAATGTATAAAACTACTGCTGCTGGGGAAAAACCAATGTTTCGGCACGGTTTCAGCGGCCTTCTTCTGGGTCTACTCACCCACAGCGTGATCACAACGCAAAATCTGCCGTCCAGTCGAGCTTGTCTCCTATTGCGAAATATTACGGATTCAGCTATTCCATTTCTTAGCTAGACTGACTTTTCCCAGTAAAGCAACATCAAAGTAACAAAGCTCGATGCTGGAGACAGTTAAGTCGATTAAATAAGTAGGGGTAACATTGCAAAGCGATATGAAATGGAACCAATGTGTAACGGTAGTAGCATGGAAGGCGAACGGTCGAGTTTGGTTGGGGGAATTTTTGGAATGTGTGGTTCATCTGTAAAGGAACCGCGTATAGAATACTACTGCGCAATATACTGAATACTGCTCGAGTGTTTGGGACCCCATCAGGTCGGATTAAAGGAAGATACAGAAGCAATTCAAAAGTGGGCTGCCATATTTGATACCGTTAGGTTCCATCAACATTCGTATACAACGGAGATGCTTCAAGAACTCAAGTAGGAATCACTGGAGGAAAGGCAGGCCGCTGTGACCGAGCGGTTCTAGGCGCTACAGTCTGGAACCGCGCGACCGCTATGGTCGCAGGTTCGAATCCTGCCTCGGGCATTGTGTGTGATGTCCTTACGTTAGTTAGGTTTAAGTAGTTCTAAGTTCTAGGGGGCTGATGACCTCAGAAGTTAAGTCCCATAGTGCTCAGAGCCATTTGAACCATGTGAAATGGAGGGAAGGCGACCCTCTATTCACGGAACACTACCGAGAAAATTCAGAGAACCGGCATTTGTAGCTGACTGCAGAACAATTCTCCTGCCTCCGACATACATTTCGTGTAGCAACCACGAAGATAAGGGTAATTAGGGCTGTCAATGAGGTTTATAGGCAGTCATTTTTCAATCTCTTTGTCTGTGAGTGGAACAGGAAAAGAAACGACCAGTAGTGGTACGTGATACCCTCCGCCATGCATCGTATGGTGGTTTGGGGAATTAGTATGTAGAGGTAGATGATGCGTTTATAACACTGCAACAGGTTTTACGTAGCTTGTGCAATAAAATACCAAATTTGGTTTATTACGTACTACGCCCCAACAGAACAAATAGTCCCGTCACGGAAAAGCCACGTATAACACTTCCGTCTGCTATTGCTATACTATAACCTTAAAGTGGGAAGCAGATCGTAAAACGGAACTACTTTGTTAAAGTAATTATGGTGTAAAGCAACAGAGCAGTCTTACCCTCTGAGAGGAATTTTGTTTGTGTTGTTTGTGAAATACCTAACGGAGGTAGCTTATCGGAAGTGAAAGCCAGAATTACGTAAATATTTAAACAGTAACAAAGAATATTTTACCCATCTACACTGTTCAAAGAATAAAGAAAACGGTGGCCAGCCTAATAACGCATAAGAATGAGTAACATTCTTATTCAAGAAACTGAAAACAAGTCATTTCAATGGGCAATTACAGCCTATACTTCGTCACACGAGAGTGCAATGAACTCTGGCACCTGCATATGTTCACGTTAAAGAAAGTGCTAACAGTTATAAGAGAACATGGCTATTTGCACAATGGTAACAGAAAATTACATATACTTTTGCCTTCAAGGATTGGTCAACTGAATGGTCTCAACAATATTACTACAAATATTCACTGTAGAATCATAAAAAAGGCATAGGTTCAATATTACTTTCCAACCATTTTTATATCTGACAAAAAATTGTAGATGTAGTTCACTGCAAAATTATAAACTGGTCACAGGTTAAGTCTCCCTCAGCTAAATACCTTTTTATTTAGAATTAAAATTAAATGGAATTCACAAACAGATTACTTCTCGCTGTCTTTTGAATAAAGAAGTTACTTTTTTCATAGATATTTGTCTTTCTATTAAATGTTATGTAGCATGAGCACAATAGACAAACTATGGATCCTGTTACAACATTAATATGCACTTTTAATACACAAGAGGAACCCATTGTTGTACAGAATTTGACTTGAATAGCAAGAGTAATTGAAACTCTCTATAATTAGGTAACTTTGGGCCTTTGAACTACTTTCAATGGAGGGGGTCCCATAATCTTGATCACTATAGCAGAGCAAACTAAACACACTTTCATTACATCAGCGAAACACTTAGCAAGCGTGAACATGTAACTCTCAACAGTTGCAGTTCTGAACTTTTACTGCAGTGAAACACATAACTGAGATATTTGTTAGATCCTTTCAACAAACATTATTAATCTTAGCACACTCTATTGCCATATTAATTTTAATATTCTTTCAATAAAGGGCGCTCGGTAATCATAGTTCAAACGGAGAGGAACCTGAGAGGGGTTGTGATAAGGAAAAAAAAAATCAAGATAGGTACATAAATTCAGTTATAAATTACCTTATCATTCAGCACACTAACACATCCAATGAGCTGATCCTTCACTGTACATTACTATCGTTCTTCTGTTCTATTACAGTGATTGCACAATGTGGTGGCGTGTGCATGTTGCTAGGTGGATTTGCAGGTAGAATTGCTGGACTCGGTTGTTTCTTGGTGGCGATGATAGATACCAATTTCAGAATTGTTCCAGCTCTTCATTCATCCATCCATCCGAGGCATTGGAAACCGTCAGGAAAAGCCTCTCTCGGAACCAGCATAATACACAACTTTTACACGAGCAGTTGATAGTTTGGTAGCTCGTCCACGACTGACTCTTGGTTCCACCCTTTCTTCCTATGCCAACCACAATTTGCGCGCGCTACTCAGTTCCGTTCCCGAGGGGAACCACCACACCTTTTACATATGAAATAACTAAGAAACTTAAGTGAAGGTCAGCAGTTTACATAACAGTAACCAATCATATTAATTGAAACAGAACATTTGCACATATTGGTATTTCTACCAAAATTATTTAAATAAAATTATTCAGTTTTAAAGACAACCAAAGAGATTATGTGAGAAGGACAAAACATATCATTTGCTCATATTGTGCATATTACAGAGATTACACTTCATTACAGTATTGAATTAATCATACACTAATTACAGAAGGTCAACGATGGGATGTTGAACAAAACAGAAAGCTAAATTAATCAACAAAAGGTATGTAGTGCCTAAGCTAAGGTGTTACACATTTTCAATAAGGAAACGCCTCAGAACGTCTAAGCCTGTGCCATCAACAGCAACGACGTTCGTTGACATGCATCTATCTGAGACGACGAATATAACTCAGAAAATTTTTTTCACGTGTGGGATGCCTGAATGCAACAATTTCCCATTTGTGCAGGGCACTAAATGCCAAATACAGGGTTATTGCAAATGATTGAAGCGATTTCACAGCTCTACAATAACTTTATTATTTGAGATATTTTCACAATGCTTTGCACACACATACAAAAACTCAAAAAGGTTTTTTAGGCGTTCACAAATGTTCGATATGTGCCCCTTTAGTGATTCGGCAGACATCAAGCCGATAATCAAGTTCCTCCCACACTCGGCGCAGCATGTCCCCATCAATGAGTTCGAAAGCATCGTTGATGCGAGCTCGCAGTTCTGGCACGTTTCTTGGTAGAGGAGGTTTAAACACTGAATCTTTCACATAACCCCACAGAAATAAATCGAGGGGGGTTAAGTCGGGAGAGCGTGGAGGCCATGACATGAATTGCTGATCGTGATCTCCACCACGACCGATCCATCGGTTTTCCAATCTCCTGTTTAAGAAATGCCGAACATCGTGATGGAAGTGCGGTGGAGCACCATCCTGTTGAAAGATGAAGTCGGCGCTGTCGGTCTCCAGTTGTGGCATGAGCCAATTTTCCAGCATGTCCAGATACACGTGTCCTGTAACGTTTTTTTCGCAGAAGAAAAAGGGGCCGTAAACTTTAAACCGTGAGATTGCACAAAACACGTTAACTTTTGGTGAATTGCGAATTTGCTGCACAAATGCGTGAGGATTCTCTACCGCCCAGATTCGCACATTGTGTCTGCTCACTTCACCATTAAGAAAAAATGTTGCTTCATCACTGAAAACAAGTTTCGCACTGAACGCATCCTCTTCCATGAGCTGTTGCAACCGCGCCGAAAATTCAAAGCGTTTGAATTTGTCATCGGGTGTCAGGGCTTGTAGCAGTTGTAAACGGTAAGGCTTCTGCTTTAGCCTTTTCTGTAAGATTTTCCAAACCGTCGGCTGTGGTACGTTTAGCTCTCTGCTCGCTTTATTCGTCGACTTCCGCGGGCTACGCGTGAAACTTGCCCGCACGCGTTCAACCGTTTCTTCGCTCACTGCAGGCCGACCCGTTGATTTCCCCTTACAGAGGAATCCAGAAGCTTTAAACTGTGCATACCATCGCCGAATGGAGTTAGCAGTTGGTGGATCTTTGTTGAACTTCGTCCTGAAGTGTCGTTGCACTGTTATGACTGACTGATGTGAGTGCATTTCAAGCACGACATACGCTTTCTCGGCTCCTGTCGCCATTTTGTCTCACTGCGCTCTCGAGCGCTCTGGCGGCAGAAACCTGAAGTGCGGCTTCAGCTGAACAAAACTTTATGAGTTTTTCTACGTATCTGCAGTGTGTCGTGACCATATGTCAATGAATGGGGCTACAGTGAATTTATGAAATCGCTTCAATCATTTGTAATAGCCCTGTATAGCTTTGCTTCACAGAAAAAAGTAAGTGTTTTGCGATTCAATAACAAAAATAGCGGAAAGGACCATAGATGTAGCGACTTCGAAAATGAGCTATGCAAGTCATCTCACATTAAAATCATTGCGCAACAAAAGTGACGCTTTGTGAGGAAGCAGTACATATTCCAGGTATCCTACACACACACGTCTGTGCCGCTCTGCGGGTAACAGGTACATCACATTGTGAGAGTGAAATGGCGCAACAACTGGAAACGTACTACAACGTTGAAGCATGCGTGACAATACGCTTCTTGCTGGAAAAATGATTAAACTGCACACAGATTTGTCATGAAATACCAGTGGTATGTGGACAAAAAGCAATGTCGCGTCTAGTCGTAGCGAAATGGTGTCAGTAATTTGACCGACGCCGCACAGATGTTGGAGATGGTGGTGAAGAAGGATGGCCATTTCCAGGCAGTCTGAGAAATAATTCGCAGCGATCGTAAATTTTCCAGTGATGAGGACGTTCACACAGTAGTTCTTCAACGGCTCCATGTCCAATGCGCAGATTTCTATTGTCGAGAAACTGAGCAATTTGCAGAACATCCCGATTGTTGTTTACAGGGACTTTGAGACTGAGTTGAAAACTAGAGTCACGTTGTCCGCCGTGTCAGTCAGGTTGGATATTTTATCCGTTTGTGGATTGGATGTCATGTCATTCTGATCATCATCGACGTGCAAGCCACCAAAGTGACGTCAAATAAAAAGTCTTACACTGGGCGGCCGAATAAACCCAGATGCGGTTTCCTGGGGCCCTATTTTGTATCTTTCCGCCATTTTTCCGATCGGTTCCGTACGCGAGCGCACTGAGTGGTCTTCTTTCCGAAGGAGAGGCCCAACATTATTCTGTAAGCATTTTGGAAGCGATGCCTAACGGTCCTAGCGAACCGAAACGCTTTTGTCAGTTCTTCTTGCGCCAACCAATCAAAATCAATCTGCCTCAGATCCGAACATGCGCACTGCAGCGCCACGAACTCTAAGCAGCTAGAGATGACACAGGCACGCTATTCTTCACAGCACAGAAAATTTTGGTTAGAGTGCGTAATACTGTTCCAATATCGCTGACCACCTGCGTCCATGAATGCAGGTTAACAATAGAATGTTGACCGTGTTCTGGAAACTGTCATAAATGGCACATTATGTCATTTTATTCTCATTCACATTGATGTCTTGCTTTGGATTTTACGTTTCGGAATATGAGTTAGGAATGGAGTGTAGTACCACATTGTACAAATACATCTACAGAAAGACCCAAAAAATCGTCCTTTTTCTGTTTTCCGTCGTTCCTTAGTTGCTTCAAAATTCACAAAATTCATGAAGATACGTTCCATCTATGCAACTAACTCAGGGCAATTTGTTTATTGCCATATGCGTTTCGCTTATTTTATTCCTGAAGATTGCCATACACGTTTCGATTCTTTTATTCGTGAAGATGCTTCACAAATAAAATAAGTGAAACGCGTATGGCAATAAACAAACTACCTTCAATTAGTGGCATAGACAGAACACATCTCCGAAAAGTTGTTTAGGAGAGTGTCAAAGATGCATAGAATGCGGTTGTAACTCGCTCCTCGAGATAAAAATGGTGGATATGATACATCAACGATTTGGTTCATAAAAACAAAATTTAAAAAACTGCCTTTTCGAGAGCGTGTGGAGAGCGCAGCTGTAGAAGCTCGTTGTGGTTTATAACATACATCTGATGAATCAAAGTGTTTCATATATGGTGGTCGAGTCTGAAAATACTGTGGAGGGACTCTTTCATCTTTGTCTACAGTTCTTAAGGATTAGATTGCAGATAAATACTTGTGACAAACTAGAGTATAAAAACGATTACTGCTAATTTCATTCGCAGTAATTTAAGTTGTGCTCTTAGATTCCTGTCTGACCCCACTGTCGGAAATCACTACGTATTCAGAAAAAATGATGAATTATTTGTGACAAGAAAAAGTATAAATATCACTGTCAGTTGTTTCACGCACAGCAATTTCATCTTTCATTTCTTAAACATATGGAAGTTGCGAAATCGAAGATACTCGTTACTGAGAAAGTGCACTCTTACGTGTAAACAACAATGAATATTTCAGAAAAGAGCTTAATTTTCACTATTAATGAAGTCTCAGGATGTGTTACAAACACGAAAAGGAAAAAAGATATTTTCGTACCCAGCTATATGCGAACCTACGGCAGTTCGTTGCCTTTCCAACTTACCTACTACAACTCACAGGCCTACATTGCTCAATTCCAAGTAATACCACTCGAGAGAGTGTGAAGGAATACACGGAAAATGTTGTGGGGAAGGCTAACCAATGACTGCGTTTTATTGGCAGGACACTTAGAAAATGTAACAGACCTACTAAGGAGTCTCCCTGCACAACGCTTGTCCATCCTCTTTTAGAATACTGTGGCGCGGTGTGGGATCCTTACCAGATAGGACTGGCGGAGTACGTCGAAAAAGTTCAAAGAAAGGCAGCACGTTTTGTATTATCGCTAAATATGGGAGAGCGTGTCACAGAAATGACACAGGATTTGGGCTGGAAATCATTAAAAGAAAGGCGTTTTTCTTTGCAACGGAATCTTCTCACGAAATTCCAGTCACCAACTTTCTCCTCCGAATGCGAAAATGTTTTGTTGACACCGACCTACATAGGAAGGAACGATCACCACAATAAAATAAGGGAAATCAGAGCTCGTACGGAAAGATATACGTGTTCATTCTTTCCGCGCGCTATTCGATACTGGAATAATAGATAATTGTGTAGGTGGTTCGATGAACCGTCTACCAGGCACTTAAATGTGATTTGCAGATTATCCATGTAGATGTAGATGTAGGCTGACTTCGTTGCCGAATGATGCGGGCGTAAGCCGTAAATGTATGAAATTTTGGAAGGTTTCCTCTATCAGGGATCACAAAATTCCTTTTCATTGTTACTTACAAGTTCCAAAAGAAGTAAACCATTTTCGGAAAAAAGTACGCAAAGTCACTAGTAATTTCAGCTAACACTCATGTGATATACGTAAGCAGAGCCGACCTTTTGAAATGTAATGAATTTTTAAACTCTTAATTACGTAAAAATAACCGGTATTTTGTGAGAATATTGACCGAAACTGTTTTTTATGTTATAATCATTCACAGTAACAACAATACAAACCATATTTCTAACAAAGGAAAATAGTCTATTATGAACTCACTTTCCACCCAGACGCTTCCTGATGTTTGTTCAGTAACACAGCCTCTAAATCCGAAGCTAAAACCGCTCAGTATGTTTAAAATAACAAAATCTAGGTGTAAACATAGCACAACGAACCGAACTAGAGGGCCATACCGAAATCCAAAATTTCTCAGTACAGTTGTCGAAGAATCGGCAGAAACACCAATCGGTAACAGGTCTCAGAAGCTTATTGATTAGGAATATGGGATAAGGAACCGAAAATGACACCGAGGACAACCTATTGCGCCGAACGGTATGAACGATACAGAATAGGGCCCATGGCCAAAAACGCCATACGATCATTTAATTTCATTTTAGTGTTATGTAAACGTCTCATTTTGAAAGTGAATCGCAGCATTCAATGAAAATTACTTGCCCAGTCGTAATACTACGTAACTTAGGTATAGAAGTGCCCTCGTATGAAAAATTTTGTGACTGTATTTTCAGATACAATAATAAAATAGCATTTACTAGCAGTTACATAAATACATTTATGTATTTTAGTTGTCAGTTTAAAAACAAAACCCATCAAAGTAGTCCCTGAAAACATGCCATTGCTAGGATTAAAAACGTATTGGAGTCTTGATATTATGGTGCATTTCCTATCTGGTACGTTTGATATTTTGTTACATTTAGTATTTGGGTCTTTTTTTGCCCCATAATATCGCACTGATCGACAATATACAATTTTCATTCACAAAATCTAACCTGCGGCCTGAGAAGGTTAAGAACGTTTCGGTTATATATTTAAGAGTTCTTGAACTTTCTTGTTTGAATTATATATTTAACAGCTCTTGAACTTTTTTCCTTTTTTAATAAATGTTGACCACATATCAGTCGAAACCTATCAATTTTGTAGTTTGTTTAGTGCAAAAGACAAGTTTAATAGAAACGTATTTCAAGCAAAATTCTGTTAAGACAAGTTTAATAGAAACGTATTTCAAGCGAAATTCTGTTAAGATATTTACATCTACGTCTACATAGATACTCCGCAAAATACCGTAAGGTGCGTGGTGAAGTGTACCTTGTACCACTACATGCCGTTTCCTTTCCTGTGCCGGCCGGTGGTGGCCGAGCGGTTCTAGGCGCTTCAGTCTGGAACCGCGCGACCGCTACGGTCGCCGGTTCGAATCCTGCCTCGGGCATGGATGTGTGTGATGTCCTTAGGTTAGTTTTGTTTAACTAGTTCTAAGTTCTAGGGGCTGATGACCTGAGATATTAAGTCCCATAGTGCTTAGAGCCATTTGAACCATTTTTCTTTCCTGTTCCAGTCCCTCCATGGATTCCCATTTGAGTTCCCGGAGCATCTCCGTAACACTTACGTGATGTTGGTACCTACCGGTAAAAAAGTCTAGCAGCCCACCTCTGAATTGCCTCTTTAGTCCGACCTGGTGCGGATCCCAAACATTCGAACAGTACTTAAGAATAGGTGGCACCGGCGTCGTGTATGCTGACTTCTTTACAGGTGAACCACTCTTCCCTAAAATTCTCCCAATAAATCGAAGTCGACCATTCGCCTACCTTACCACAGTTCTCACATGCTCCTTCGACCCCACATCGCTTTGCAACGTTATGCCGAGATATTTAAACGACTTGACTGTGTTATGCAGGACACTAGTAATACTGTAACCGAATATTACAGGTTTGTGCTTCCTACTCATCCATATTAACTTACATTTTTCCACGTTAGGGGTAGCTGCCATTCATCACACCAACTGGGAATTTTTTCTAAGTCGTCTTGTACACTCCTGGAAATTGAAATAAGAACACCGTGAATTCATTGTCCCAGGAAGGGGAAACTTTATTGACACATTCCTGGGGTCAGATACATCACATGATCACACTGACAGAACCACAGGCACATAGACACAGGCAACAGAGCATGCACAATGTCGGCACTAGTACAGTGTATATCCACCTTTCGCAGCAATGCAGGCTGCTATTCTCCCTTGGAGACGATTGTAGAGATGCTGGATGTAGTCCTGCGGAACGGCTTGCCATGCCATTTCCACCTGGCGCCTCAGTTGGACCAGCGTTCGTGCTGGACGTGCAGACCGCGTGAGACGACGCTTCATCCAGTCCCAAACATGCTCAATGGGGGACAGATCCGGAGATCTTGCTGGCCAGGGTAGTTGACTTACACCTTCTAGAGCACGTTGTTTGGCAAGGGATACATGCGGATGTGCATTGTCCTGTTGGAACAGCAAGTTCCCTTGCCGGTCTAGGAATGGTAGAACGATGGGTTCGATGACGGTTTGGATGTACCGTGCACTATTCAGTGTCCCCTCGACGATCACCAGTGGTGTACGGCCAGTGTAGGAGATCGCTCCCCACACCATGATGCCGGGTGTTGGCCCTGTGTGCCTCGGTCGTATGCAGTCCTGATTGTGGCGCTCACCTGCACGGCGCCAAACACGCATACGACCATCATTGGCACCAAGGCAGAAGCGACTCTCATCGCTGAAGACGACACGTCTCCATTCGTCCCTCCATTCACGCCTGTCGCGACACCAATGGAGGCGGGCTGCACGATGTTGGGGCGTGAGCGGAAGACGGCCTAACGGTGTGCGGGACCGTAGCCCAGCTTCATGGAGACGGTTGCGAATGGTCCTCGCCGATACCCCAGGAGCAACAGTGTCCCTAATTTGCTGGGAAGTGGCGGTGCGGTCCCCTACGGCACTGCGTAGGATCCTACGGTCTTGGCGTGCATCCGTGCGTCGCTGCGGTCCGGTCCCAGGTCGACGGGCACGTGCACCTTCCGCCGACCACTGGCGACAACATCGATGTACTGTGGAGACCTCACGCCCCACGTGTTGAGCAATTCGGCGGTACGTCCACCCGGCCTCCCGCATGCCCACTATACGCCCTCGCTCAAAGTCCGTCAACTGCACATACGGTTCACGTCCACGCTGTCGCGGCATGCTACCAGTGTTAAAGACTGCGATGGAGCTCCGTATGCCACGGCAAACTGTCTGACACTGACGGCGGCGGTGCACAAATGCTGCGCAGCTAGCGCCACTCGACGGCCAACACCGCGGTTCCTGGTGTGTCCGCTGTGCCGTGCGTGTGATCATTGCTTGTACAGCCCTCTCGCAGTGTCCGGAGCAAGTATGGTGGGTCTGACACACCGGTGTCAATGTGTTCTTTTTTCCATTTCCAGGAGTGTATTTTCCTACAGTCACTTAACTTCGACATCCTACCGTACACCACGACATCATGAGCAAACAACCGCAAATTGCTGTGTATCCCTTTACCAAATCATTTACGTATATAGAGAACAGCAGCGGTCCTGTCACACTTCCCTGGGGCACTCCTGACGATACCCTTGTCTCTGATGAACACTCGCGATCGAGGGCAACATAATGGGTTCCATTACTTAAGAAGTCTTCGAGCCACTCACATACATGTGAACTTATTCCATATGCTCGTACCTTCGTTAACAGCCTGGAATGGGACACCGTGTCAAGTGCTTTCCGGAAATCAAGAAATATGGAATCTGCTTATTGCCTTTTATCCATATGCTACTTTACGCTACATGTCAAGATACGCTACGTTTGTCTTCCTCTCCTGGCGCTCCTCAGGATCACGCTTACAACACGATTAACAAAATAAATAATTGCACTACCTCATCAAGAAAGATACATTGTTCGGTTTATTACGGAACCAATTTCTCTGGCAGTGCATCGCCAGTTTCTGACTTATTCGTTACTCTGTGACAAGCTTTATTATAATCGATTATCTCAGTAGAAGAGCAATAGCGAGTTGCTGCAGATGTGTTGTTTCGCAACGTCGGATGGCAACAACGGTCAGCATTTGCACAGCCTGAAAGAAAACGAGACGCGGAAACATTTTGAAAGCAAGGGAAGAAACAAATTCATATTAACGAAGACGCGATTGGATCCTACTTTGAAAGCTAAGATTACCAACTCTGACATTCTGACTCTAAGTAAAATTGCAACATGTCTGCTTTATAATTTGTCACACGTCAAACGAGATTTACTGCAAAGCACAAACAAAAGGAGGAAGTATAATTGCCCATTAACTCCACTAAGTTGATCGGATTTTATTACAGTTCAAGGATGATGATGATTCGGCATTGATACATCACACCAATAGTTCCTTGGTAATGTGAAAAGTCTCTTTTCTTTCATGTCTCATTTAGACGCGCTGGATTGTCGAAAGACGTCGGTGGTTAAGCTTGCAGTTCTAGATACTGCGCATAAATGGTATTTGAGCAAGGAGTAAACAAGCTGTGAGTGACTGTTACGCTCTGTTCTCAGTCAGGACTCAAACCTAGACCCTTGCCGTCCATGCAAAATACCTTCACCGCCCAACTGAAAACATTATCTGCAGAGTCTGCGAAAGCAGTAGCTAAGGTCTGAATCCTGAAACGGCTACTTTGGCTAAAGAGGCCGATATAATACATGTATGTCAAAGCAGAAACGTCACATCGACTGTCAACAAAACTAAGATGGTATAACACCTAGAAAAGCACGACAAATACACGTTGTTTAGATTGTCTTGTAGCTACTAACCGTCACGAGGAAGATTAGAGAAGCCGTAGACTTCTAACACGAACTGCAAGAACGGTTATTAACTCTTGGTTGTCCTGGATTGATGCAGTTGCCAGCCAACGGACGGACTGTGTTGGCGAAGCTTCACGCCATCTTTTGTTTTCTCTTTATTCCGCTTCAGAATGTAACTATGCAGTGCGCTAGAGATCAAATATTTGAGTCATGGAAAGAACGGTCGGTGTTCTTTTATCAATACACAAACGGAAATATAGAATTGATATTAGTCATGCAAGACGCGTCAGTAAAACGAAAGTAAGTCGCTGGCAGCTACGAGTTACAAATGCAATATACTGTATAAAAGTGAATTACAACTCTGGGGTCAAGTGAAGAACGGGGTACAACCCGTCGACTTTGACCAAAAACATTACTAAAAAAGTAGGCAATGTAACTAAATTCACCTCTTTTTAAAAAACCTGATAAACGTTTGATGATTTCAATAACTCCAAGAGACAATCGCAAACTTCGTAACCGATACAGTAAAAAAACACAGGTTTCTAAAAAAAATTACCTGCCTGGTGCACGTATTTCTTGGTCTGGCGTTTGCAATATTTCCTGCCGTCCAAAGAGACGCATTAACCCTCCTGCAGAGGGAAATGTATTTTGACCGTTGTTCGGATGACGTCATCATGGAATACTTGGTGCAATTGCTATATTTGGAAAGGTATATTGGGTTTACCGGTGTTGATTTGTTTCTCATTGTTCCAAGTACTCCGAATCGGGCATATTTTGTATGTAAGGGTGATATTAGACTTTTAAGCTTTGCAAGTTGTGCTGTTGCGAGCTGTAATTTCCACGATCGTAACACAAAATGAACTGAAATTTTACTTCACATTTCCCTAGCGTGCAAGTTTAGAACAAGTTTTGTTGTCGAAAATTATAGAGAAAAGGCAATTTGAAAGTAGCGAACGGTCGTATTTGTTCTTATCATTTCCTAGAATATGGTTAAATAAGAAACTTTTTTCGGTCATAATCGATGAAGTTACTGTATGGGTAAGAGTTTAAGACAGCTACAGTCCATCAAGTGCTTTGCCATGAAGTAGTGCTCGAATCCTCAGGAAAATTGCTTTGCATTAACGTTTATTCTTGTACATAGATGCAGAAACTTACTCTGAGAAAGGAGTGTCTTTAGAAACTTGTGTGGAACACTTGCTGAGTCGTTTCCCACGTCCCTCGAGAAAAAATAAAAATTCCTACAGAATACAGACATTTCATCCTTCACGATGTCACCCAAAACAAGTAAACCACCTCATCTCGAAAAACGAGAACAACGTAATTTTAACTTGGTAACAGGGAAGATCTGAATCAAAATTTGGGAAAATAAAGTTCTTTAGAAAACTTCAATTTACCTCATAACTGTATTTCAGGCAGCGTACTTGCTTTACTAAGGTGTATGTAACAGTATTTCAAAACATCTTACAGCAGAAATGTTGTACTTTGATGTTAAAACGTAGAGTCCTTGATTACTTCATGCATTTGATGTACCAGGAGATCAAAAAGTCAGTATAAATTTGAAAAATTAATAAACCACGGAATAATATAGATAGAGGGGTAAAAATTGACCCACATGCTTGGAATGACATGGGGTTTTATTAGAACCAAAAATAAAAACAAAGTTCACAAAATGTCCGACAGATGGCGCTGGACAGCAAAACGTCAGTGACTGCGCATGACAATTGTGTATAAAAGGAGCTATAATGAGAGAGAGAATCAGATGCGTCAGCAGTCGCAGCATGTTGACGTTACCTGAAAAGGCGCTTTTAGTGAAGCTGTATTGTCAGAATGGGGAATGTGCTCGTTCAGCGTTACGATCCTATCGCCATAGGAAGGAGATTCGAACGGGTAAAGGTCCGTTGACAAATGCAGCTGTGGCGAGAATGATTTCGAAGTTCGAAGCCACGGGTTGTTTAGACGATAGACCCCGTTGTGGCCGACCGAGCACAAGGCGTAATGCAGCTGAGACAGTTCAGGAAGAAATGGAGACTGTAGCGAGTTCGTCTATGCACGGGGAAGTCAACGCTCGTGCAGTCGCACGTCGCACCGGCATTCCATACACTACTGTGTGGTTGGCACTGAGGCGTACCCTCCGATGTATCTGTAAAAAATCCATCGGCATCATGAACGGTTACCTGGCGATTTAGTGAAGCGGAGGGCATTTGCGGTGTGGGCGTTTCAAAAGATGGCGGAAGATGACGATTGGTTGAGTAGCGTGTTGTGGCCCGACGAAGCTCATTTCACGCTCCGAGGGTCTGCAACGCCCACTACTGCAAAATTTGGGCTACCGAAAATCCTAGAACTGTCATAGAAACTCCATTGCACGACGAGAAAGTCACGGTATGGGTTGGATTTACCACATCTACCGTTGTCGGGCCTTTTTTCTTCGAGGAAATGCGTGATTCTGGTTTTGTAACTGCTACCGTGACGGGTGAGAGGTACGCCGATATGTTACAGAATCGCATCATCCCCAGCCTGGCTGATAAACACCTGCTGGAACGTACGATGTTTATGCAGGATGGCTCTCCACCCCATATTGCTAGACGTGTGAAAGATCCCATGCGCGCGTCGTTTGATGATGATCGTGTGCTCAGCCCCCACTTTCATCATGCTTGACCTCCCAGGTCCCCAGACCTCAGTCCGTGCAATTATTGGCTTTGGGGTTACCTGAAGTCTCAAGTGTATCGTGATCGACCGACATCTCTAGGGATGCTGAAAGACAACATCCGACGCCAATGCCTCACCATAACATCGGACATGCTTTACAGTGCTGTTCACAACATTATTCCTCGACTACAGTTGTTGTTGAGGAATGATGGTGGACCTATTGAGCATTTCCTGTAAAAAACATCATCTTTGCTTTGTCTTACTTTGTTATGCTAATTATTGCCATTCTTATCAGATGAAGCGCCATCTGCCGGACATTTTTTGAACTTTGTATTTTTTTGGTTCTAATAAAACCCCATGTCGTTCCAAGCATGTGTGTCAATTTGTACCTCTCTATCTACATTATTCCGAGATTTATTCAGTTTTCAAATTTATACTGACTTTTTGATCACCCGGTACATGTCTTAACACCATTGTCGTTTGACAACGGTTATATAAAATAATCGAAACCGGTGAAGAGTCAAATAAATATTTAAGTGGAACTGGTCGATGTGTCTTGTTCTTAACGCATACTGTATCTACAATTAATTCGCAGCATTAGAAGACTGATAATGCCAACGTTTGGCATATTTACCGCACTGCGTGTCAGCGTCGCTGACAAGAAGGTGATCTCGTACTGTTTTTTTATCAGTCGTAGTGTGCAACATTTAATTCCTTCTGTTAACGTATTTCAATAGATTGTGTCGCAAGTCCCTGAATTTTTAAGCCAACGGTTCGAATTAAACGGTATGCCGGTTACAAAATGCATACATAATTTGATTTGTTATAATTGTATGGGGCATAAGCCTATCTTAGCAATTTGACACATTTTTAAAGTCAATATTTTTGTAGCAGAAAAGCCTCTTGTATTTAAAAAAAACATCGGAGAAGCATCGCTGTTCATGGCAACATCACAGTCCCCGCCAGAAAAAGATTGGATTGGTTATTGCCCAAATTTATTATTTCCATAAACTTCCCTGCCGACAACCACGTGCCGATAACGTAAAAATAACGCACGGGTCTGCACGACCGAATTCAAATATCGTCTATGGGGTAGTATTCGTCACTGGGTACGCCAATGTCCCATACGCAATGCCACCGTTATGTCGCGTTTTACGCCCCCGAAAAAGCTATATTGGGGGGGGGGGGGGGAGAGGAGGAGGGGAGAAACTCTTAAAAAGTTGACGACCCACGTTAACAGCGCACTACTACAGCATCCGCTCCACCCAATGGTTCACATGTTTCCATCTCATGACTGCTCGATGATTTAGAAAAACGTTCATAAACCTCCATCTTCCACGTGTTCCATAGAGTATATTGCAGTTAGGGGAAACTACCTTCACAAAGGAGGAAAAATCAGGCTCGTGACAAGCTCATTTTATGGTAACTGCCAAGTTATTGAATCAGTAGCAGACATGTTTCTGTGCAAACGGCATATCGTCACACGGAGCTGGGAGAAACTGACGCTCGCGGTTTTATGAAGAGGAAATTGTGTGTCTTCTCTTGGACCGCTATGACCACGTCGTTATTTGCAGATATGAGGCTTTAATAGTGTGCTGTTCCAGAAAGACCACCAACCGAGCTACACTACATGCCTCGAACTGCTTCTCTAGGTGCAGCATCTGCATTTTGCTGATATGTGGTAGGTGTTACACGGTGACCAGCCTGGTTTCACTTATGTGACCGGACATTCTGTCAATGGACTCCACTGCATGTACGTCTCCTCTGACCTTGTTGCAGCCGTTTTGGTAGCGGAGCACTGTCCCACTGCTGTCTGGGACCATAGTGCATACATCTGCCCAGTCAGCCTCGGGAGGCAGACAGTCTGGAGAAGTATGGGATTATGTAAACTTAATTTGCACTCATACGTGACCAAAAATGTGGGCAGCTTATAGTGAGTGCGTCTGCGTCGTGTGACTTCGACTGCTCAGGTATCCATCATGGCTTCAATGGCGGTTCGAATGCATCTGACTGGATTTATGATGTGTGCTGGTTAGCACACATCCTATGAACTGGCGCCAAGTTTGAAATTTGGGGGAGGGTAGGTCACTTGGGCTATCTCCACTAATCTAAGAAAATGGCGGGAAAGGAAGGACGCCTCCACTAACCTAAGTCACCCAACCGCCACCTCTTCCTAGGGATTCGTGGGGAGAGGACTTGACCTGTGACAGTACTGTCACCAGAGAGCACTGTCGTCCGTTCGGTGACTTAACCCAAGATGACTGTCTGGAGGGGGATATGACACAGCCTGAGCAGGGCTGTTGCAGAGAGGAAGGAGTGTACTTTATTATTACTTTTTTTTTTTTGAAGAATTTATTTAGGGACCGATTTGAGATAGTATATTTATCACACTGATACAAAACAAACGCTCTGACATTACTGTGGCACCGACAAACGATGGACGTCTATTATGCGCTCCTCCGAGAACTTACGGCGCTCCCACCATCCCCGAGTCCGTCGCGCCAAAGCGCAAATATTCATCCTTACCATCCATGGGCTTGAAGGTGTTGAGGCGCGAACGACGTGCCAGGACAGAATCGGCGAAAAACCTCCCTCGTTTGCCACATTATCTCCAAACGACGACAAATACAAACTCTGAATCTCTCAGATGCTAGCAGGGTGACGACGCTGGCTGACATAGCACTTGTGCTCGTCGACCACGCGCCACAACGATGCAGTCGTCGTAGCAGTCCCCGGACCCTCTCTCGCACAGTTGATGATACAGTGACGCTATCCCTTTGGCAGAAGACCATGATTCATCAAATAATGAATACCCTTGCCGAGGGAGCAATTAATAAAACACTGGGTCCAGATGGTTTTCTACAAGACCTTTAATGACCTGATGCCCCGCAGTGGAAGGAGATGTGCCAAGAGTTGCGCCATACCACCAGATTGCGTGGAAGGTCTTGTTATTCGTAAACTAGCAGGAGAGACACGAATTGAACACTGCAGCTTGACCATCCTCCTCAACTGTGATTTCAAGATCTTCATCAGAATCTTAGCAATGCGTCGTGAGCGAGTATTCCTTCAAGTTATTTCATATGAACAAACGTCTATGGAAATGGACAGTAACGTCCACATGGTCCTTAGAGACTTTCGAGATGTGGTCGCTCTCGTCTTGGCCCGGACTTTAAGTCTTTGATAAAGTGAGCCACTGTTTCCTGGGTGCTGTGGTGAATCATATGGCTTTCCGTGCCACCTTTACCCACATGATCATGCGCATATTCCATGGTGCCTCGTCAAAGGTGGTGATTAATGGTAGGTCGGAAGAACATATCCCCATCTTATATTCAGTCCGACAGGTCCTCTCAAAGATCCCCAATGCAGTAGTGGCAGAGCTGCTTCTTTGTGGACTGAAACAACATCTTTTGGGAATAACATTGAGAGGACACAATTTCCAATGTCGGGATATGCGGATGATCTAGTTTTTTCGGCCATGAGGAGATCCGGATTGTGGTAGGCTGGATCGAGTGGTATAGGAACACGGCAGGCTCAAGTCACATACCATGTAAATCGGCAGAGGACTTCGGCAAGGTGTGGTGGCCCCTCTGCGGTCGACAGATACAATTGGTGGTGGTGGTGGTTATTTGGGCATCGTCTTTATGAGAGATATCTGTTGTATGAAGGCGCTGAACTACGTATAAACACTCTGAACATAGCTGCTAAGGTTCAGTGACCGAGTCAGAAGTATATTAGAACAAATAAGCCCTCGGTCACAAATATTAACTCAAAATTTACCAGGTTTCGATGCTACTATGAGCGTCGTCTTCAGAATTTTACTGACTGTTCTAAAACATAAAAGGTATATAAGACATTAATAAACTAAAGTGTGTACTGATTGGAAAGAGATGCAGTACTTACGAGTCACATTCTAAAAAAAAAAAAAAATGTAAGCCAGGGAAAGGCGACGTCATGGAAAATTGTAAATGAGATAAGATGGCGAGCCGCTAAGGGCTGCTCGTACCTGAATGAACACGAGTTGCAACAAAATTAAGGTGCCCACGTTAGAAAGTGTGGGCAAGTAAACATGGTGTTGCTACCAGAGCCATCTAGTAGTCGCAGAAACAACTAGGCTACTGTACATGTAAATTAGACACATGAAATTGTAATGAAGCTGATTCAGGCATAACGTAAGCACTAATAATAATAAGACGAAGTTACATATTTACCTGCTTTAAACAGAGATACATTTTGTAACGTAAAAAAACGTCAGTTATGACATACAAGAAAACAGCAAAGACGTAACAGGTGTAAGTTGGCTGTTTAAGTTTTTATATTGGTAACGCCACATAGCGTTCTGTATGAAAATCACTGGCTGTGCTGTGTGCAGTCTGTGGCTGGTTTGCATTGTTGTTGGCCATTGTAGTGTTGGGCAGTTGGATGTTAATAGCGCGTAGAGTTGCGCAGTTGGAGGTGAGCCGCCAGCAGTGGTGGATGTGGGGATGTGGCGGAATTTTGAAATTTGTAAGACTGGATGTCATGAACTTCTATATATATTATGACTTTTGATGACTATTAAGGAGCCGGCCGGAGTGGCCAAGCGGTTAAAGGCGCTACAGTCTGGAACCGCGCGACTGCTACGGTCACAGGTTCGAATCCTGCCTCAGGCATGGATGTGTGTGATGTCCTTAGGTTAGTTAGATTTAAGTAGTTCTAAGTTCTAGGGGACTGATGAGGTAAGTGATTTGTGAAACGTATAGGTTAATGTTAGTCAGGGCCATTCTTTTGAAGGGATTTTTGAAAGTCAGATTGCGTTGCGCCAAAAAAATATTGTGTGTCAGTAATTTTTCCAAGGGAACGTTTCATATGGCGAGCCTGCCAGGATTCGAACCTGGAATCTTCTGATTTTTTCTTGTAGTTTGTGTAATTAGTGTAGCTTTTGTTTATTGCTAGTGTGTAACTGTAGAGAGAATTTCCTTTGTAGTTGTAGTTTTTCATTCTTGTACAGTAAAATAGTTGTGGCATGCATGTAGATTTGCACCAAGTATTTCGCAGCTGCGTTTGCAATTAACGAGATATCATTTTCAATGCTATGTTAATGTGTTTTCCTATTTTGCTCTTCAAATTGTGCTTTTCTGTGTTGTCATATGAAATGTTGTGATAATAATGGCTTGTGAAAAACATAATACTAGGTTCCAAAGTAAACTGAGAAATGACAATGAAGACGAAAGCAGTGTGTTAGCGCCACCGTGTAATGAATTAACTAATATTCAAAGTAGTAATTTGGTAATTGTGCATAGGGAAATGGAGCGGGCGGCAAACATTGGTGTAGACAGTGAAACAATTAGTGAACAGGGAAGCATTATCGATCGATCGGTCGGCAACAGCCCGCCTCAGGAATCAGGAATGACAGGACACAATTTTGCAAATACTGCAGATTCAGGTTTTGGGTCCTCACCATTTTCTCAAATAAGTCAAGACACATTTTCTGCTTGTCAAAATGTGAATGTTGCCGGTGCAACTTCACTGCCGAAAAGCACTGAGGAACATGTTTCAGACACCAGTGCATTGTTATTAGAGTTAATGCAACAAATGGGACAAAGGCTACAAAAGTTTAGACACCACACTTGAACAAACACGTGAAGATTTAACTACTGAGTTACATAAAATCGAATCGAAATGTCAAAAAGTTTGTAATGACGTAAAAACACAAATTTGTGATCATTTCCAACCTATTTTTTCGCGTCGTGAAAATGCATTACAGAATCACGAAGCAGCCATAAAGGAACTGCAAACTATAGTTCATAAAAATCACGACACCTTGCAAGCTAAAATTGACTCAGTTGCATCTACCGATTTGGTTACGCAACTTGCAAAATCTCAGGAAAACTTAAAGGACACAGTAGATACTCTGCAAATTGGTTCAGAAAGACACATGGAGGAAATTAGTTAATTATCAGAGAAAGTAGTTGAACTTTCGGATCAGCTAAGTAATTTATGTACGAAGGTAGATGATAATCTGAATGACACAAAACCAATAGTCTTTAATGACACAGAAGAGTGTGAACAAATTAGGAAATTAAAAAAAAATCAGAATCAAATTAGTACGCAACATCACAGAGAAATCCGGGAAGTACAAGATCAGTTGACACAGGTAATACAGGAATTACATATTTTAGAGGCCACTCGCGCTCCAATACGGGAAGAGGGACATAGAAATACGGAACAGCCACAAAATAGTAACTCAGGGCACTTCGGAAATTATGAAAGAAATTGGCAAGGTACACCGAATTTTGAGATGGAACCGCCGAAACGACGTAACAATGACCGACATGCGACTCGCCGACATGATGATTTTGACTATAAGCTGTTCATTATACACGTAAATTCAAAACATTTAAGAATTCTGGCAACGACATTCATCCACAAGCATGGCTCCATCAATTCTCTCATTGTTTTCCTCCCAACTGGTCATTAGAGCACAGCTTAGAATTTATGTGTGGCTATTTAGAGAATAAACCAGCTGTAAGAATGCGATCGGTCATTCACGATTGCCACAGTGAAGGAGAGTTTTACCATGCCTTCCTCTCAGCATATTGGTCTCAAGCTACACAAGACCAAGTAAAACATAGCATCATAAATATGAAACATTTCGAACAATCTGACTGTTTCAGTCTTGTGAAATATTTTGAAGACATGTTGCACAAGAATCAGTACCTGTCAAACCCATACAGCCCCTCAGAACTCATCCGCATTTGCTTAATCAAATTACCTGAACATTTGCGACATATTATTTTGGCACGATGTTGCAAAGACGACATTGAAGCTTTTCAGGGACTGTTACAAGAATTGGAAATTGACACTGACAATCGCAGAACGCGAAAACAGGAACACAACAATTACAGGTCACATCCGTCGCAATTCCGCTATGAAAGAAATAATAACTGGACACGACAAGGCTATTCTCACAACACAAATCGTGACCAAAATAGACACCACCCATATGACAACCATTGGCAGAGTAGTAATAATTACAGGGAAAGATCACCTCTCCGTGGTAGTGCCAATCACAGAGACAATCAGAGAAACAGACAATATGGGAACCAAAATAATTGTTATCAAGGGAGACAGAATAACTTTAAACGCAACGGTCCAGGGCGTAGTTACGATTCTGGGAGAAATTCTCCACCATGTGACTGACAAGAAAGAAACAATGGAATCAACCGACATGGCGAAAGACGATATGATCGTAACGACAGACCTGAATTGCATCAGAACCGGCGGGATTCCAACAGGGCAGGGCCCTCTCGACAAGGTGAATTTTTAGAAGTTAGGTCTCCAAATCCCAATAACGACGCGGGCCATCAAAGAGACAATAGGCAATGACTCATACCGCTGGCAGCCACAAAACATAATTATGAAACTGACGACGCAGCTGCCGTAGCTAGTAATTACGTAAAAGTGGAAGATATTAGCGACATCGTACTCCAGGAGCACGACGTAAAACGTAACATTGCATATCCTGTGATTCACATTACAGTAAATGGCGTAAAATTTCGGGCAGTACTTGACTCTGGCCGTCCCATTTCAGTAATCAGTGAAACAGTCTTTAGCAAATGCAACAAATCGAACGATTGCCCCACACTTCCGTTACGTAAGATTAAATTACAAGGTGCAATCTTTGGAAAAAGTGTAGATGTACACCAACAAACCAACTTAGAATACTGTTGTCAAAGCCACAGCTTCTCTATGAACTTTCTTATTGTCCTATTATTGTCGACGGAAATTATATTGGGAGTACACTTTTTTAATGAATACAAAGCAATCTTAAACTTTCACGATGCTGAAATAAGTTTAGAGAAAGAAGGTAAGTCAATAGCTTTGAAATTTGAAGATTGGCTCTCAAACCATGACGAAGAAATTAATCGGCTTTACCTCCTGTTAGACAACAGTATGGAATTTTCGACGGGACTTGACACTAACAATCACTCTGCAAGTACTGACAGGGATAATATCGATGGCGCATTTGATACTAATGAGTTAATTCAGAATAAAATTCAAACAATTGAGAATTGTAATGACACTGATAGGCAAGACCTTTCTGAGATTTTACAAGCACATTCCACAGTTTTTACTCACAAAACAGGAACAATCAAGGGATTTCAATACCAATTTCGTGTTCGTGAGCATACTAAATTTTGTGTTAGACCATACGTAATTCCGGCACATTATAGGGACCGTGTTAGAACAGAAATACAATCTATGCTTGACAAGGGCATTATTGAGCCTGCAGTAAGCTCATACAACAATCCATTACATGTTGTTGAGAAGAAAAATGGATATCTCAGGCTTGTCTTAGATTCGAGACAAATCAATACTATCATCATTCCTGAAACAGACAGGCCGCAAAAGTTGGAAGAACTTCTTCAAAATTTTAATAGTGTTAAAGTGTTGTCTTCTATTGATCTCAGATCCAGCTTTTATCAGATCGAACTTCATCCATAATGTAGAAAATACACAGCTTTCCTTTGTTTCGGCGTTTGTTATGAGTTTCGGAAACTTCCTTTCGGTTTGAGCATTTCTTCGGCAGCATTCATTCGCGGGCTAAATTCCATATTACCTGAGTTCTTAAAACGTCACATCACCTTGTATGTGGACGATATTCTGATAGCAGAAGCCTCATGGGAACAACACAATCGCATCCTCAACAGCGTGTTACATATTTTTGCAGAATCTGGAATTACAGTTACTTGGAAAAGTCCGAATTTGGTAGGAGAAAGGTGAAGTTTTTGGGACATATTATTTCTTCTGAAGGCATTCAGCCGGATCCTGATAAGTTAGAAGCAATCAGAGCCATTCCAGTTCCATCCACAAAAAAACAAGTCCGCAGTTTTCTAGGTCTCGTAAATTTTTACCGTCGTTTTCTGAATATGCAAATTCTAGTTACACCAAAACTTTGTTCTCTCACTGGAAAAAATACTATTTGAAACTGGGACGAATAAGCACAGTTGGAATTCAGTTCTTTGAAAGAAGTGTTACTTAACGCGCCAATACTAGCTCATCCAGATCTGTCACAAGATTTCTGCCTTAGCACGGATTCTTCTAAAGTCGGTCTTGGTGCCCATTTATTTCAAGAAGCCATAGAAAATGACACTACTGTTCAGAAAACCATTGCTTTTGCTAGCCGAGTGCTAACTAAATCTGAAAAAAATTATTCCGTTACTATCGTTTGGGCATTTAACAAATTCCGTTTATTTCTTTCTGGTACGCACGTAAAAGTATACAGTGATCATCGTGCATTACAATTTCTTATGTCTTCAAACTGAAATCATGACAGGTTAAAATTTAAGGCATTGTTTCTGCAAGAATTCCACTTCACAATAGTCTACATTCCCGGCAAGGAGAACATTGTTGCGAACGCACTGTCACGCGCACCGGCTGGGCTTGAGAAATGTAACACAGAAGGCAACCTCGAGAAAAATTTCAGTATTCTTTACATTCAGAAAGTCGCCTTTGAAAACTTCATCACCACATCTTTAAAGGACATTGCTCATGAACAAGATAAAGATCCGATTTGGAAAGACATCAAATGTAAATGGCATGAAAAGGCACACACACAGATTCAGCATTATTATCTGGTTAGAAACAACATACTGTTCAAACGCTGCACTGTTGATGACAAGCTATGGGTACTTTGCATTCCAGATAATTTTTTTAATAAGCTCATTTGGTACATTCATTTCAGCTACGCACATTTTGGTCCACGAAAATGTTATCATATTCTTCGGACGACTTGTTATTTTAACAATATGGAAAAGAGAATTAGAAGAGTCTTGTCTATTTGTAAACTTTGTCAAAAGGCGAAACCATCTACTATCTCACATCGTGCTCCGTTGTTTCCTATCATTCCTTCTAAATTAAAAGAATTTGCTGCTGTTGATCTCTTGGGACCCCTTGTCAGAACATCGAATGGATTTTCATACGTACTAGTCGCTGTTGAACTTACTTCAAAATCTGTTTCTTTCACTCCGTTACGTAAAGCCACTGGACGGTCTGTATCCAACGCCTTTGTTAAAAATTTCTTACGTGAAGTTGGCCACGTTGCTAAAGTCATTCCAGATAATGGACCACAATTCAGATCTGCTGTTTGGTCACGCATGCTTCGGAACCATAAAATCAAACCTGTTTTTATTTCATTGTACTCTCCACATTGTAACCCGTCTGAACGGATTACGAAAGAAATCAATAAGCTTTGCAGACTTTATTGTCACAGAAAGCATCAGCATTGGGACAGATATTTACACTTATTTCCAAATGTGCTGAATGAAATGCCTCATGACTCCACTGCTTTACCACCTACTCTTGTATTGAAGAATGAAGAACCACCGAACAGAATCAGAGAGCTTGTACCTTTCCCGAATACACGTAAACTTCGACACAAAGACATAATTGATTTGGCTATTAAAAATATAAAATCTGCAGCAGACAAAAGGAGAAAACTACACGGCAAAGCAAATGCAAAGAAATTATATATTGGTCAGAAAGTTCTCATTAAAGCTCATTCATTGTCACATAAGAAGAAACACTTGAGTCACAAATTCTTTCTAGTTTACAATGGACCTTACAGAATCCGACGTATACCACATGATAATTGCGTTGAAGTTGAAACTCTGCGTACTAGGAAGAGTAAAGGTTTACACCACATTTCACATGTAAAACCGTTTGTTGAAGGATAATCTGCTTTTTAACTTTGTCTTTGCCATAAAACGTTTCACTTCACATTTCTAGTATGCTTTGTCAGACTTAAGAAACTGTTACCATGCAACAATGTTTGAAGTTAAATATCCAGTCAAGAACCTGGGCAACTTATTTAGACAGTAATTACGAATGCATTGTTATAGTGAACAGACGACACAGTGTTGTACATTCTTGCAACAAGTTGCACGATTACATAAAGACTATCTGGCTTACATACTTAGAACTTATACTGCTAATGAGATTTTAATGCAACATTTTGGTTTACTTGAAAAGATACTCTTTATTTGAAGTACATTCGGTGAGATTAAAGATGACTTAGCATTTGGTTTCTTTGATAGCTACACAATTAGATCATGACGCTATTAATATGTGACACAATTTACATTGTTGCTTTTGCGGTGTATCTGTTTTATATCTGCACAGTTTTTCTGTATTATTCTGGAAAGTAAAACATGTTTTAGTAGTAACTTTTGTGGTATAGCTACAATGAGACAGCCTTTTTCGTAGCACAACAATACGTCACATTATAGTACTTTCTTGATCACGGTAAGGTACGTAATAACTACGATATATATACGCAAAGCATTTCACTTTCGTTTATGATGAGGTAAGTACATTGACTTCAGCAGAACTTTGCTTACAGAGGACGATAACTACGTCACTTCCACAGAATTATCTTACAGTAAGACGCACATTTAGCGCTACAGGACACGCATTTGAGTGATTAATTTTGTACTTAAACCATTTATTTTTCAAGATTTTTGAATTACAAAGAAAGTTTTCCGTGATACATTTCATTCCATTGCTGTAATCTGTAACACCTGAGGGTATAATTACATTAATCCTCAGGGGGGTACACGCCTACTTTTGTACCATGTGTTTGGCAAGCACAAGGAGCCCTAGCTAATATGGTATTTGCTTATACAACTTTACACATCAGTACCATATTTCTCCAACACCGAATTACACAGCTACCTGATTATTTAACAGAGAAACAAACTTTTTTTTTACTACATCAGTGACAGATGTTTATGTAATTACACAGTTGGATAACTTCACACTTATGAAACTGTGTTTTGTCTGTACTTTGTGAACAGTTCATATTTTTTCGGAACCATTGTGATACTATGAGAGCTTTGAATGATGTATTTGGTATGGGATCATGTTTTTAAAGTACGTTTGAGGTAGATGACACTATTTAAATGAGCAGAGAATTTTTTTAGGTTTTGAAATTATTGGAGGAAGCTACGACGATTTTGAGATTTGAGTGAGGTGTTATGATGTTGTTATTACGACGACGATGTGTATTATGCTGTTGAGGTATGTTTATGATCAATAAGATGATGCTACCGTATATGAGGAATTTGATTATGTTACGTATTTCTTATGATGAAATATTGAAGAAGTGTCGATGAATATATATATGTTTAATAAGGTAAGGAATAATGAGTAGTGGTTAGGGACTCTGATTTGTGGAAAAGGATGTTGGAAACGAAGAATCGTATTTTAAGAGTTATGAAATGTGTGTAAATGCGTGAATGTATCACAATGCCGGCGAAAATTTTTTGGACACTGTTATAAGATTTTGTTTCTACAGATTTGTAACGCAAATATTTCGACCTTTGAAATCTTATTTGTATCAAACTGTCACTGTAGCGAAAACTGATGTCTTAAATATTTCGGTATGGAAGGTAGGTCACTGTAAGCACCCAGCTGCGTGACAGTCGCCTGGAAAAAAACGATTAGTGTGTGCCTTTCAGAGGCACAGGTGGAGAAAAAAAAGAGGCCATTATCCTCGCTATTGACATTTCTTTGTAGAAAGCATAGCAAATATGGTACGCCCAAACTTGAAAACATATGATTACACTGTGGAGCTCTTAATTTATGATATTTACTGAAATGCCTAATGAAATGATGAGAAATATTTTATGTCTATACACCTGATTATGACTACTGTCTTTCTAGTTGAGAGATTTTTTTACTACCTTATGAAATGCCATATGGCTAATGAATGATGTTTCATGCCTTCCTTTGTACATATTTGCTCATTTTGTTTAATATCTAGTTTCTAGCTGCACTGCAGCATTGGTTAAAATAAAATGTTATAGATGTACTAATATAGATATTTTCTGTCTACAAATCCAGTAAATGATAATTTTGTAATATACTTCCAAAAAAATGAGGAAGCACAAAAAGACATTTCCCTTCACAGGAACTGCATACATAATTTTCTTTTCGAGTACTTGGTAATTTTTATGGTAGAATAACTTCTTGTGGTGCACCACTTTAATGGCATAGATATTAAGATGTGAATAGACATTTCCCTTATCTGCATTGTTGTCTTTAGTGTACTATTTTTTCTGCTTGAGCTTTGTCATGTTTAGGTATAAGTTACTGCATTTGCGGCTGCTGTGTACCAGGCATAGTGCTACTGAATTTCACTTTGTATTACTCTGTTAAGCCAGTTTTACTACTGATTTATTTTTCTTGTTGCTGCACATTGGCTCATATTAGTTGTAATGTTGCATTTGCTTGGTAATTTAGATTAACTGTAGCTTGCTTTGCCAGTTTGCATTTTTTTTTCATTGCTGTTTGTATTAATTGTTTTGTGCTGCTGCATTGCCTCGTTCTTTAGTTTAGCATGTGAGCTCAGTAGATTTAAGTTAGCTTAAGAGGGGGTAGACTATATAAGAGAAAGTGTTGCGATGCATTGGAAGAAATACATTGAGAAGTTATACGAAAAAAGTACAGAAAGCAGGTATAGATAGGACTTTTTGGAAATAATGAAGAATGAAGGGAGATCTCCGAGAAGTAAAGAAAGTTTTGTTTGCAAAATACTGCAGTAAAACAAACCCTGTCCTTTCCTTGTGTTATCCCACTATGTGTTTGTGTACCCTTGGGTATTTGTGTTCTTCCTGTCATTATTTGTTTATCTGATGAGAGTTACGTTGTAGAATTTTTATGATAATATGTTATTTTCTTTGTGAAGATGTTTAGACATTATTTATTCTGTTTTGTTTTAATGCTCACGTGTGAAGTGGATGTTTCAAAAGGTATTCTATCTTTTATGTATTTACTTATGTCATAATTCCTGTAACACTGACGTATATGTTTATTTCTATTCTTTTGTAAAGCCTGTATTACTACAAATGTTATCTGTACAGTTATGTTCTTTAATGATGTATTTTGTACCTTTGCAATTGTATTCTTATGTTGTAAATTTGTAATTGTATAGACACCAGTTCTTCAAATTAAGTTACATTTCACTGCACACGTTTCTGTTGGTCATAGTAATGCACAATATGTGAGAAGTTGGGACTCTTAGTGTTTGCACATGTGTTAAGAATTCAGCAAGGGACTGCATAACAGCATTGCTGGTTCGAAGGACATTTCAAAAAAAAATTTTGTGTGTGCACAAGTGGTGGTTCAGGGACTTGCTATTTTCCCCACAAGACTCTTCAATGGTGATTGTGCACCTGCACAGTCACAGCTGATGGCTGCTAGCCACCTCTACAATGACTGCAGTGGGTCAGCACCTCTGGTGGCCCACCAATACCATAATCTCTACCAGGACTACAGTGGGTCTGTTCTGTGATGACCTACCTACCTACCAGTATTCTTCAAAACTTCGAATGACTCTGCTGTGGGTTTGCTCTGATGTGGCCCATTACCTGTCTGCATGTCAAGAGTCAGCACTGTCTTTCCGTTGGAAGGACAACACTACTTCTTCAAGACTTCATGGAAATCCACTACTTCCGTGTGCATTTTCTTTTACTGCTCAGACTTTGAGAAAAAAAAAAAAAAACACTGCAATTCTACTGTGATGAATGATCAGGACTGCCTTTATGGACTGTGAGAAAATTTTAGCTTTTGACCAACATTGTATCAATAAGTGTGTGCATTTGATTTCTTTGTTATTGTAATTATGAAAATTTTTTTCAAATCTGTATTGGCCACTGCCCAAAGCAATTTGTAAATTTTTTTGTGGGGAGCATGGGGGCTATGTAAGTAGGCTGTTTAAGTTTTTATATTGGTAACGCCACGTAGCGCTCTGTATGAAAATCAATGGCTGTGTTGTGTGCAGTCTGTGGCTGGTTTGCATTGTTGTTGGCCATTGTAGTGTTGGGCAGCTGGATGTTAACAGCGCGTAGAGTTGCGCAGTTGGTGGTGAGCCGCCGGCAGTGGTGGATGTGGGGAGAGAAATGGCGGAATTTTGAAATTTGTAAGACTGGATGTCATGAACTGTTATATATATTATGACTTTTGATGACTATTAAGGTAAATACATTGATTGTTCTCTATTAAAATCTTTTATTTGCTAACTATGCCTATCAGTAGTTAGTGCCTTCCGTAGTTTGAATCTTTTATTTAGCTGGCAGTAGTGGCGCTCGCTGTATTGCAGTAGTTCGAGTAACCAAGATTTTTGTGAGGTAAGTGATTTGTGAAACGTATAGGTTAATGTTAGTCAGGGCCATTCTTTTGTAGGGATTTTTGAAAGTCAGATTGCGTTGCGCCAAAAAATATTGTCTGTCAGTAATTTTTCTAAGGGGACGTTTCACAGGAAAATAACATTTCGGCAAACTGCATGAGGAAATCTTAATCAAAGATCAAGCAACGGCTTTATACAGTCGAAAAAGTTTTTATTTCACAGGTGCAGCTGTTCGTTGAGTATGAGGCCATCATGACGAGATAGAGGTTTGAAAATCTCCAATTCCTCTAAAACACCTATTTCGTAATTTTTTTTTAGAAAGTGACTTGTAAGTACTGCATCTCTTTCCAGTCAGTACACACTTAAGTTTATTACTATGTTATATACCTATTATGTTTTAGAACAGTTAGTTTAATTCTGAAGACGACGCTCATAGTAGCGTCGAAACCTGGTCATTTTTGACTTAATATTTGTGACCGAGGGCTTATTTGTTCTAATATAATACGTGTAAACACCTTTTAATAACTCTCTGCACTGCATATGAGGTCATCTCCTCCAAGCTTTATTTATCGCCCAAATTGATACTCATTTGGCGCAGGTCCTACCGATAAGTCCAGTGATGGCACCGCGACTCCAAGCGGTTTTTGATTATTTTGTTAGTGCTGGATTTCTCTTCAATATATGATACAATACCATCACCTTCCCCCTAGCAACGGAGGCTTGTGATGTCATAGGACTCATGACGGTGCCTTCTTCTCAATTTGTGTCCTGCCGTGGCGAAGGAGGTTTTAAAATAATCCCATATTCCAACTTATTCCACATTCAAATTGTACTTATCACTTCATCGGTTCCTTTTGAAAACTTCTATACAACTCCTAGAAGCCATAAAAAGAATTGTGAAAGATTTAATTGGATGGCTGACTTCCGCAGTAGCTCTATATGCATTTTTGTCTGTCTATAGCAAGCATGGGCAACATTTGGTGACACGCGACCCTGATTCACATACGCATGTAAGCTCGCGAATCGCCTCGTCACGTGACGCGACAGCAGCAGTCCAAGAGCATAAATTCAAATTATAGCATCCTTGACGTTAATGTTTATGTGGTAATGCATCAGTAAAAATTGCACCCCTTTCCAGACACGTCACGCCAGCAAATGATGCCTCAAAACACACGTTCCTTGAGAGTACATTCATTTTATTTTGACCGCATCTTCATCAACTTACATTTATGTACGTGCCGTGAACTCTGTTTCCTTAGTTACAATGTTTTACAGTAGTTATCTTAAAACCTTCTGCTGGAAATTCTGCAATGCTGTTCGTAAATGAAAAATGTTACCAGTACTTATATAAACGTAAACAGAAGATGAGATGCCACGCAGGTCATCGGGAAAAATAAGCGCCTATAAAACCAACTGGTTGCAGGTAATTCATTATAGATTACCTCCAGTTTCAGAAGTTACAGTGTTATAATACGTCCACAATCGACAATTTTTTTTTACTAATGGTAATAATCGTATAAAACAGACCGCAAAAACAAAATATGGCAGTGACTCTGATAATCCCAGTCGTCAAGCAGTTAGGAGTGACTTTGCGATTTTTGGCCGCTGCCACATCATTAGAGTGAAATTTAGCAACACTTTCACCCATATTTGTCCACAAAATTCTTCTGATGATTGATTGCAGAGGTATGGGTTGTTTCTGTCACGAGCCAGAACATTACGATCACCGACCTAGTATCGATATAAACTCGTCCAGCGATAGCTGCATCACCTGGCTAGTCAGACACATGCTTGGTGCGTGTAGTATCAATGAGCGTGCTTTCGGTTTGTAGAATGGGGAAGGCGCGCTATCTATCTGGGTTTGCCCGAGAGCAGCAGGTTATGATGGCCTGAAGACATGGCACGAGCGTTTCGGAAACTGTAAGTCTTTTCGAGCGTTCGAGGAGTGCTGTGGTGAGTGTACTCAACACGTGGCCAAACCAAGGTGAAACCACGTCCAGACGTTGAGGGGTTGGGCGGCCACCCCTCATTACAAACGTCGGACGTCGTAGGCTGGGCAGTCTGGTGAAAGAGGACAGGCGGCGAACTGAGACGCAGCTGACATCAGGCTTCCATGCTGGGCACAGTACAAGAGAACACTCCCAACGATAGTACCGAGCGGGGTGGCGCAGTGGTTAGACACTGGACTCGCATTCGGGAGGACGACGGTTCAATCCCGCGTCCGGCCATCCTGATTTAGGTTTTCCGTGATTTCCCTAAATCACTCCAGGCAAATGCCGGGATGGTTCCTCTGAAAGGGCACGGCCAACTTCCTTCCCAATCCTTCCCTAATCCGATGAGACCGATGACCACGCTGTCTGGTCTCCTTCCCCAAACCAACCAACCAACTCCCAACGATAGGCCTCCGCAGCCGACGAGCCATGCATGTGCCAATGTTAACACCATGGCGTCGGCAACTACGACTGAAATGGGTACGTGACCACGTGCGCTGGAAGGGGTACAGTGGCAGAGCGTTGCACGGTCTGGTGAATCCCTATACCTTTTTCATCATGCCGATGGGAGGGCGCGAATCCGTCGTATTCCAGGGGAACAGCTCCTTGACACCTGTACCGCAGGACGGAGACAAGATAGTGACGGCTCCATTACCCTCTGAAGAACATTCACGTGGGCATCTATAGGTCCAGTGGAACTCGTGCAAAGCACCATGACGGCCAAGGTGTATAGTACAGTGGTTGTAGACCACGACACCTCTTCATGACTACCATGTTTCCCTACGGCAGCGGCACTTTTCAACGAGTTAATGCGCATTGTCACAAGGTCAGGAGTATGATGGAGAGGTTCGAGTTTCAGTTGATGTTCTGACCCCGTACCTCACCAGATCTGAACTCGATCGAACACTGCTGGGATGTGATTAAACGTGACGCCAGAGCTCATCGTTCCCTTCCCCGGAACTTACGGGAATTGCGTGAATTGTGTGTGTGTGTGTGTGTGTGTGTGTGTGTGTGTGTGTGTGTGTGTGTGTGTATGCGTGCGTATGTGGCGCCAACTCCCTCCAACGAGCTTGCAATGCCTCATTGCTCCCATGCCACGACGCGTAGCCGCTGTAATCCGGCTATAAGGTAGGTGGTCATAATGTTCCAGCTGATCAGCGTAAATGAAGCTAAAATGAAATCAATACAACGCCGAACATCCGAAAATGCGTCCAAGGTGGAGTGAATGCGAGCGCCTCGCTCCCTTTTCAACGATCCGGCCGGCGGGCCGCCGGTTGCCCACTCGTGGTGTAAAGCATTCTGCAGTTTAAGAGAGCGCGTTTGGCTCTTTTAGACAAAGCATCATCAGTGATGGTTGGGCGTTTATTAGTCTTACATTTACTGAATTCGACAGGTTTCGAAAGATTTCTGACCGGTTACCGTCAGAGGAAAATCCAATGCTAAACGCAGAACTTGTATAGTTCCAGTAACGTTTCTGCGAAAGCAATTTGTATGAATTTTTACAAATCTTGAGCGAAGTTCAAAGAACGCAAGTGCAGCGAAAGGATAAGCAGGTTCATACAAGTGTAAAAAACTGGTGAGGGTGAAAGTGGTACCAAGCTTTTTCAATTCATTCCCTGCTTGCAACGAGCTAATACGCTGACGATCGTAAAACATGTAAATAATAAACCCAAACCACTACTAATGATGATTTAGTAACAAGAGGGAAACACGGTATACCACGACCATAAATTACACTACGCTAAAGAAAGAAAGAAAAAAAACTAATTGATCGCCCTGAGGTGTGACAGTTGGCAGGTTCCTCGAGTGCCCTGGTATGTCAGCACATTTCAATTTTAGTAGTCTACAGTAAAATAAATGAAACGGCCTTGTTAGTGTTGTTAGCTATTTATATCGCTGGCTCGCAAAGAGAATGTGAGGTTAGCAAAAAAATGGAAAACTCTCTCTAGAGGAGAAAATTCTTTCCTCTTGAGGCGCTCGCGTGTGCTGAAAGCGGAATAAAAGCGCCCAATTTCATGCTTCTCGGCACTCGCCAATTGCTAAATTATCCGCTGACCTCCTTTCAACAGCCTTGACCTCCGACAGGTTTCGAGCTGTGTTGGATGTTAGCATAGCGCAAACAAAGTTCATGCCATTGGGAGCGCAGGCTACGAACAAACACCCTTTTTTCTTTGTTCGATTGGATTCGTATGTGACCCCTATATCATCGCGCCTTTTTCTATTTTTAGAATCTTTGCAGGCAGCATTTGTTCATTTTAAACTCTCTCCGTCTACTGCCGCAACTGTGATAAAAGTCGATAACGCACGAATTTGAGCTGACTAGCATGTGAAATGTGCGTAAGGGCTGTTATCCAGGAACACTTATTCACCGACATGAAACTACACTCATGCTCATAAATTAAGGATAATGCTGATACATGGTGAACCAACGCTCTGGTGGGCGATTTGCGGGTTTAAGTCACCTCGGGGTATGACCATGCAGTGCATTTGACCTGCGGTCATCGCATAGTGGCGCTGGCAGCAGTGCACATACGCAGAGCTGTGTTGGTGCATGTCAGAGTACGGTGCAGCTAGTAAATGTGCAGATGTTTTCAGACGTGCTAATGGTGACTGTGTGTTGAAAATGGCTCAAAGAACACATATTGATTACGATATGAGAGGTAGCATACTAGGGCGACTGCAGGCTGGTCAAACAGCAGGTCGTAGCACGGGCCCTCCGTGTGCCACAAAGTGTGATCTGAAGATTATGGCAGCGATTCCAGCAAATAGGAAACGGCGAGACGTCTACTGTGTACAACACCACTAGAAGACCGGTATCTTGCCATCAGTGCCCGCAGACGGCCACGGAGTAGTGCAGGTAGCCTTGATCGTGATCTTACCGCAGCCACTGGAACAGTTGTCTCCAGACACACAGTCTACAGACGACTAAACAGACATGGTTTATTCGCCCGGACAAGGTGCATTCCACTGACCCCTGGTCACAGGAAAGCCCGTAAATCCTGGTGTGACGAACACAGTACATGGTCATTGGAACAGTGGTCCCAGGTTATGTTCATGGACGAGTCCAGGTGTAGTCTGAACAGTGATTCTCGCCGGGTTTTCATCTGGCGTGAATCAGGAACCAGATACCAGCCCCTTAATGTCCTGAAATGGACCTGTATGGAGGTCGTTGTTGATGGTGTGGGATGGGATTTTGATTGGTGCACGTACATCCATTCATGTCTTTGACAGAGGAACTGTAACAGGTCAGGTGTATCGGGACGTCATTTTGCACCAGTATGTCCGCCTTTTCAGGGGTGCAGTGGGCCCCACCTTCCTCCTGATGGATGATAATGCCCAGCCCCACCGAGATGCCATCGTGGAAGAGTACCTTGAAACAAAAGATATCAGACGAATGGAGTGACCTGCCTATTCTCCAGACCTAAACCCCATCGAGTACGTCTAGGATGCTCTCGGTCGACGTATTGCTGCACGTCTTCAAACCCATAGGTCACATCAGGAGCTCCGACGGGCACTGGCTCAAGAATGGGAGGCTATACCCCAGCAGCCGCTCGACCACCTGATCAAGAGTATGCCAACCCGTTGTGCGGCCTGTGTACGTGCGCATGGTGATCATATCCCACATTGATGTCGGGGTACGTGAGCAGGGAACAGTGGCGTTTTGTAGCACGTGTTTTCTCAACTTATCACCATTACCGTGGACTTACAGATCTGTGTCGTGTGTGTTCCGTATGTGCCTACGCTGTTAGCGCCAGTTGTGTGTAGTGCCACGTTGTGTGGCACTCCATTCTGCAGTTATCCTTAATTTATGAGCATAAGTGTATTGTGAGTAAATCATTTCAGCCACAGCAAGTACTCACCCATGTCGTAAATATGAAGACAGTAACGAATTGTACTAAGTGAAATATGTAGACTGTAGAATCTGGATCCGGATCCTCCCTACCAGCATGTTTTGTATGTATACGAGCACTGAAGCGGATTCGGTGCGCTTCTGATCAACAGAAATATCTGTTCTAATATTCTGATATAAAAATTTGTGTGAACGAGAGTTTCCGTTGATTAACTTAACTCTGTAACTTGGACAACGGAACCATTTGCAATTTTTGTTGTTGTGAATACTGCATCTCAATTCTGTAGGTGCTTTGCTGTTAGCTGTAATACAGGGCTGCTATATATGAATCATTCGTTTTCAGTGAACTACATTTTTCACCTGTATAAATATGGTTGTTGCATGAATAGAGCCTTAAAATCACGGAGATTGCATTGTCTCCACCTTCTGGCGTCAAGAGTGTAGTGCCTTGACAGAATGGCGACAAAGAAAGAAAAGTGGCTTGGTGTGTTCGAATATTCGGGATGTTTATTTGTTATAAGAGTGCAGTTTGCGTTCGGAAGGAATTGTGGAAAGAACCGTCATGTAAAGAGACGACTGTGCCTTTATATCGGCAATTTAGGCACACTTGGCGTCTCTATAAACAGAAATATACTGATGGATCAAGTGTATCAGATGTAACAGTGGAGAGAGTGAGGTAAAGTTCTGTACGCAGTCAAATAGAAACTAACTTCAGATATCGCAACTAACTGTGTGGAAGGCTTTGCGACAGCGGTTACATTTCAGATCGCACCGTCTGCAGCTCTTACACAGTTAAAACCGGAAAATTATGAATGGCCCCTTCAGCTTTGTACCATAATACAGGAAGAACTTTAGGATGAAGCCTCCAAGCAAATAAAAGCGACGAAGAAGCCACCCATTTATCTGGAATGGTTCCCCATAATGTGAGAGTAACGGGCACTGAAATTCCTTAAAAAATAGTGACGCATCAACTCTATTCGCTGAAGGTTAATGTTTTCTGTGCAAGTCTCAGAAGAAGCTGTATGTGCCGCTTTTCTTCTCTGAGTGCCCTGTGGCGGGTACCTCTCACTTTGATACGATGCAGCTGTGGTTATTTCCACAACCGCTTACTGATTCCGAGAACTTCATCTTCCAACAAGCTGGGGCACCGTCTCACTGGAGCATCGATGAACGTCGCTGTCTAAACGACGAACTTCCGCACCATTTGATTGTACATAGTGTTGAAGATGAAGTGACTGTATTTCATTGCCGCCCGCCCCCCCCCCCTCCTCCTCCACCCAGGTCGCCTGACATTACGCTTTGTAACTTTTTCTTTTCGTGGTCATTAAGGACCGTGTTTACGTATCCCCAATGTCAAGAAAGCTGGAACAGCTCATAGAAAGTACCAGGATTACTGTGATTATTATTGACAGGATATTGTTTCACCAGTGGGGAACTCACAGAACAGGATATTGTGTCACCAGAAGGGAGCTCACAGAATATGCTAACTTGGTGAGTTTACGGTTCTATTCGTGCATCAGTTATTTTGTGCATGTTACACCTTTAAAGATACAGGGTTTTTAAGACGTATGTATCATTTAAAGTAGCCTATACAACCTTGAATATATTACAATTATAATTTTATACATCTCAAACATTATGACGCACTGGAAATAGGGACGGAGAAACTCTAAAATAATAATGGCACGCAGCGAAAGTCGTACAAAAATAACATCTCCGTCTCATGAGAGTATATTCAAGAAAAGTATGTTTATAGTGTGAAGTCCAGCTATCGTGGCTATGATAAAATTCAGACTCGTATGGTCAACAGCTGACATAAATCGAAGATACGTGTTCACCAACCTTTTATATTATGGCTCACTCATTCAAATTCATCAAGAAATAAAATGCAAATGGAACTATTACGAAGCTAGGCAAAGCTCTTTGCGTCTCATAGTCTATTAGGCAAGATCACTATATTACTGCGGGTATCTCATCACATTTATTCGGTTCAGAATAACACGAGGACCAGAAATACAATGAATTGGAACAGTTCTTAAACTCGTACGTGACTTTGACCTATGATTTTAAATCAGACTTTACTACTTTGAAATAATATCGTGCCACAAGCAGCAAGTTATAGATTCCTGCGTAATGAAAGTTTACACCCCACGGAGCTTGAACAATACAAATTAAAATCAAACTCAGACAAAATAATATTAATGAAGTTAAAATCTTCTGGGTTGTTAGGCTGTCTCATATTTCTTCCAGCAGTCGACGTTTCTACTCCTCCGCTGGGATCTTCTTCAGCATCTTGTGGTGTCCACTGCAAATTGTATACTGTCAGCTTCGCTTTGGACAGTAAACACCACAAGATCCTGAACAAATATCAATTGGCTAAAGAAATATGACGCAGTCCACCAACACAGAAGATTATAACTTCAACGACAACGGCCACGGAAGCCTGGAAACATACATAAAATGACATCAGTTAAACTCAGGTAAAGATCGGGCTGAGCCATGTTCTCGATAAATTACCTAATTTGGTCTTTTTAATGCCGATTTCCTATTCAGTGACCACATGGTACTGACTGCACCCTGTAACATGCGATGGGCCCCACACTGGCAATCCACACCAGAATGCCCTCTCTTCAACGCGGTCTACTGAACCATGCAATCGGCGCGAAAAGTTGTCCAACGTCCAGTCATGTGACCTACAGTGTGTTATGGAGTGAGGGCAAACGACACGTAATGATGACCCGTCCGTTGGGTTGGGACGTTAAGCTCGGCAGTGTCTTTGGTGTTAATTTGGAGATATGACAATAAGCGCCTGCTCCAAGAATGATCTTTTCTTTACATGATCCCCACAATAACTACATTGTAAAAGCACTGGTCAAATTCATGTAAAAGATACAGTTACACACTGTAATTATGCGGCCTTCACTATGCTCCGTGTTAGGTGGGGTATTACAGAATTAAGGGATGGCTCATTAGCGATTAGTTTGGCATTTCAAACACAGAGCAGAAGTCTTTTAGTATCAACAAATAAGAGACTAACCAGACTCTGATTATTATGCTGTAACGTCAGACATGCAATAGGGCTGAAAACAGGAGATTACGAGTATTCAAAAGCATATCAACGAATGAATCAAGAAGAGGGAGAAACTAAACATTGCAGAGAACTTAGAATCGGAGATAAAGGGTCAAGAATTATAAATGTTTTTGGGATCACAGAATCAAAAGATACTTGGGAAACATTCACATATGAGATAATGACAAATACGGAGGGAGGAAGTCTGCAGCTTATGAGTAAAGGAGGATGTGTAAACTATTACAAGATATTATTCACATTACAAAGATTTCTGAAACGAAGCACATGAATTAAATCGAAACTGCACAAAATGAAGAAGAATGAAGAGGTTCCAAGAACAGGAAATGTAGAAGAACAGACCACAAAAGAGTTTTAATTTCCACAAAAAAAGAATTTCATATGAGTATTACAGAAAACTACGAACCAGGGGAATCAAAGGAGGGAATATTCTAACTGTAGAGGTATAAGTGTAACGGTAAACAGGAAAAATTACATGAAGAATTTCTCAAAAACGTTCTGGAGAAGAAAATTATAGATCATGTGTAGAGAATATATTTCATCTGCAGCAGGTAATTAAAAGTAGTTCGCTAGGGTTATGGAAGTCCATTTTGTTTTAGTAGGCTCAAGAAAGCATACAGCACTATCCCTCTCAGTAGATTTTGGTATGGAGTGCTGCAGAGTGTCGTAAGCTGCCAGCTCATAGCAATAACACGTAGCATGTGCGAAAATATTTCAGCAAGTATTAGAGTAGAGGAAAAACTTATTGAATCTATATATATCAAGAATGGAGGAATACAAGAATGGACACCCTTTAAGACAGAAGTACAGAATGCTCTGGGCAACTCAAGTAGTAAATTGTATGGCATGGGAAAACCTGTAGCACCAAGTAGTCTCCATAGCGAACAGTCGACCAACGATGAGTTTATCATAGCAGCAGATAACGATTACGTACTTTGTGACGACGAATATGGGAACTGGGGCCTGGTAATGAAGACCAAAAAAAGAGAATACATCGAAGTTGCAGTCAATATGAAAGAATAAGAAGTATTTAAAGACATAATAAAAGGTATCAATATTAATTTTCTTATATTTTCTTAGTGACAACAATCTGCTCCTCTTGTTGTCGTTTGTTGAACGAAAACGTCCTTTTAATTTCAAAATCTCTGTTATTACACAATGGCAGTTGCGTAGCTATTTTAAAATGGCTTGGAAAAAATCCGATATAACATAGTTAAAATGCAAATACACAAGAACCATTGCTTGTTTAGTCGAAAGAATAAAAAGAAAGAAACGAATACTTGCGTTATATAACTCGTCACTCGAGAGTATTAGGGTTACACTCCAAGCGTTCGTCTAGTCATACATTGTTAAAGTTTAGTGAGATGCCCTATTGTCCCATAAATGTAAACAGAAGGAGAATTAAAAGGTGGTACTTACCCAATAAATCAGCACTATATATAATAAAACATATCACCATGTTACAGGACTTAAAAATTAATAACGTTATACCAAGTGTAAGCGGCAGTGGCATAACAATCAGTTTTTCAGAGAAAAACTTGAGCGATCGAAGTATGCCATGTTTGCCGCTGAAATACCATTATAGTCATTCTTGTTCTGCTACGAAAGTGGCATAATCCAAAGTGTGACTAATATCACTGGATGATCGATTGTTATTTCTTTACTCTTTGTGCAAGCCCATAGAGATTTCATTTCTAAATTTCTCTTAGCGTGAAAATAACAATTACTATTGTAATTAAGAATTTAACAATAATTACTCCTGATATGTATCTTCAGGCTCACTTGAAAATGGGAACACAGATGCTATTGCGCAGATATGGAGAATGCAAAATAAAATAATACAAGTACAACGAGAGCCAGTATACCAAACTTATGTCATTCAGGAACTTTGTTTTGCCTGAGAACTCCATCGCGACTAACATAACAATAAATCATACAAATACATATTAGTTTCAACAACAGCTAAAGGAGACCGCGAAGCAATAAACTAAACATACACTTGGTTAAGACATAGCAGCAATAAAACATCTAAATAATGTGCTACGAATACGAAGATCTGAATATATATAACAAATAGCGAATCCGGAAATGCTTCAGAACTGCTAAATATATATGTGAATTGGATATACGTCCTAATCTGAGATACCCCTGGGTATTGTGTAAGGACGCAAGTTTTAGTTCCTCGCGGCGGCTTCATCCACTTTGAAGTATGGAACTCGAATTTATAATAAATCATCTAGAATATACATTAAAAGTTTCCTTTGCTTCCGTCTCCGATTTTATTTTATTTATTTATTTTTTTACATGATGCGATTACAAAACTTTCCGATTCTCATGCATACTGCGTGGTAAGAGTTTAAGCTAGTTTTCTGAATTACGAGTTCGTAAAAGTTATATACTCCTGACATTGTTAGTATGGGGGCTATCCGCAGCGTATGTTAGCTGAAGAAAACTTCAGAAGCCAACACAGCTAAAAAATTATTTTATTGGATGGCCGGTTTCAACACAGCTATGTTCTCATCATCGTATCTTATGCTTTAAAATGACAACAGTTACAACACCGATGGACAATATGTGGTAATTTCTTGAAGAATAAGATCCGATGATAATAGCGTAGCTCTGTCGATATCAGGTATTCAATAAAAAGTTTTTTTAGCGAACTTCGCTTATGAAATTTTCTTCAGTTACTGGTTTGTGAAAGGGCAACATACAACTGTCCATGGGAGAAACGCTCTGATCGTGAATCAGTTTTAAAGTATTTGAATGTCTGCCTTGAGTTTTCTTTATTGTTCCTGCAAACGAAACGTTGAGTCTCTTTAAATTAACGGGTATACTGGTTGGGATCATTGGTATACGGGCTGTGAGAAACGTCTCTCCACCTGCTGGATCTCTGTGGACAGTAGCTTCAGTCACATCACGTCGCATAGTTTTAATCTTCGAATGGATAGAATTATAAGGTTTCGAACGAGTCAAATTGCGTGCCAGTATCAGAGTCGGACAGTCACGACATTGGTGCTCATTTTTGTTATACGTTCTGACAGTAGTACTCCAAGCGGACTGTAAGCTCTAATTCTGAATATGGTATCAGATGAATGCGAATACTACCATTTAAACAGATTTGTAACATAGCTTCTAAAAAGGTGGCGTATGTACTGTCATAAAAATCGACAACAGCTAAAAAATGATATCACGTTTGTTTTATTCGATTCTCTTGTGACCTACAGATATTCACTGAACAATGTCGTTCTCCTTTAAGGACAAGAAATATCTAGTAAACAGCAGAAGATCTGCGTTTTTGCAGAAAGACGTCTTATATGTATTGATTAACGTGTTGTTCACTGTACTACCAATTAAATCAGATAATGTGGAATGCACGTTGCAATACGGTATGGAACACCTACATTATCCAACGTGTCAAATAAGGCACCACAACTACAGCTGAAGGGGAAACCACACGGGCATGCTAATAAAACGTCAAAAGCAATAAAACTGTTTCCCGACACAGAAGAATCGAATTCCACAATCGTTGCTACATCTGAGCCACAAACGACAAGAATATTCAACACATTCGCTTTTGAAGCAAAGTGATTGCGTTTTCATAAATGTTCCTATATTAGAGACTCAAGCGAAGTGTAAGAACGTGCTGTTCAAGAGATCCATATGAAGCTGTTACCGAGCGAGGTTGCGCAGTTGTTAGCACTCTGGACTCATGTTCTGGAGGACGACGGTTGTAACCCGCGTACGGCCATCCTGATTTAGGTTTTCCGTGAGTTCCCTAAATCACTTCTGGCAAATACCGGGATGGTTCCTTCGAAAGGGCGCAGCCGACTTCCTTCCCCATTCTTCCCAATCCTAAAGGACCGATGATCTCGCTGTTTGCTCCCCTCCCGCAAATCAACCAACTAAGGGAATTGTTATATGTCAATGTGTCAAAACAAGGTGGAAGTCTCAAACAAGTGCACCTGTGAAAAGCCGAACATGCGAAAGCAGTATCTCATCTGTCTACCTCTTAGCGTTTTCAGTATTCCTCCGACCGCCAACGAAGATGTGCAGCTGCGTACGGTCACAAAATATGATACCTCTTCACACCATTAGGCCATCACCACTTAACCGGTTTCTTTCCACGATATTCTTAGGTTTGTATCGGCTACCAGGTTCTCTCCAGAATAATGTGCGACGAGAATAATTTTGCATACTCAAGTGGGATTCATCTGTGAAGAGGACATTCCTCCATTCACTCATGATAAAATTTTGATGCGCCGACTCCAAACACACGAAAGCGTCTTACTGGAGTGAACAGGATAAGCAAGGCTGGACGTCTAAAAAACAGCCCCGCTGTTCTGAGCCTACGATACACATTTTGTCGGGAAACAGCAAATCCTGAGGTAGCTCTGCAGCCAATTGTCCTACGGGTGCACGCCGATTTCATCGGGCAGTTAGTGCCAAATATCGATCCTTCTATGGGATGGAGTCGACCTTTTGCTGTCCTACAACCAACATCTCCTGCGTCTCGAAATCATGGCCAAAGCCTCGAAATGACACTTTGCAACACATCCAAGAATACTGAGACTCCGATCTGTGTCCGCCCTACTTCCAAGCGTCCGAGAACTTTACCTTGCAAAAAGGGATCAAAAAGGCGTCTTTTTGATGCCACGCCGGCCACTGTGGCCGAGCGGTTCTAGGCGCTTCAGTCTGGAACCGCGCGACCACTACGGTCGCAGGTTCGAATCCTGCCTCGGGCATGGATGTATGTGATGTCCTTAGGTTAGTTTGGTTCAAATGCACTATGGGACTTAACATCTGAGGTCATCAGTCCCTTGACTTATAATTACTTAAACCTAACTAACCTAAGGACATCACACACATCCATGCCCTAAGCAGGATTCGAACCAGTGACCATAGCAGCAGCGCGGTTCCGGACTGAAGCGCCTAGAACCGCTCGGTCACAGCGGCCGGCGGTTAGTTAGGTTTAAGTAGTTCTAAGTTCCAGGGGACTGATGACCTCAGATCTTAAGTCCCATAGTGATCAGAGCCATTTGAACAATTTTGACGCCACATAGCCTACTTTGCCAAAGAATTGAGTGATTTAATGTCCCGTTTGTGTTCAGCTTTTGGTTACGGCGCTATTCGCTTCACGGAGTACTCCATTCCTATACAGAACGAGCAATTAGGGTTTGTAGGTAAATATTTGCGGTGATGTTCGGGGATTTTCACCTTTCGTATTTTCGTTTTTGTGTTATCGTAATTGTGCTTAACGTTGCGACACTCCATCTACATCTAAATACGTGCTGCCGGCCGCGGTGGCCGTGCGGTTCTAGGCGCTGATGTCCGGAACCGCGGGACTGCTACGCTCGCAGGTTCGAATCCTTCCTTGAGCTTGGATGTGTGTGATGTCCTTAGGTTGGTTAGGTTTAAGTAGTTCTAAGTTCTAGGGGAGTGATGACCTAAAAGTGAAGTCCCATAGTGCTCAGAGCCATTTGAACCATTTTTTTAACTACGTGCTCCGCAAACAACGTACAGTGCATGGCGGAGGTTACTAACTACCACTACTAGTCATTTCCTTTTCTTTTATATTTTCAAGTAGAGCGAGGTAAAAACAACTGTCTGAAAGCTCCTGTACGAGCCCTAACTTCTCTTATCTTCTCGGTTTATTAATAGGATATAGATAGTTGAAAGCGTAATGCAGGCAGGGCGATGGGACCAATATACGGAAGGAAAGTGCCGGCCTTGTAGTATTATAATGGCGGGCTGTAGCAGACGTCGATATACAGGGCTGAGTCCATCGCGAAATTAGGCCCGGCCGGGTGGTGTCGTCCGTCAGGCCGGAAAAGGTGGGCCAGGATAGCGGCCGGAGGGGGAGGGGGTGGGGCGGAGGCGTTGCGTGACTGAGTCACCGATGGCGCTCGCACAGCGGGCCGAACAAGCGAGGTATTGAAAAAGTCAGGCAATCGCCTACCGCCGGTGAAGTGAAGCACTCCCCGTACGATTCTAACCTTTTATTACTCCATTTGGCAATTGCTGTGCAGACCAGCTGGTTAGCACCTGGTAGTTAAAGTACACTGTTCAAGGTAAACGACTGCAACATGCAGGGAAGCAGCCTACTCACGCTGTATAAAATTCACATCAGTCTTTCCACTGTGTGCCAGCCTAGTCCGCTGTAACTAGCTCTGACGTCATAAATGTTGAGCAATATTTTAAAAATCAAGTATATAACCTGAAACGGTTCTAGCCTGTCAGGAGTAATTCTAAATCAATATGTGTTGAATGTCAGTTCAATAACTTTAACCATTTTCGAAATTTGGATGTTTTTCTGTAAAAATCATTGGCGCAACAGAAAGGAGCTAGAGACTTAAGAATTTATATTTAGATTCCTTTTTCATAATAATTTAATAGAAACAGTACTTTGGCTCTCACAAATTAAAATTTTAGTGGAAATTCATGATTTTCTGGTTTTTGTCTTAAAAATTCAGGAAGCAAAATAGATTAAGTAGGCGAATAAATAAGGCTAGGATGTTAAATTTAAGTAGAAGGGAGATCTGCTATAATAATAAAGATGTGAGAAGTTTCAATTGAATAACTAAAAAACTATAGCGATAGCGTATCTCCAAAGGGCAAGTTCAGAGCTCGTCTACTGCGTGTAGTGTAATTAAATTAATTCTCTCGCCCAAAATTTTGACTTAGGCACGTCAGACTTTTATTACGATTACTTACCTGTGTGCTGAATGCACATTTAAATTGAGAGCTTCATCGGCCATCAGCAAAGGAAGCGATGATTTATTCAACAACTTAAAGTGGTGCTTTACTAGCCCAGCGGCTAGTTGGGAGAGCCGATTTGATCAGGCGTTCCCTTAGCCGTCCGCACCGCGGCTTTACATATAAGAACGCTGCGCGAGGAAGCAAGGCCCCAGTTCTCTCCAGACGCTAAATAGCACACCACCTGTGCCAGGAGTCGCGTCGCGTCGGTATCATTGCTATAAACAGCCTCGGATGCCGTAATAAGTTACTCGGGATACGCGTAACCATGGGATCGTTTTGGAGTGAAGTGTTAATTCTGGGATGACTTTAATGATCTATCTTCAGTTTGTGCATGTCGTATTTTCACGTGCCGCCGCGGGACAAACATTCTACCATTATTTAGCGTGGCGCTTGATGAACATTATCATCAAATTATGGCGAGCATTCACTTAAACATTTAATTTGGACAGTTATAGTTGCATCAGCGCATTAGACTCTGAACTGCTCTGTTAGTCAGATTGTGTGGATTCTTTTTTTTTAATCTGTGACTTTCAGAATATAGCGAACGTTTTTTTCACGATCGCTTTTGATTATGAATCCCAGACAATCTCCTAATTCCTCAGAGCTATAAGCTGTAGCTATAAATGTATTTCTCAGATGAATTGGGCACTAGGAATTCTAATTACAGGCTTCACGTTTTGCTAATCACTTTCTGGTTGCCAAAATTGTAGTTAGAGAGCCAGTGATGAGAACGGCAAAGGACAGCATAATTAATAGGAACATGTATATAACAATTAATTCCACCCGCCGCCCCACATATGGTTAAACGGCAGGGAAATGCATTCTTTTCTACATTACATTACAAACCAAACATTAAATAACAGCAACCTAAATTTCCACCAGCCGCCTCACATATGTTGCTAATCGGCCGGGAAAAATATTCAACATTTAAATATAAAACAGCATAATTCCACCCTCCGCCCCACATATGGTGCATCGGCCGGGAAAAACATTCAACATTTTATATAAACAAATAATAATTCCACCCGCCGCCCCACAAACAGCTTGACAAGTGAACTAAAAACGCTGATTCGTCTTAGGGAATTCACTTTCACGACATACCAAGTAACTCACTTAAGCTATTAATCTCGTTTTCAAAACCTTTTAATAGGGTAATTCTAATAATAACTGAATTCTCCATCGGTGCTTGGTAATAATAGTAAAAAGGGATCACTTTTCTTGAGGGTTTTAGGATTACGTACCTCCATCGACAAAAACGAAACGCTGACGTAGCTTGATAATGCCTAAGAAGGAAAAATTAGTTAATTGCTAAATATTGAATTCAAATGATTACTTCAAAATAAAAGGGCAATCTACACAGGAAATGACGTCCTTCAAGAAATTTCTTGATGTTCAGTAACTATTATTTATTCGGTCACGATCAGTTTGAAACGTCTCTGTGAAGTCGTTTCATAAGATGCTTGTCGAACTCGGTACAACTTATTCACTTTACTACCTGATTTTTAGCTCAATTCATGAACTCTTCCTGAAAGACTGAGCACTCAAATGAAGCCTATTGAATATTATATCTGTGTTTTAATGTGGGGTTTCGGTTTTGTTTTGTGGGAAGCGCTGAGTTGGTCATCGTCTGGTGGGAGCAGACGATGTTGCGTCTCGTTCGGAGGAGAGCACAGGATGACAAACTTAGGTTTCCAATACCTGAAAAGAGTTTACCCAACTTAGTCGAAGGCTGTGTCGAAGACTGTTTTTGTGCGTGAGGTTGGTGACGGAGGGCTACCCCTCTGGTAGCTTCCGCTGCACGGGGAGCTAGGTAATCTCGAAAGAGAAAGGGGCACTCTTCGGTGAATGCTTGGTGAGTACGGATCGTAGCTCTTAAGGGGGGGGGGGGGGGGTTTCAGGTGATAGGAAGCAGGTTGAGTTACGACTTCGTTACGTTTAATTGTTGAAATACGTAAGAACATCAGTTTAACTGAAACGTGTGAGGAGAGCTATTTATCTAAATGTGCCATAATTATATTGCTTTAAACAGGTGTTTTTTGGGTGTTTGAGTTAAAAGTGCGGAAGTTACTTTGTTCATTTTGACGAACGATGAAGTAGAATTTCAAACGGTAAATCTGATTAGGAAAAGCTGATTAGGATCACTTCAACCGTACGTGAGTGTAATACTGTGTCTAAGTGAGTATGATTTTTTGCTTTTGTCTTTTTGTGTCGATTTTGTGCCACGTGTTTGGTAATCATATGGTTCAAATGGCTCTGAGCACTATGGGACTTTACAGCTGAGGTCATCAGTCCCCTAGAACTTAGAACTACTTAAACCTAACTAACCTAAGAACATGACACACATCCATGCTCGAGGCAGGATTCGGACCTGAGACCGTACCGGTCGCGCGGTTCCAGACTGAAGCGCCTAGAACCGCTCGGCCACTCCGACCGGCGTTTGGTAATCAATGACCCTTCTGGTACACCATGGCACCGCAGTAGGCTTTATTTTAACAGTTTGCTTGTTTAATGAGCTATAATTTCTGCAAGAATATCTGTTCTTCCGTGCGCTTTCTACAAAGCAGCACAACAGTTTGATTCGGAATGCACCACGTGCTCTAGTTCGGCCGTTTGCAAGAAGAAGACGCAGTTAGTATGTTGAATAATTATCGCACAATCTCGTGCACTGGTTAAACCTCTGTCCAGAATAGTGCATACGTAGAATCGTAATGTGAGTCTCACTGAGATATTTTTATGGTATGATTGCAAAGGAAATGATTGTATCATTGTCTTCCCTCCCCTCCCCTCCCCCTCCCCTTGTGTTTCCTCTTGCTGTAGTTAAATTGTGCTCTGTTACATTCTCACGTAATTCTTACTTAAATATTTCTAGACAGGTACCAGTTATGTGTAGTTAGGACGTGCAAACAAATACTTCTTGTTGTTGTTGTGGTCTTCAGTCCTGAGACTGGTTTGATGCAGCTCTCCATGCTACTCTATCCTGTGCAAGCTTCTTGATCTCCCAGTACCTACTGCAACCTACATCCTTCTGAATCTGTTTAGTGTTTTCATCTCTTGGTCTCCCTGTACGATTTTTGCCCTCCACGCTGCCCTCCAATACTAGATTTGTGATCCATTGATGCCTCAGAACATGTCCTCCCAACCGATCCCTTCTTCTAGTCAAGTTGTGCCACAAACTTCTCTTCTCCCCAATCCTGTTCACTACCTCCTCATTAGTTACGTGATCTACCCACCTTATCTTCAGCATTCTTCTGTAGCACCACATTTATAAAGCTTCTATTCTCTTCTTGTCCAAACTAGTTATCGTCCATGTTTCACTTCCATACATGGCTACACTCCATACAAATACTTTCAGAAATGACTTCCTGGCACTTAAATCTATACTCGATGTTAACAAGTTTCTCTTCTTCAGAAACGCTTTCCTTGCCATTGCCAGTCTACATTTTATATCCTCTCTACTTCGAACATCATCAGTTATTTTACTCCCTAAATAGCAAAACTCCTTTACTACTTTAAGTGTCTCATTTCCTAATCTAATTCCCTCAGCATCACCCGACTTAATTTGACTACATTCCATTATCCTCGTTTTGCTTTTGTTGATGTTCATCTTATATCCCCCTTTCAAGACACTGTCCATTCCGTCCAACTGCTCTTCCAAGTCCTTTGCTGTCTCTGACCGAATTACAATGTCATCGGCGGACCTCAAAGTTTTTACTTCTTCTCCATGAATTTTAATACCTACTCCGAATTTTTCTTTTGTTTCCTTCACTGCTTGCTCAATATACAGATTGAATAACATCGAGGATAGGCTACAACCCTGTCTCACTCCCTTCCCAACCACTGCTTCCCTTTCATACCCCTCGACTCTTATAACTGCCATCTGCTTTCTGCACAAATTGTAAATAGCTTTTCGCTCCCTGTATTTTGCCCCTGCCACCTTCATAATTTGAGAGAGAGTATTCCAGTTAACATTGTCAAAAGCTTTCTCTAAGTCTACAAATGCTAGAAACGTAGGTTTGCCTTTTCTTAATCTTTCTTCTAAGATAAGTCTTAAGGTCAGTATTGCCTCACGTGTTCCAACATTTCTACGGAATCCAAACTGATCTTCCCCGAGGTCGGCTTCTACCAGTTTTTCCATTCGTCTGTAAAGAATTCGCGTTACTATTTTGCAGCTGTGACTTATTAAACTGATAGTTCGGTAATTTTCACATCTGTCAACACCTGCTTTCTTTGGGATTGGAATTATTATATTCTTCTTGAAGTCTGAGGGTATTTCGCCTGTCTCATACATCGTGCTCACTAGATGGTAGAGTTTTGTCATGTCTGGCTCTCCCGAGGCCATCAATAGTTCTAATGGAATGTTGTCTACTCCCGGGGCCTTGTTTCGACTCAGGTCTTTCAGTGCTCTGTCAAACTCTTCACGCAGTATCTTATCTCCCATTTCGTCTTCATCTACATCCTCTTCCATTTCCATAATATTGTCCTCAAGTACATCGCCCTTGTATAAACCCTTTATATACTCCTTCCACCTTTCTGCCTTCCCTTCTTTGCTTAGAACTGGGTTGCCATCTGAGCTCTTGATATTCATACAAGTGGTTCTCTTCTCTCCAAAGGTCTCTCTAATTTTCCTGTAGGCAATATCTATCTTACCCCTAGTGAGACAAACCTCTACATCCTTACATTTGTCCTCTAGCCATCCCTGCTTAGCCATTTTGCACTTCCTGTCGATCTCATTTTTGAGACGTTTGTATTCCTTTTTGCCTGCTTCATTTACTTTATTTTTATATTTTCTCCTTTCATCGATTAAATTCAATATTTCTTCTGTTACCCAAGGATTTCTATTAGCCCTCGTCTTTTTACCTACTTGATCCTCTGCTGCCTTCACTACTTCATCCCTCAGAGCTACCCATTCTTCTTCTACTGTATTTCTTTCCCCCATTCCTGTCAATTGTTCCCTTATGCTCTCCCTCAAACTCTATACAACCTCTGGTTCTTTCAGTTTATCAAGGTCCCATCTCCTTAAATTCTCACCTTTTTGCAGTTTCTTCAGTTTCAATCTGCAGTTCATAACCAATAGATTGTGGTCAGAATCCACATCTGCCCCAGGAAATGTCTTACAATTTAAAACCTGGTTCCTAAATCTCTGTCTTACCATTATATAATCTATCTGATACCTTTTAGTATCTCCAGGATTCTTCCAGGTATACAATCTTCTTTTATGATTCTTGAACCAAGTGTTAGCTGTGATTAAGTTGTGCTCTGCGCAAAATTCTACCAGGCGGCTTCCTCTTTCGTTTCTTACCCCCCCAATCTATATTCACCTACTATGTTTCCTTCTCTCCCTTTTCCTACTGACGAATTCCAGTCACCCATGACTATCAAATTTTTGTCTCCCTTCACTACCTGAATAATTTCTTTTATCTCGTCATACATTTCATCTATTTCTTCATCATCTGCAGAGCTAGTTGGCATATAAACTTGTACTACTGTAGTAGGCATGGGCTTTGTGTCTATCTTGGCTACAATAATGCGTTCACTATGCTGTTTGTAGTAGCTAACCCGCACTCCTATTTTTTTATTCATTATTAAACCTACTCCTGCATTACCCCTATTTGATTTTGTATTTATAACCCTGTAATCACCTGACCAAAAGTCTTGTTCCTCCTGCCACCGAACTTCACTAATTCCCACTATAACTTTAACCTACCCATTTCCCTTTTTAAATTTTCTAACCTACCTGCCCGATTAAGAGATCTGACATTCCACGCTCCGATCCGTAGAACGCCAGTTTTCTTTCTCCTGATAACGACGTCCTCCTGAGTAGTCCCCGCCCGGAGATCCGAATGGGCGACTATTTTACCTCCGGAATATTTTACCCAAGAGGACGCCATCATCATGTAATCATACAGTAAAGCTGCATGCCCTCGGGAAAAATTACGGCTGTAGTTTCCCCTTGCTTTCAGCCGTTCGCAGTACCAGCACAGCAAAGCCGTTTTGGTTAATGTTACAAGGCCAGATCAGTCAATCATCCAGACTGTTGCCCCTGCAACTAATGAAAAGGCTGCTGCCCCTCTTCAGGAACCACATGTTTGTCTGGCCTCTCAACAGATACCCCTCCGTTGTGGTTGCACCTACTGTACGGCCATCTGTATCGCTGAGGCACGCAAGCCTCCCCACCAACGGCAAGGTCCATGGTTCATGGGGGGAGCAAATACTTAGATAAAATAATCTACGTGAAAGATAAATCCTGTGGTGTTGATCTTTCCTACTTACTCCGATTTCCAATCCTGAATTAATCTAGTTGCTTCATGCACGACATGGAGTGCTATTTATCTGGCTACTTAAAGAAATTTGCATACTTGTAATTAAAGTATTAAAGTATTAAAGTAATTAAACTAATAATTTTCTAGCTTCGTTTTTTTCTAAATGGTTAGGAAGGGCTTGTGCTGGTGGCGACCCTGAATTTCTGAATTTTTATCATTATTTGTGTGAGAGAAGCAGCTAGAAATGCGAGATAACGTATATAGCTCGATGAGCAACGTCGTAAAGATAGTAATACGTTACAAGGTTTTCGGCTTTGTAGTCCATCGTCAGGCCATTACTTAATGTCGCAACACAATGAAAGTGACGTGGGACTAGGACGGGAGCTGTCTCTAATGCAGCATTATCTCAATGCACAGAACTCGTTCTTTTAAAAAAGAATTGATTTTAATGTGGATTTTTCTGATAGAAATATGCCCTGAAACTGAACATCTTTTTTCTTATATCTCTGATTACGTTCGCTGGGCATAAATTTTGCTCTGTTTGTCATGCAGCTCGTAGACCCAAACAACGAGAAACTTACCTCACGCACTGGAACAACAAACATTCGTGCACCTGTTTGTGCAACGTATTCAGCTCAGTCTCTTACCGGAAGGCGAGACTGGTAATGGAAAGGATGCATAATTATTGGCTTGGGCTAAAGAAAAAAACCTAAACGCCGTTGTATAGATCAGTTGTTTGAAGCCAAATTGTAAAAGTAATGAGAGTTCCATTGAGGACAGTATAGGTATGCATATGACCAAATACTGAAGGCACACAGTGCATGACCACATGTTGCTAAACAGTACAAGCCTTATGATTCATTCATTTACGAAACGTACTGAGGTAACACATTCATACGATATAATTAGCAGGTGTAACAGTTTCTTTGGCTTCGGTGTAGTTCAATGTACTAAATCTGAAAGCAGTAGTACGCAATATCACACTGGCGTAATGGCGCGCTGAGTGAGAACAGATGAGCACCTTTGTAAAAATATAATCTGGAAGGAACTGAAATGAAGAAGAAAGAAAGGAATGAAAAGAAACAACAGACTGGCTTGAAGTGCTAGAATAGGAAGGATGTACTTGGATGCTTTGCTGAAAATTCATAGAAGGAAACAAGAAATAAGGAGTATGCGTCAGAGTAGTCACTCGTACGTTTCCTAAATCTCTGATAACGTCGATGACAATCCTTACGATAGGAGTGTAATGGCGCATTGGAAATGAGTATGTACACGCAGTAAAGTAGCTAATGAGCTATGTTGCATCTGTGGAGAAGCAGGTAAAGACATATAATTAAGGTTCACCTGTGTTGGGTGGTCTGCTTGGAACCATACTTCATGTACTGGAGGAGACACCCTAAGAATAAGAACATTCTAAAAATTGTTGAAATCCAAAAGTGAAAGAGATTATAGATTCCATGTTACTGTTTAAAGACGTTTCAATACTCTAAATTGCTAACAGAAACTGTCAGGTTACTTAAATGACATTTATATTCGTTCTTATATATGTAACATAAGTTTCCCTTCTCAGGTGCTCCTGTCCCTAACCATTGCGGATAATTACCGCACGGGGTTGGGAACTGAGAACAGTCGAATCTTTTTTATTTTTGCAGTTAAATTTCATTCTACCGCTTTTTAACATTTACACTGATGTAAGAAAGCAGAAGTAGAGAAACTACAACAATAAAATGTTGTCAGGCTTCAAGTCGCGTCAAGTGGGTGAAATACCATGGACTTTCGACCAAGTATTTGTCGGCCATTGCCAAGTGGAATGACGGCTGTAGGTCTGCTGGTACGCCCTTATATACTGTACCTGCCGGTTGTGACGGCGCTTGTGTTCACATTATCGCCATACACTATGTGACCAAAAGTATCCAGACACCTAGTTGACAATGACTTACAAGTTCGTGGCGCCCTCCAACCGTAATGCTGGAATTCATTATGGTATTAGCCCACACCTTAGGCTTGATGACAGTTTCCACTCTCGCAGGCATACGTTCAATCAGGTGCTGGAAGGTTTCTTGGGGAATGGCAGCCCATTCTTCACGGAGTGCTGCTCTGAGGGGAGGTATCGATGTCGGTCGGTGAGGCTGGCACGAAGTCGACGTTCCAAAGCATCACAAAGGTGTTCTGAAGGGTTCAGTCAAAACTCTGTGCAGGCCAGTCCATTACAGGGCTGTTATTGCCGTGTAACCATTCCGCCGCACGCCGTGCATTATGAACAGGTGCTCGATCGTATTGAAAGATGCAGTTGCTATCCCCGAATTGCTCTTCAACAGTGGGAAGCAAGTATGTGCTTAAAACATCAATGTAGGCCTGTGCTGTGACAGTGCCACGCAAAACAATGGATGCAAACCCCCTCCATGAAACACACGACCACACCATAGTACCACCGCTTCCGAATTTTACTGTTGGCACTACGCTGGCAGATGACGTTCACTGGGCATTCGCCTTACCCACAACCTGCCATCGGATCGCCACATTGTGTACCGTGATTCGTCACTCCACATGACGTTTTTCAATTCTTCAATCGTCCAATGTTTAGGCTCCTTACACCAAGCAAGTTGTCGTTTTGCATTTACCAGCGTGATGTGTGACTCATTAACGGCCGCTCGACCATGAAATCCAAGTTTTCTCACATCCCGCCTAACTGTCATAGTACTTGCAGAGGATCCTGATGCAGTTTGGAATTCCTGTGTGATGCTCTGGATGGATATTTGCCTATTACACTTTACGACCCTCTTCAACTGTCGGAGGTCTCTGTCAGTCAACAGACGATATCGGCCTGTACGCTTTTGTGCCGTACGTGTCCCTTCACGTTTCCACTTCACTATCACATCGGAAACAGTGGACCTAGGGATGTTTATGAGTGTGAAAGTCTCGCGAACAGACGTATGACAAGTGACACCCAGTCACCTGACCACGTTTGAAGTCCATGAGTTCCGTGGAGCACCCCAATCTGCTCTCTCACGATGTCTAATGACGACTGAGGTCGCTTATATGGAGTATCTGGCATTAGGTGGTAGCACAATGCACCTAATATGATCTCACAGTGAATGTATGTGTTATTCACTTACTGAAGGCTTTCGATAGCATTCAGGTAATAGACGTGGAAAACCTGCACTACAATAGCGGTATTCCTGTCAATTCAATGAAACCATTGAAGACAGTTTTTCCAATAACCGCGTCCAGATTTCAGATTAACTTGCTATATACCAGTGAATAGTGGTATTAGACATGGTGACTCTTTGAGTCCGCCACTTTTAAAGAGTCTTGGACAAGTTGATGAATAAGATAGTGGCTGGTGCTGACTATAGAATGTGGAGATGAAAAAATAAAAACCATTTGTTACGCTGACGATGCAATTCCGCTAGCGAACAGTGAAAATAACATGCAGAAACTTTTACATATAATTAACGTGATAGCCAAGAACCTCAATATGGCCACACCCAATCAAAAAGCCAATCAATTAGATGCAAACTCGAAGTAGATTGAAAATTTTTTTTTTACAGGTAATGGCATGTAATTACTTCGGTATTGAATTTCCCAGCTGGGATAACGCCACAAGGTAGATAGGCAACAAGGAGGAGGATAAAAGAACGAAGTGGCATGGTCTGCAAAATATTACGGTTTGGAAAAACAAACATATAGGAAACGACGCAAAGGCAATGATATACAAAACAATTGTGAGACCAATTGTGACCAACACAGCTGAGACAATAGCTGAAACATGAAAAATCTAGAACACTTTCGGACACCACGGAAATGAAAATTCTGCAGAGGACTACAGGGAAGACAGTGAGAGGCGGACAGAGAAGTGATAGCATTAGAAAATGATGTAAATTGGACTGCACTAATGAGTTTATATGTAAAAGAGAAAGCGTGAATGGGACGAACACATAGGCAGAATGGAAGACCGGAACATGTTGAAAATTGTAAGAAATGAATTACCAGCTGGCAAAAGAAATCCAAGGAAAAGATAGAGTGACAGCCTCAGAGTAGACTGAGGGATACTAAATGGAACATGTTTAAACTTAGGAAGAAAGGAAGAAGAAAGCTTCAACGGGATTCCTAAGATGAAGGGAACACTTCCTTTCTTTCGACTGATAATTGTTACAGAGATTCATTGGCAATAGACCACTCCACTTGAACTATCAACAGAACTGGCGTTGCTAAAGGTCTTCCACATCGCTGGCACAACACAACTGACACTGGCTTAGTCAGGATTTAATGCCCAGGAAGGGGGCACTGGCAGCTGATTGGAGGAGGAAAGGGAGCGGGAGGCCAGGCCTCCTCATTTTTCTGTGTTAAAACTAGTAGTCGTAATAGTAGTAGCAGCACTAGTAGCAATATTTTTTTTTACAGTAAACCTTTATACACTTTTGTCAGCGGGAGCAAAAGACTTTACCTTGTGCTAATTATCCTAAACCACCCACACTAGAGGTTAACTTAAGGCAGCCGGAGATGCAAGCCATATGCCGAAGAGGCCAGAGTCATTACAGGCCGCCTGTCAGCGCTCGGTTGCCGTGGTAACCTGACGTGAGGAGAAGGGACAGAAGATGGGGTACAGGCGGTCCTAAGCCATGGTGCTCGCGCTTCGGTGGCACGGGGGGCCAGCAGCTGTGGTATCGCGCCTCTAGGTTTCTCTTACGTTAGTTGTTCTTAGTGTAGTGAATACGGAGAATTAAACGCGCTACAAACTAAGATATGTGAAATTGCCCACACCCCAATCTCTTTTTGCTCTCTGTTTTGCACAACGTTTAAATTTCGTTCTTGTATAAAACCAGTAAGAATTCTTTTCTCCACCCTTCAGGATATTGCTGCTTCCTTCCGCCAGTCATCCAAACGTACAGTAATTCTGGATGACGTTGTTGTAAATGCATTCCTTCTAACAGTGGAACGAGGTGGAACTGTAACGCCAGAATAATATCTGCCATTCACGAAAACCGTCCCGGGATAGCTGACGCTTTAAATGAAAAAAATTGACGTTTCAGACTCTAGTGACTAATTCATAAACTGAATCTTCCATGAATAGAGCTGAAATGATGGCTGAATGCAGTAGCTATCCATTTATGTCAAAACGCAAACAGGTGTACTTCGAGGTATTGTGTAATACTGTAAAAAACTGGAAACTTCTCTTCCTTAAATTAGACGACGCTGCTCAGTTCGTCAATTAAGCCTAGCACTTTTCGATAGACGGTTTGGATTAATTGTAGTGTATCCTTCAATCGCTCACAGTTATGTGTACAACTAGAGACTGTATTTTGTTCCCAGCATAAAGAGAGAGCCGGCCGCTGTGGCCGAGCGGTTCTAGGTCCTTCAGTCCGGAACCGCGCTGCTGCTATGTTCGCAGGTTCGAAGCCTGCCTCGGGCATGGAGGTGTGTGATGTCTTTAGGTTAATTAGCTGTAAGTAGCTCTAAGTCTAGGGGACAGATGACCCAGATGACCTCTGATGTTAGGTCCCATAGAGCTTAGAGCTATTTGAACCATAAAGAAACATTTCACTCCGTCAGTTTTGGAGACGTTATCGAAAAACTGGTTGAGAATGGAGCGGACAAAATCTTTCAAAAGCTTTCAGACTATATCGTCTAATTGCCACCATTCCTGCAACAAGTGTTTCAGTTGAAAGAAATTTTTCCTATCTTAAATACGTAAAAACGTATTTGAGGAACAGTATGATCCAGGATCGCTTATCAGTTCTTGCTTGTACCCCAGTTGAAAAACCAGTATTACGAAGCCGAGACACATCGTATGACGAAGTCATCGAAAGATTGTAGAAAAAAAGTATCATAGAGGTTACTTGTTTTACAAGTAACGATGCTCAAACACCCAATCTACCCATTCGTTTGTTAATAAAAGTGAGTGTAGCAGCAGCAGTAGTAGTAGTAGTAGTAGTAGTAGTAGTAGTAATAGTGGTAGTCGTCGTCGTCGTCTTAGTAGTAGCAGTGCTACAAGTAGTATTAGTAATAACAGTGGTGGTCTTTAGAAACGCTAGGAACAGGTTGATTAAAATGGAAAGGAAGGATACCTGGCAATGTTTTCCAGCCTCCCCACAACTTAGGCCCCTTATCCGCAACTAGGAGAGGGGGCGGGAGGGGGTTCGACAAATGGACATCATAATAAAGTTTCTATAATAGAACATAAATACACACTGACGGGGAAAAAATCACAACACCAAAAATAATTAATGTAGAGTAATGAAATGTCGGGAATAAATTAGTGTAGTTAAGTGATCAACATTGCAAGATCACAGATAGACCATTGCATTGTGAAATGCATTGTGTTGTACAGGTGGTGGATACCAGTTTGCAGGATGGAGTTCCATGCCTGTTGCACTTGGTCGGTGTATACGGGGACGGTTAATGCTGCTTGCGGATGACGCTGGTGTTCTTGTCCGATGATGTCTCATGTATACTCGACATAAGAGACAAATCTGGTGGTCGAGCAGACACAGGCAATGTGTCGACATTCTGTAGAGCGTGTTGGGTTACAATAGCGGTATATGGGCGAGATTTATCCTTTCGGAAAAAACACTCTGCGTTTTTGTTCATGAATCGCAGCACAGCATGTCGAATCACCAGAATGACATACAAATTTGCTATCCAGGAGAGTGCTCCTGCTGTCATACGAAATCACGCCCCAGACCGTAACCTGAGGCGTAGGTCCAACGTGTCTAGAGTTGGGTTGGGTTGTTTGGGGGAGGAGACCAAACATCGAGGTCATCGTTATCTACGGATTAGGGAAGGACGGGGAAGAAAGTCGGCCGTGCCCTTTCAAAGGAACCATCCCGGCAATTGGCTGCAGTGATTTACGGAAATCACGTAAAACCTAAATCAGGATGGCCGGACGCGGAATTGAACCGTCGTCCTCTCGAACCACTGTGCCACCTCGCTCGGTCCAGTGTGTCTATCAAGCAGACATGTTGGTTGGAGACCCCGAGCTAGCGTTCTTCTAACCACTGGCACCGGGACAGGACAAGCTTTCATCAGAAAACACAACAGACGTCCACCTGCGCACCAATGAGCTCTCAGTTGACACCACTGATGTCGCAAATGGTGGTGGTTTGGGGACAGTGGAATGCACGGTAGAGGGCATCTGGCTTGAATCTATCCTTGAGGAAACAGATTTGTAACAGCTCACTGTGTCACTGTGGTGCTAACTGCTGCTGAAATTGCTGCTACAAATCCAGTACGATGCGCCAGAGTCGTACGCCGAACACGATGGTCTTCCCTCCCGGTAATGACTGTGACCGTCCGGAGCCCGGTCTTCTTGCGACGGTACATTCTCTCGACAGCGCTACCAGCAGCCATGTACAGTGACTACATTCCGCCAGTCTTCGTGTAATACAGGGCGAATCAAAAGTCCTTTGACACCTTCGTAAGTTGGAAAATTAAAGGGAAAATTGAAATGTGATGATGGGAACATAGGTTTTACGTGGGGCTGCAACTTTTGGACTGAATGTCATTCATGGCCGCCATCTTGAAATCCGCCATTTTGGATTCAAGTCCTTTTTTTTATGGGAAAGGGGGTCTATGACACATCAAATAACACTTGCTTGAGCTCTGGAATTGAGTGGTGTAATTTGTTTGGTCTATCTTGTACAGTTTAGAGGTTATTAATGTTCAAAGTTGGGAAATTACCTTCATACCGACCGCTACAACACATGTTCTACGTGTTGTCTATCCTGAGACATGAGTCGGTATCAAGATAACTTTGAACATTAATAATCTCTAAACTGTACAAGACAGACAAAAAACAAATTACATCACTCAATTCCATAGCTCAAGCGAGTGTTATTTGATGTGTCATACACCACCCTTCCCATTTAAAAAAATGACTTGATTCCAAAATGGTGGATTTCAAGATGGCGTCCATGAATGACATTCACTCCAAAAGTTGCAGCCCCCCGTCAAACCCATGTTCCCATGATCACATTTCAATTTTCGCTTTAATCTTCCAACCTATGCAGGTGTCCAAGGACTTTTGACTCGCACTGTATATTACAAGACCTTGTTCAAACTCAGAGAGGTACTGGTAATATCGTTCTTGTCGCCTTAAAGGCATTCTTGACTAACATGAACACACCCTCGTCCAATCTGAAAGGTAGCTAACTCTCACGAGCGATATGAAGTGTGCTTAAACCAAACCTGATTTGCATCTTCATAGTGGCGCTACTGGAACCACTCTTTTTGACAGGCGTCAAATTTGAAAAGACATAACCTTTCAGATGTAGAAACACGCATCCCAATTTTCGTTTATGTTACCCAACTCCTTCTCGATGTTGCGAATTTTCTTTCCCGCAAAAGTTCGTTACCATATGAAAATGTAGTAACTTACGGTATGACGTAGATATAGAGGTAAAACTTAACACGTAACACATTGCCTGAAATGACAGGGTGTCTTATTGAAACCAAAAACGAGTGTAAAAACCGGCCAATAGATGTAGCTGTCTTCGAGGAAATGCAGGGTGCTGCTTTTCAAACTGAAAGAGTGATAGGTGCAAGCTTCGCTGATATGTTACAGAATTGCATCGTCTGTAACTTGTGTGATAAGCACCTGCTGGCAGATATGACCTTTTAGCAGGACGGCGCTCCATTACATATTGCTTGCTACATGTGTGAAAGACCTCTTGCGCACATCGTATGGTGAGGGTCGCCTACTGAGGCGCCAACCGTCAAGTTTGGCCTCCCATATCGCCAGACCTCAATCCTCGTGAGTATTTGATGTGGGGTTATCTAAGTCGCAAGTCTTCCGCGATGTCCGACCTAATTAGAGATGCCAAAAGATAACATCTGACAGCAATTTCTGGCTACCAACCGACTGATATGCTGTAAGAGATGTTCATAACATTGTGGCTCGACTACAGGTATTTGTTAATGGATGATGGCCGACATATCGAGCATTTATTGTATACAACATCGTCTTTGCTAAAAATTGTTTCTTCTGGTAGTTATTTCTTTCTTGTCATGTGGAGCGCCATCTGTAGGTCGTTCTCTGCACTTTTTTATTTCAATAAAACCTCATGTAATTTCATGTGTGCTAACTTTAACCTCTCTACCCATGTTATTCCGTGACGTATTGAATTTTCAAGTGTTAATGGACTGTCAGATCACCCTATACATTCAGGGTGAATATTTATAAAATCGAAAACTGCAGGGACGGATTCCCGACTGGATATGGAGGAACGGAGGTCCCGTGAACATGTCTCCGGTAATGCATTGTTGCCAAGGTAGATGGTGCTGACAAAGGAAACTTACTCGGACCACGTGTTGCGTCTGTAGCCCACAAGTAACGATTATACAGGTTGATGATGCCAGTTCTGGTAAAGCCTGCTTCGTCGGTAAAGAGGACTGATGACAGAAATCCCGTAATAGTGATGGTCTGGTGCAAAAACAATAGACAAAATCCTTCCCGTAGAGGGAAATCCGCTACTGATAATCCTTACACTCGTTGCAGGTGATAGGGATAATAGCGGCTGCCATGCAGGATATACATAATCGTGCTTTGGCTTACACTATATTGACGAGCCACTTGCCTGGAGCTTGTACTAGAGTTCGTCTCAATATCGTGTAGAACCTTGTCCGCCAAATCTGGTGAACTCACAGTCCGTGGCATCTCTGTGCTTTCGTCTGTCTGAAAGGACGCAGGATCACACAAAAGCCCAAAAAGGGCTTGAAATGTTGTGATACACAGACACCATTTTGTCCTGTTCCCCACACAGATACCGGCCTATTCTGCTGCTTACAGTACGCTGCTTCCATCATACAGCCCGCAACGCACAAGTAACACACGGCACATGGTCAGAGGAACTGTCATTCGTCAGCGCCATATAATGTGGCAACGACGCATCAGGACACATGTTCATAGGACCATTTTTCCTCCATTTGTAGTAGGAATCCGTCACTGCAATTCATCGGCTTTATTAATGTTAAGCCTGATTGGTTTCTGATTGATGAAGACTGTTATAATTTAGTAGCTAAATGACCTACAAGAATTTAAATTTTATAGTGAGAATTACCCCCCCCCCCCCATGAACCATGGACCTTGCCGTTGGTGGGGAGGCTTGCGCGCCTCAGCGATACAGATAGCCGAACCGTAGGTGCAACCACAACGGAGGAGTATCTGTTGAGAAGCCAGACAAACGTGTGGTTGCTGAAGAGGGGCAGCAGCCTTTTCAGCAGTTGCAGAGGCAACTATCTGGATGATCGACTGATCTGGCCATGTAACACTAACCAAAACGGCCTTGCTGTGCTGGTACTGCGAACGGCTGAAAGCAGGGGGCAACTACAGCCGTAATTTTTCACAAGGGCATGCAGCTTTACTGTATGATTAAATGATGATGACGTCCTCTTGGGTAAAATATTCCTGAGGTAAAATAGTCCCCCATTCGGATCTCCGGGCGGGGACTACTCAAGAGGATGTCGTTATCAGGAGAAAGAAAACTGGTGTTCTACAGATCGGAGCGTGAAATGTCAGATCCCTTAATCGGGCAGGTAGGATAGAAAATTTAAAAAGGGAAATGGATATGTTAAAGTTAGATATAGTGGGAATTAGTGAAGTTCGGTGGCAGGAGGAACAAGACTTCTGGTCGGGTGACTACAGGGTTATAAACACAAAATCAAATAGGGGTAATGCAGGAGTAGGTTTAATAATGAATAGGAAAATAGGATTGCGGGTAAGCTACTACAAACAGCATAGTGAACGCATTATTGTGGCCAAGATAGATACAAAGCCCACGCCTACCACAGTAGTACAAGTTTATATGCCAACTAGCTCTGCAGATGACGAAGAAATTGAAGAAATGTATGATGAAATAAAAGAAATTATTCAGATAGTGAAGGGAGACAAAAATTTAATAGTCATGGGTGACTGGAATTCGTCAGTAGGAAAAGGGAGAGAAGGAAACATAGTAGGTGAATATAGATTGGGGGGTAAGAAACGAAAGAGGAAGCCGCCTGGTAGAATTTTGCGCAGAGCACAACTTAATCATAGCTAACACTTGGTTCAAGAATCATAAAAGAAGGTTGTAGACATGGAAGAAGCCTGGAGATTCTGACAGGTTTCAGATAGATTATATAATGGTAAGACAGAGATTTAGGAACCAGGTTTTAAATTGTAAGAGATTTCCAGGACCAGAGCTGAAGAAACTGCAAAAAGGTGGTTATTTAAGGAGATGAGACTTGGATAAACTGAAAGAACCAGAGGTTGTAGAGAGTTTCAGGGAGAGCATAAGGGAACAATTGACAAGAATGGGGAAAGAAATACAGTAGAAGAAGGATGGGTAGCTTGGAGGGATGGAGTAGTGAAGGCAGCAGAGGATCAAGTAGGAAAAAAGACGAGGGCTAGTAGAAATCCTTGGGTAACAGAAGATATTCTGAATCTAATTGATGTAAGGAGAAAATATAAAAATTGCAGTAAATGAAGCAGGCAAAAAGGAATACAAACGTCTCAAAAATGAGATCGACTGGAAGTGCAAAATGGCTAAGCAGGGATGGCTGGAGGACAAATTTAAGGATGTAGAGGCTTATCTCACTAGGGGTCAGATAGCTACTGCCTACAGGAAAATTAGAGAGACCTTTCGAGAAAAGAGAACCACTTGTATGAATATAAAGAGCCCAGATGGAAACCCAGTTCTAAACAAAGAAGGGAAAGCAGAAAGGTGGAAGGAGTATAAAGAGGGTCTATACAAGGGCGATGTACTAGAGGAGAATATTATGGAAATGGAGAAGTATGTAGATGAAGATGAATGGGAGATATGATACTGCGTGAAGAGTTCGACAGGGCACTGAAAGACCTGAGTCGAAACAAAGCCCCGAGAGTAGACAACATTCCATTAGAACTACTGACAGCCTTGGGAGAGCCAGTCCTGACAAAACTCTACCATTTGGTGAGCAAGATGTATGAGACAGGCGAAATACCCTAGGACTTCAAGAAGAATATAATAATTCCAATACCAAAGAAAGCAGGTGTTGACAGATGTGAGAATTACCGAACTATCAGTTTAATAAGTCACGGCTGCAAAATACTAACGCGAATTCTTTACAGACGAATGGAAAAACTAGTAGACACCGACCTCAGGGAAGATCAGTTTGGATTGCGTAGAAATATCGGAACACGTGAGGCAATACTGACCCTACGACTTATCTTAGAAGCTAGATTAAGGAAAGGCAAACCTAGGTTTCTAGCATTTGTAGACTTAGAGAAAGCTATTTACAATGTTGTCTGGAATACTCTCTTTGAAATTCTGAAGGTGGCAGGGGTAAAATACAGGGAGCGAAAGGCTATTTACAATTTGTGTAGAAACCAGATGGCAGTTATAAGAGTCGAGGGGCATGAAAGGGAAGCAGTGGTTGGGAAGGGAGTGAGACAGGGTTGTAGCCTCTCCCCGATGTTATTCAATCTGTATATTGTGCAAGCAGTGAAGGAAACAAAAGAAAAATTTGGAGTAGGTATTAAAATCCATGGAGAAGAAATAAAAACTTTGAGGTTTGCCGATGACATTGGACTTGGACAACGGACTTGGAATAGCAGTTGAACGGAATGGACAGTGTCTTGAAAGGAGGATATAAGATGATCATCAACAAAAGCAAATTCGAGGATAATGGAATGTAGTCGAATTAAGTCGGGTGATGCTGAGGGAATTAGATTAGGAAATGAGACGCTTAAAGTAGTAGATGAGTTCTGATATTTGGGGAGCAAAATTACTGATGATGGTCGAAGTAGAGAGGATATAAAATTTAGACTGGCAATGGCAAGGAAAGCGTTTCTGAAGAAGAGAAATTTGTTAACATCGAGTATAGATTAAAGTGTCAGGAAGTCGTTTCTGAAAGTATTTGTATGGAGTGTAGCCATGTATGGAAGTGAAACATGGACGATAAATAGTTTGGACAAGAAGAGAATAGAAGCTTTCGAAATGTGGTGCTACAGAAGAATGCTGAAGATTAGATGGGTAGATCACATAACTAATGAGGAGGTATTGAATAGAATTGGGAAGAAGAGGAGTTTGTGGCACAACTTGACAACAAGAAGGGACGGTTAGTAGGACATGTTCTGAGGCATCAAGGGATCAAAAATTTAGCATTTGTGGGCAGCGTGCAGGGTAAAAATCGTAGAGGGAGACCAAGAGATGAATACACTAAGCAGATTCAGAAGGATGTAGGTTGCAGTAAGTACTGGGAGATGAAGAAGCTTGCACAGGATAGAGTAGCATGGAGAGCTGCATCAAACCAGTCTCAGGACTGAAGACCACAACAACAACAACAACAACAACAACAGTGAGCATTCATTTATAAAATTTCCATTGTTGTGGATCATTTAGTTAATAAATGATAAAGTCACCATTAAGAAGAAATAAATCAGTAAAATTGTTTTGTCGAGGGTAATTCCATGGAGATGTGTTGTTTAGAGATTGCAGGGACACTTCACATGCATTTCGACAAACCACGTGTTTCAATCAAGTGGTGTAGTTTTAAACAATAACGGGTTTGTGAGCAGGAGCAGCACAATGACCGTCGCAAAGAGAGGAGAAATACATGGGAAAGAATTTCCATCTTACTCAGTGCTGACAACACACGTATGGTGCCGGCTTTATAGGCCTATCAATCGGCTACTGTGGTAGAAGTAAATAAGTGAGTTTAGTTTTTTTTTGCCTCCTCGACAGCTGAGTTAACTGGAGACGAAGTGCTGCTCGGATTTTTAATATTGGAGGGGAAGGAAGTGGCAGGCCTTATCAAGGCGCCATCCCAGGGATCGCCTAGAGCGAAATTGGAAACCACGGAAACGCAAAATCCGTATAGCTGGCACTAGGGTTGAACACGGGTCTCTCAAATACGAGCCTAGTGCTTTAGGCACTACGTATTCTGCTCAGTGCTATGTTGGAAATGACAGACGAGAATTATATAGTGATGTGAATGCGTAGAACAGGAATGTTTATATTGATATGTGGTCCTTAGTAATAGTAATGAATATGAAATTAAATCAACTGCATTTTCACAATGTTATAAAGCAGAGATTGCCAGTGGCCGGATTCTGAACGAAGATTACTTACTTTTGGCGAAATGTACGCCAAGCGATTCCAACTATAGCTAGTACAGGTTTCTGGGCAGTTCCACTCCCTTTTTCTGATCGGTAGTTGTCGCTAGAAGTCTGACATGGTTATGTCGTTTATTGAGGTGCCCGCCAGTCTCAGCTATCAATTGACTACTGGAATTGTTATAACAGAATAATTTAATTTCATCGTCGTTACTACAAATAAGAACAACATTTAAATGTGAATATACCTAGGAGGGTTGGAACTTCAATAGTGACAACCATTTATTTACAGCTCGTAGAAAATAGATAAGTGTTCCAAAGTTTTACTGACCTCCAAAGTAGTCACCAGCATTGTGTACAACCAGTTGCCGGCGATGTGGAAATCGTAGAATACTCTTAGTAGTGCCAGTTGTGTTGACAGTTCGAGCAGTGCGGTCTATTGCCCGACGAAGCTAATGCTGTGAAGTGTTTCGTTTAGAAATCGAGTTGCACTTACGAGGGCTTAGGTCAGGGGGTCCAATAGGTGGTCTAACACTTAGCAGCCCCATCAGTCAAACAAATCAGTAAAAGCTTGCACTGTACATGCTTGAGCATTGTCCTGCAAAATGATGGTCAGGCCCTGCAGAAAGTGTCATTTCTGTCTGATCATAGGTTCTGTCCCAAAAATGACCAGCGCAGAGACAGAAGTGATGACACTTACTGCAGGACCTGACCAGCAGCGAGCGGTTGTACGAAGGTGAGTCAAATGAAAACCTTAAATTTGTAATAACAAATAGAAATTTCGCCCAGTTATCCTGTAAATTGGTAAGCGTGCTACAGACAGCGTGCAGAATGGCCTGTATGTGGCAGCACAGTGCAGATGCACTCATAGTGTCGCAGTATCAGTATAAAGATGGACGCCCCACTTGCGACTTGCACCAGGGAAGAACAGCGTTCTGTTATTCGGTTTTTGCGTAGTGAAGGTGTGAAACTACTGATATTCATCGACTAATGAAGGTTCAGTACGGTGATGCATGTTTGTCACAGCAGCAAGTCTACGAATGGAGTAGTAACTTCGTAAATGGTGTGACTTCAGTGGAAGATGCTCCTCGTCCAGGTCAGGCACAACGAGTTGTGACTCCACGGAACATTGCAACAGTTGAAGCCATAGTGAAGGAAAACAGCCGAGTGACACTGAATAACATTGCAGCATGTTTACAGATTAGTCGTGGGTCAGCTCACCACATTGTGCATGATGTGCTCCAGTTTCACAAAGTGTCTGCAAGATGGGTGCCACGGCAGCTGACTCCTGAAATGAGAGAACGTCGTGTTGATGCTTGTGAAGAACTTCTTCAGCGCTTTGAATGAGAAGGTGATGGCTTCCTTGCAAGAATCGTTACTGGGGACGAAATCTGGGTTCACTTCCACCAACCACTTCCTCATCCACCATACTCACTACACCTTGCCCCAAGTGATTTCCGTATGTTTGGACCACTCAAAGACGCAATGGGAGGAAAGAAGTTCCGTTCTGATGAAGAGGTAAGCCATGTGGTGCATGAGTGGTTGCGCGGACTACCAAAAGAATTTTTTTCCAATGGAATTTATGCACTTTGTAAGCGCTGGAGGACTTGCATTGAGCGTGGGGGAGATTATGTTGAAAAGTGATACAGCTTTGTACCACTTCTGCACAATAATACACTACTGCCCATTAAAATTGCTACACCAAGAAGAAATGCAGATGATAAACGGGTTTTCATTGGACATCTTATCCTAGAACTGACATGTGATTACATTTTCACGCAATTTGAGTGCATAGATCCTGAGAAATCAGTACCCAGAACAACCACCTCTGGCCGTAATAACGGCCTTGATACGCCTGGGCATTGAGTCAAACAGAGCTTGGATGGCGTGTACAGGTACAGCTGCCCATGCAGCTTCAACACGATACCACAGTTCATCAAGAGTAGTGACCGGCGTATTGTGACGAGCTAGTTGCTCGGCCACCATTGACCAGACGTTTTCAATTGGTGAGCGATCTGGAGAATGTGGTGGCCAAGGCAGCAGTCGAATATTTTCTGTATCCAGAAAGGCCCGTACAGGACCTGCAACATGCGGTCGTGCATTATCCTACTGAAATGTAGGGTATCGCAGGGATCGAATGAAGGGTAGTGCCACGGGTCCTAGCACATCTGAAATGTAACGTCCACTGTTCAAAGTTCTGTCAATGTGAACGAAAGGTGTCCGGGACGTGTAACCCCATACCACCACGCCAGGTGATACCTCAGTATGGCGATAACGAATACACGCTTCCAATTTGCGTTCACCGCGATGTCGCCAAACATGCATGCGACCATCGTGATGCTGTAAACAGAACCTGGATTCATCCAAAGAAAATGACGTTTTGCCATTCGTGCACCCAGTTTAGTCATTGAGCACAACATCGCAGAAGCTCCTGTCTGTGATGCCGCGTCAAGGGTAACCGCAGCCATGGTCTCCGAGCTGATATTCCATGCTGCTGCAAACGTCGTCGAACTGTTCGTGCACATGGTTGTTTTGCAAACGTCCCCATCTGTTGACTTAGGGATCGAGACGTGGCTGCACGATCCGTTACAGCCATGTGGATAAGATGCCTGTCATCTCGACTGCTAGTGATAAGAGGCCGTTGGGATCCAGCACGGCGTTATGTATTACTCTCCTGAATTCTGCGAACAGTCATTAGATCTCGAAAAACGCGAGCAGCGACGTCACGATACGATAAACCGCAATCGCGATAGGCTACAATCCGACCTTTATCAAAGTCGGAAACGTGATGGTACGCATTTCTTCTCCTTACACGAGATACCACAACAACGTCTCACCAGGCAACGCCGGTCAACTGCTGTTTGTGTACGAGAAATCGGTTGGAAACATTTCGCATGTGAGCACGTTCTAGGTGTCGCCACCGGCGCCAACCTTGTGTGAATGCTCTGAAAAGCTAATCTTCTGCATATCTCACCACCTTCTTCCTGTCAGTTAAATTTCGCGTCTGTAGCACGTCATCTTCGTGGTGTAGCTATTTTAATGGCCAGTAGTGCATTTAAAAAAATGTTTAAGGTTTTCATTTGACTGACCCTCGTATATGATTGTTAAGTATGGAGTTCTTGCATCAGCCTACTGTGAAAGGAACCTGGACCAGAAAACTTGCTTTTATTACGTGATTTAAGTTGCTTCACTACTCCCAGGATATCTACTTCTAAGTTACTCATGTTGGCAGATATTCTTGATTCGAATTGTGGAATATTTACTTCCTCTCCTTTTGTGAAGGCATTTCGGAAGGCTGTGTGTAGCAACTCTGCTTTGACAGCACTGTCTTCGATAGTATCTCTCTGTTAAGCTTTACTTTTGGTACCTTCGGTGGTTTCAGTTAATCACAAACCAGCTTTGCTTCTATGTTTCCTTATTCGGAGTACTTTTTTTGTGAGCAGAGACCGGCACTGCGTAGTTTCCCAAGGCGGCATAACAAAGGGGACACGTGCTCGCAGCTCACGTGGAGGCGGCGCTCGCCGCTGACCTGACCAAGGCGTCGCGGACGGTCGATGTCGGCCGTGAGCGAGACGTCGATACCGCCGACCACAACACAACACGGGCGCCGCTGCCATCCGTCAGGGCCAGACCTGGCTAATGGCCAGTCCGGTGGATGCGGCCGACCGCCTCACCTGTTGACCGCCGGACACGGTGGTTGCGGGGGTGGCGCGGGGTGCCTGGGAGGAGAGGGGGGGAGAAGAAGGTGGCTGCTCGCTGTCATTATTCCTGTGCTAGAGTGCGACATAAAAGGCTCGAACGGTTTATGTCACAGGTCGGCAAATCTCGGGCTCTGATGGCAGAGCGATCTAGTGAATTCTTTCTTCCTGTTTACACGACGTCCCTTATCGTTACTAAAGCGCTGTTAGTTTTAATACTAAAAATTACTGCTTAACTTACTATTTTTTTCCTTTATTGAGTTTTGATTCCTCCCGAAGCGGGCGGGCTGGCAGCGGCTTAGTATGCCGCTCTTCAGCCTACAGAATTTGTTTTACAAAGATGAAGATAATAAATAATAAAAACTGGCGATAAAATCGGAGACTTAAATGGTAACATGGCGGAAAAATCGTGGAACTTAAAACACAGAACAAAGGGATGATGATGCTAATAAAATACTTATGAAGCAGACAGGTAAAATAATAGACAGACAATTAAAAAACATGGCGACAGTCTGGTTTCTGTTTGCGAGAGACATAAAATTCTCACCCAGCGACAGCACGATTTCTGTTCGCAACACTTTGGAATTACGAACAACACTGAACATTCACTTGAACACTGCACTAAAAAGTTGTCAAATAAGACATACCACAGCCGAGGGGAGGTGGGGGGAACCTGGACAGATGATGGGAAAATAAAAAGACGGGGGAAGGACAGGAAAAACGAAGGGACAAAGGGGAGGGGGGGGAAGGAGCAAATTAAGGATGAGGACCCAAAAGAGGGGGGGGGGGGGTGCTGGTCAGACGCAAAAGGGAGTGGGGAGAGGCAGAGGAGGGGAATACAAAAGGACATGGGGGGGGGGAGAAGGGAGGTAGAGAGAGGTTATGTGGGGAGAAAACAGGATGGAAGGGGGGGAAGAGGGAGCCCAGGGAAAGGACAGAGGAAAGGATGGGGGGGGGTGAGGATCAGAGTTGATAGGAGGGATAATTGGAGGGGGAGGGCATCATCCGGGAGGGGGAGTTGATGGAAACCACCTTGAGAAAGGAGATGAAGGGCATAGAGATGGAGGGTAGGGGGGACACAACAGTGAAGGTGTGGCAGTGGTGGGGATGGGAGAGGAGAGGAGAGGAGCGGAGCAACCAGGGGGTGAGGGGGATCAAGGTGGCGAGAGGTGTGGAGTATGCGGATATGTTCGAGGAATAGGAGCAGATGGGAGAAAGGAATGAGGTCATAGAGGATCCACGTGGGGGATGGGAGGCATATACGGAAGGCGAGCTTAACTTACTACCCAACCACGACATTATTGCACTTGGCCTCCCGTGGCTGTTATCGGGAACATACGGTGACGTCACAGTACACAAAAACCGCGTCCATTTTTTCGACTGTCCTACACACTATGGAAGTCTCAATACCTTCACGAACAAGTTTTCTCGTCATCAGAAAAGCAGAGCAGATTGTGGTGGGCTTCAAGTGCAAACGTGAACACATGAGCCGACCGAAGCGCCCTCACTTCCAGCGTGCAATCATAATGGGGTCGACTAATAGATTGCAATGACATCTAAAATAACAAATAATAAAAAACAATAAAGGTTCGGTTTTTCATAACTCTGTGACCACCTTTCCAGCTGAAGAGCACATTAGACCTCTTTTCTTACCATTGCACCTTCACTCTTTCTTCTATTATTTATAAAGGAAACTACAAAACAGGGTTCTGTTCGCCGCCGCCACTTCGACCCTAAAAAAATATCAGCACCACGTCAGGCGTTGGTTCCTAACTACCCCTATCCCAACAGATCTACCTAAACTGAAAAAAAGGAAAGGAAAGGGGGGGCGGACAGGGCAGGGCATCAAATGTATGTAACGGAGACGATGTTTTTCTTTTTTTCTCGAACCTGTGGAATGAAGTTCTTGAAGGTCGCCTCTGGTAGTGGAGAAAGTCATACACGTCTTCTCGAAATAAAGAGGAACACCGTGGGATCACTGGTGTCAAAAATAGTGCATCAGATCGACTGCTCATTGCAGGGACGTTTCTACTACGCGGCGAGTCGTAAAAAGCACTCTAAAGCACTTCGTCTCCAGGCCACGAGTGGCCTGCCGGGACCATCCGACCGCCGTGTCATCCTCAGAGGAGGATGCGGATAGGAGGGGCGTGGGGTCAGCACACCGCTCTCCCGATCCTTATGATGGTATTCTTGACCGAAGCCGCTACTGTTCGGTCGAGTAGCTCCTCAATTGGCATCACGAGGCTGAGTGCAACCCGAAAAATGGCAACAGCACATGGTGGCCTAGATGGTCATCCATCCAAGTGCAGACCACGCCCGACAGCGCTTAACTTCGGTGATCTCACGGGAACCGGTGTATCCACTGCGGCAAGGCCGTTGCCCACTCCAAAGGAAGTTGGAAAAGTATTGCATCTATTTCGGATTACGGACAATGGCACAATGACGTTCATTCGCGTAAGTCCAAAAATCGAGAATACTCTTCTCACCAGTGGCCAAAAAGTATCGATCTGCAAGGTCGCGTAACGGATTCACAGAGTGAGTCTTCGTCTGCATGTAGTACACGTCATCCGGCAACAACATCATGTGCGTTGTTATTCAGTCAATAGTGGCACGTGAGAGGAAGGCCAGAATTCGCGGGAGCAAGCACATCACGATAGCTTGGGCTGAAAGGGAACGCCACGACTCCCAGTAAGGAGTATCGATCCTTTTGGCTTGGAGACTCTCCAGGCGTCAGAAAAGTTACCGCAGTGATAACTGGCTTGTGGCTACCATACATTTATAACTACGTCGCTTTTTCATCCTTTGATGTCAGCTTTTCTGTAGTTTCTAATCAAAATTTGCCAAATGTTTCACTATTCGCCCACTAACATGGAAAGCTGTTTCTTTAAGTCGTCAATCATCTGACTGGTTTGATTGTGGCCCGCCACAGATTCCTCTCCTGTGGCAACCTCTTCATCTCATTCAACTCTCAGAGTAGCATTTGCAACCTACGTCCTCAGTTATTTGCTGGATGCTTTCCAGTTCCCGCCTTCCTCTACAGTTTTTGCCCTCTACGAGGTGCAGTCAAGTTCTAAGGCCTCTGATTTTTTTTCGCCGGACTGGAAAGAGATAGAAACATGCGCATTGTTTTAAAATGAGGCCGCATTCATTGACAATACGTCACAGAGATGGCAGCACCGTACGGCAGATGGAATTTTACCGCCAGTGGCGAGAATCAGAACTGTTTTAAATACTTGAAATGGCGACGTTTGAACAGCGTGCAATCATTCGTTTTCTGAATTTGCGTGGTGTGAAGCCAATTGAAATTCATCAACAGTTGAAGGAGACATGTGGTGATGCAGTTATGGATGTGTCGAAAGTGCGTTCGTGGGTGCGACAGTTTAATGAAGGCAGAACATCGTGTGACAACAAATCGAAACAACCTCGGGCTCGCACAAGTCGGTCTGACGACATGATCGAGAAAGTGGAGAGAATTGTTTTGGGGGATCACCGAATGACTGTTGAACAGATCGCCTCCAGAGTTGGCATTTCTGTGGGTTCTGTGCACACAATCCTGCATGGCGACCTGAAAATGCGAAAAGTGTCATCCAGGTGGGTGCCACGAATGCTGACGGATGACCACATGGCTGCCCGTGTGGCAAGTTGCCAACCAATGTTGACGCGCAACGACAGCATGAATGGGACTTTCTTTTCGTCGGTTGTGACAATGGAGGAGACGTGGATGCCATTTTTCAATACAGAAACAAAGCGCCAGTCAGCTCAATGGAAGCACACAGATTCACTGCCACCAAAAAATTTCGGGTAACCGCCAGTGCTGAAAAAATGATGGTGTCCATGTCCTGGGACAGCGAGGGCGTAATCCTTACCCATTGTGTTCCAAAGGGCACTACGGTAACAGGTGCATCCTACGAAAATGTTTTGAAGAACAAATTCCTTCCTGCACTGCAACAAAAACGTCCAGGAAGGGCTGCACGCGTGCTGTTTCACCAAGACAACGCACCCGCACATCGAGCTAACAGTTTCTTCGCGATAACTTTGAAGTGATTCCTCATGCTCCCTACTCACCTGACCTGGCTCCTAGTGACTTTTGGCTTTTTCCAACAATGAAAGACACTCTCCGTGGCCGCACATTCACCAGCCGTGCTGCTATTGCCTCAGCGATTCTCCAATGGTCAAAACAGACTCCTAAAGAAGCCTTCGCCGCTGCCATGGAATCATGGCGTCAGCATTGCGAAAAATGTGTACGTATGCAGGGCGATTACGTCGAGAAGTAACGCCAGTTTCATCGATTTTGGGTTAGTAGTTAATTAGAAAAAATTTGGAGGCCTTAGAACTTGAATGCACCTCGTACATATCCCTCCAGTACTATTTAAGTCATTCATTCCCTGATGTCTTAACAGATGTCATATCATCCAGTCGTTAAAGCCTTCACATTGTATGACTGCTTGCAAGTCTCCATACGAGACCTTATCTCTGTTATTTTGTCGTTAAGATTCTTTCGCGAGATGAACGTTGGACACAGTGAAAGCGTCCTGTAGCAACCTTTCATTAGTCCGGTAGCCCATTTTCACTAGCTTTTCTCTTTCTTTTCCCTGTTTCTTTTCCTCATAACTCTGATAGTGATGTGATTGAATGAATGTGGTTGTGTGTCACGTTGCTAGACGGTGGCGTAGTCTGCTGCACAAAGTCTGCGATAGTCATACAGATTCAGCAGCAGTTGTACAAAATAGCCAACTCTCGTAGTGGTCGAGTAGGCAAAGAGGTTTGGGCTACTTGTGAGATATCCATCTGCGTTAGGTTGGTGGCGGAAATGGCATCTTTGGGTTTTCCGGTCCACCCGGAGCGTGGAGGAGGCTGGAGATGAGAAAGGGAGGAGGCTGCCGCCCGTACGGGAAGCGTCCACAGCTGTGCTCCAGTCGAAGAAGGGTGAGTTAGACTGACCGCGTGGCGCCCTGTTACTTGGCGAGAGGAGGGCTGTTAGCTTTTGGTCTCGCTTTCCAACTCTGAAAGATTGCTTTGCCTTGTCGCAGCAAGGAATGCAAAACTTTGGCAGATTTTTCTTTTAGTAAATTTCTGTAGCAGACTTGGATCAGCCGGAAGAGCGCCACACAAAGGTATCGATAAGAAGTGAGCACTCGCTTCTGTATAAACATGTCTGTTTGCCTTTTCTAAATATTAATAGCTTTGCCTTCTCGTAAATTTGCCTTGCTTTATGTATCTTTCGTCCGTGGGGAGCCGACCACATGGTTGAACATTAGAGTTTGTTGGGCTACCGTCACTAACTGTCCGATCTCATGTTTGTTTTAAAGAATGTTAACTGTTCCTGATTGTGTGATGTGATATTGTTGCAACTTTGCCACGATACCTATAAATTGCATCTCTACAAACCACGTGGGCACGCGGGTGTACTGCGAAACGCGTACCGTTTCACGAGTTATTGCGATCAGTTATCAGGTACCAGCAGTTGTATGAATGATTCGAACCAATGATTTTAGTCGTAGATTATAACGGTGTATGTATCGATTTTCTTTAATGTTTTAGGAATTAATGTTATCAGAAATTGTGTACGTGCCTCACATCCATATCTTAGGAATAAATGATTTTATACACAATTTTCTCTTGCATTCCGAGGTTACATTTTTGCACCTAAGCCACTCACCTCGTAGCTTTCCTGTTAGCACATCCAACGCGTTTCCTTACGTACAGGTCCAGTGATTAGTTTCCCCTTTTATTTTAAAACAAATACTTGAGATTAAGTCTTATTTCAAGGTGTGCTGCTGGGAGCTGATCTTCTGCACAGTGTTCATGCATGTGCTATTTTATTTTAAATGGTTGATTCTCGTGGACAGTGCACGGGAAATACTATTAATGACATCGCATCCCCTATGAGCGATATCACGACGTACGTATTTTTATGAGTTTTTGGTCTGTGATCAAATTAATTTATTTTCCGACTCGGCCAAACCTTTGTTTAGTTGTATGGTTAGAGTCGGTGGCGATCCTAATCTTCTCACGTTAATTTCACAATCAATAAGCATTTCCATTCCCACTCTTAACGTAATAACCCGTAGAATCAGTTTAGTTACAACAGTAAACTCGTTCCGCAATCTGTCGCAAATTCTGGTCCTTTAAGCTTCTTCATTGATCGCAACTCTTTTATACCGGTGAACCCTGTGGGGAAGCAAGCACTTACCGCTATGTTCAAATGGTTCAAATGGCTCTGAGCACTATGTGACTTAACATCTGAGGTCATCAGTCCCATAGAACTTAGATCTACTTAAGCCTAACTAACCTAAGGACATCACACACATCCATGCCCGATTCAGGATTCGAACCTGCGACAGGAGCGGTCGCGCGGTTCCACAATGTAGCGCCTAGAACCGCTCAGCCACCCCTGCCGGCCTTACCGTATGTCTAGTGTGACGAGAGAGTGATTTTTCTCTGTCACTCGACCAAGTTCCAGACGACAGAGCCTAATTCATGTCGTGAATAGAGAGAACAAAGAAACTGCGCAATAATCTTACGTGAAATTAAATGGTTTAATATTGGTATTAAACTTGGCCACAGTATGTAACATGTCAAAGATTTCCAGTCCCGCCTTGATCCACTGTTAAATTTCTCCAAGAACCCAGTTAGTTTCATTTGGCTATAAAAACATTCTGCAAAGGTTGCCAGCAAGCTACCTTTCTTTACTTTTTGAAATATTTCACATTTTACGAAATCTCTAAAGCGCTTGACATTAAAGTTATAGGGTTCTAGCTGTGGAATTAAGTTCAGTTCTTCATAAAAACTTTCGGTAGGCGTTTTCGTGAACCTACGAGTACGTCCTTTATTTATTGAATTATTAAGAACAAAACTATTTTCGTGCCAAGAACTGTAAAAGTGAGTTAGTTTAAATTACGTTAGTATATAAGACGCAAAGGTAAATGACAGCACTGTATTTGGCATAAGTAACAATGAAAATGTATCAAGTTTCAGTACGATTTTGTAATTCAATAAGGGCACAGAGATTTGAAAGACATAACTGAGCATCTATCCTCGGTTATGTTTGAAAAACTCTGGAGGTTAAAGGTTAAACTAGGCAGAGAATTTATACAATATAAACAGAGTACAGATATATTTCGAGAAAAATTGAGTATTTTTAGGTCTTGAACTAACAACGATATAAAAAATTCTGTAGTCAAAAAAAGGGTGCCGGATGATTGCTGCTGCCAAGGCTGGAAACAATCTTGGAGCGAATGTTTCCTTTCGCCTTTCGCACTGCGGGTATATAAATACGGATGTGTGTGTACTGAGGAGATTACTTCATCATCATCATCATCATCAGTCATACAAAATATTTTACACTCCTCCATAGAATGCGCCGTGATTCTGTCCGCGTCCGTGTCCGCTTAAGCCTTGGGTGGCATTAATGACGACTGGCATGATTTTTTTTTAAAAAAAACGTATCTTGTATAACTTAAGAAACTGTATAAAACTGAGCTTACTCGGATTAATGATTTAATTTGCTATCTCGTGTTTCGTTTTCGATGTCCTTCTGTTTCGTGTGCCGAACTTTATATTATAGAGAAGCACGTGGCAAACGTCTGAGACTATTCTCCACATTTAAGGCGATAAATTAACTTTACGTGGATATAAACAAGGAGAATAAACCGTCGCTGAATTGTTTTAGTGCTGAGTACGATATGACAAGTTTTACTGATTTTCAAATCCCATTCTTGCGCGTATGATTTTCTATCAGATTATACCGCTCAATTAAACGACAGTAGACTTTTATTTATCGTCGTGATTCCTAACGCATCTGCATCATTATTAGAGAGATAAAACATTTTATTTCAGTTTCAGCAAGATGAATTGTGTGTGAAATGTGTGTTAAATCTTATTGGACTTAACTGCTAAGGTCATCAGTCCCTAAGCTTACACACTACTTCACCTTCATTATCCTCAGGTCAAACACATACACCCATGCCCAAGGAAGTACTCGAACCTCCGCCGGGACCAGCCGCACAGTCCATGACTACAGCGCCCTAGAACGCTCGGCTAATCCGGCGCGGCGATGAATTGTGCGCCTGTGGACTAAAGACTAGGAACAGTACGTTATTCATCACTGTCCAGCAGCTCGCACAAATATTTGGTTTGTTCATCAGCTCGTGGCGTTTTCCCATAACTTTAATGAACACAACAGCTACACGTAACAGAGACTTCAGTCCTCAATAATGTATTCTCCTTCACTGTTTACAACGTTCTGCCACTGCTGGGATAACTTTTCGATTCCGCGACGTAGAAATCGCGTGGTTTTGAGGTGAGGAACTCGTAAAGCCAAGTTCGGAGCGCATTTTCATCCGTAAAGAAAGTTCCCTGAAGGTTGTTCGGTAGAGAATGGTAGAGAATGGAAAATATGAAAATCTAAGGACACAGGTGGGTGCGGAATGACTCCAACCAACTCGTGTATAGAATTTTTTATCAGTCTAGCAGAACGCGGGCGTCGCGCAGTCTTCCTGGTCGTTGTTCTTGGATTTTGTCTGCAGTTGTTGACAATAAATTTCAGCAGTGATGGTTACCCGTGAAGCAATTCGCAGTATAACCAACCGCCGCTGTTCCACCAGTAATATAATAATCTTTTGCGTATGCGCGCATGTCTGTACAGGGAGTTGCTGTTTTGTTAGGGCTTAATCATTCCTTTATTTTCTTGTATTGGCGTAAAGACAATATTTCTCGTCAATAGTAACGATAGAGAATAGGAATGGTCCATGTTGTTCACGAGCCAATTGATAAGTAAGCAGAGTTGCACATACAGCCAACTGCAGATTTTTGTGACTTTGGCTTAGAGCACGCGGTACCCGGCTTAGAGCACGCGGTACCCGTACCCCGATTTTTGAACGTTCCCCAATGAACGCAAATGGTGGAGAAATGATCACATTTCATCACATTTACCAGTTTTCGTGGATCGTTGGGGATTAATGCTTTTAAATGATCTTCATCAAACCCGATGGCTTTCCTGACTGTGGAGAGTGACTTATGTCAAAACGATCCTTCTCAAAACGAGAAAAACATTTTCTTGCCGTGCTCTGTCGAATGGTAGCATTCTCATGTACGGTGTAATGTTTTTGGATGCCTCCGCTGCTGTCATCTCTCTACTGAACACAAACAGAAGAATATGTCGGAAATGTTCCAACTTCTCCAACATCCACAGCTCCACTCCCTGTTTCCAAATGACAAAATGATAATACGCAAACTCAAATAGCAACAGTGAACTGCAAACAGCGAATGGCAATCCACAATTGAACCCATAGCAACCGTAATATCAACATGCAAAACAAAAATGCTACGAACTTACGCAATACACTATAATAGCTTTCAAGTCCTTTTAAGAGGCCGTAGCATCCAAAAACCGCACAATGCTACCAAACTATTCAAATTATAAAACCAACATTAACAAACCACAAATGTAGTTCTACCTGCCGACGCACAATCCGACCGGTAACAAATTTGGCAGCCAACCTCCGACGCCTTCTTCAGTCTGACCTCGCGGGAACCTCAGACAATCTAGCAGTACTCATGAATGAATCACGTAATCAGTCTGTACGCAATCTCCTTTGTAGGTGAGCCACACTTTCGCAGAAATCCACCGATAAACCATAGTCCGCTGTAGGAAAGACGTTTCCTACCTACAGTTGATCGTAAGTGCTCGTTACGTTTCATGTCGTTTTTCAACGCGACAGCTAGGTTGGAGTATTTAATCGATGCGCTTCAGGCAGCCATCCTATTCGCACAAATGCACATTTATTCACATCTAAATTAAGCTGCCACTCATCGCACTAAGCAGAAATCATCTCCAAGTCATCCTAAATCGCATTATAGTCATTCAGTACAGACATCCCAGTACACAACAGCGTCATTGGCAGTCTCTGATTGCTGCCTGCCAGGGGCGGATTTCATATGGAAATTTTCAAAAATATGGATAATTTTTCTTGTGTTACCGTCCGCTTAGGGTCCATTCTGCGTAAAAGTGAGCTGTTCGAAATTTAGGCTCAATAGAATAAATGAAAAGGAGAGCCCATGGAAAATCAAAATCCCAAGAAGGCAAGACAAGTAGCTAAGAGGGCGGAACAAGCTGAACCATTAGCTCTTACGACTCAATCCGGACCACCGCAAAACTCTTTCACTTTCGAGGAGCGGTAGCTTAGTTTCCAGCTCGTTCATAGGAGTTGACTTATTTGTTCAGGTACTGCTTTCACTGAATAACTGGAAGGAAACTACCACCAGACAGATAAGCGTTAGTGGCTCATATTTAAAATTTGCGGATATGTAGGTTAACTGTGACACTAGCTGTGCGGCAAATGATGATTTATTGTGCAAAAGCACTAATTACGTTACTGGAGCTGAGAAACAGCATACTAAAATTAGTAGCTTTCCGTCAACAACAGGGGAAAGTACAAAAACATTCGGCAGGTCATTGTAGATTCAAAAGCAAAAAGAAAATTTTTTCCCAAAAAACTGACGAGATCGCACATGATACAATTTTGACTATCGTCACTATTGAAGAAGATAACTAGTATTTATTCAGTTACGGAGTGAAAGAAAACCCAAGCACCTTCACTAGAATCGATCACCAGTTTAAAAAAATTTAAAATGATCTCTGAACCATCCCAGGTAGCAAAGGAGAGGCCTGAGCAAAGCGAATATGAAATCCAACAGTTACATCAATTATGTGTATTTCTGTGCTCATACTCTAAATTTGGCACTTGAATGTGTTCGAAAATCAGTCCGAGCACAATGCAAGGTACCACTACGTTCCAAAAAGTCTCTCGCGAAAATGCGATTTTTCAGCTGTCATATCTCGGGTTCTATTGGTAACAGAGGAAAGGGATAAAATGTTTTGGATATGCATTGGCCTAGAGAACATTTGTATCCCTATCGGAAGAACGGGCAAACTGTAGCTATTCTACAATATAGGGTCAACATATAAACAAGACACATTTTCATCAGTCCAGGCAAACTGAGCAAATCAGTTGGTTCTTTTGTGACGATGAGCCTTAGGCGACTTATAAAAGCATAATTTGTTTATTAGCGGTTCCTGAGAAAACCCTGAAAAGCCATGATTTTTGGGTACTAAAAATACCAGTTGTGGGGTGGCCACTTCTATAATGTCTGTTCATGGCAAATCACTGAAATTTTTGCCATGTGTTTTTAAGAAGATGCTGTCGGGGAACGTAGAAACATTTTTCGGTACCATCATCCGTTACCAAGATCCACGTGTTCAAACACACAGCACTTACGCACATAAAATACGTACGTAGTATCCGTCTGAGGCGTAAATGCATATAAACTGACGCAGTGAACACATGGAAAGAATTCTCGGGTCATCGCAAAGACACTGAGGTCACCAAACCATGTTTTTAATCGCCATTTTTCACCAATAAAATTTGATAATGCTCTGTCTGTGTATAACAAGCACTTCAAGGCTATGTAGGCTATCTTGAGCTAAAAACTATTCCACGGTGCCATCTGTCGCCGTAAGTATCTTAGGAAGATTATTTCGTCATATGTAACTCTTTGTACTTGCAAATCAAACACCTTACTTTTTCTTATACTATGAGTGCAACCTAAAAATGTTGTGAATTTTTATGTCAAGTTCTATAAAATTAAATTGTGTTGGACGGGAGACGATTTTGTGTTAATCTTACATGATACGTACTTATTTGTTGTTTATGTGTCAAAATACGTAAATGAGTTAAATTACATAAGTAAATTGTCTAAACCTCACTGAGCTGTAATATTCGTTTTATACAAACAGTAGACGCCGCTATTAGAGGAAAAAGGGAACCAGATGAAAAAAACTCCAGTCAGAGCACAAAAAAGGCGAATATGCTCCTCTTGAAAAGACTGACAGAAAAGTAGGGAACCAGCAGCCTAAGTTCTCATTCCGTCTTTCTCACCAAAACTCTTAGCATGCAATGGAATGCAATTTGTCTCAGTATTTTTCCTAATCACTGTGTATGTCATTCTGTGCCTCTTCTGAAACGAAAGCACAAAATCTGAATGTCAGTATTCTTTTAAAATATTATTAACTAGCTGAGTACCAAGTACTGCCTGGGTATGTATTCACTCCACTCTTCTTTTAGTACATCTGCACCTACTTGCTCTCTCTCACCCATCTCCTCTTCCCCCTCTCTCCATCCATCTCCCTCCTTTTTTCTCCTTCCTCTTCATTATCTCTGTCCGTCCCATATTCTCCCTTTCTGTATCACCTTCTCCCTATTCCTTTGTCCAACTCCTACTCCACCTTACCACTGTCTAACTCACATTCGCTACCCCCCCTCTCTCTGTCCATCTTCTCCTCCACTCTGTCTGCGTCCATCTCCTCCTCTTCCCTTTCTCTGTCCATCTCTCACTCCGCCCTCTCTATCCATTTCCTCCTCCCCCTTTCTCTGTGCAGCTCTTCCTCCCTCTATCACTATTCATCTCATATTTCCGTCTACCAATCTCCTCCTCTCCCTATTTCGGTCTCCTACTCCCCCTTATCAATATCCTCCTTCCCCTCTTTACGTCTATCCTCTCTTTGCCCTATCAGCGTCTGTCCCCTCCTTCTGTCCTCTGTCCTCCCCCTCCATTTCTCCATCCATCACCACTTTATCACCTCAACCCCAGGAGGAGGTAAGTGGTTTTCAACCTCACAGATGTGTTTCCTGATAGTAAGCAATATGTGTTGCAAGTTCGGTTAAAATCGATCCAGGTGTTTAGAAGGAGATTTTTAACAGCAGATTCACGTAAGTACGCAATGTCATAAGCATTTCACACATATTTAACGTATTTCACACATGTATGTGCAATAGATCACCTGTCTCTCTAGCGAATTTTGCCCTATTGTTTGGTTCCACACAACTCAATGTTTATGACGTCATATCGTTTGAACCATTTGTCGTGCAATGACATAATTTTTCAAGGTCACTCTATGGTAAATGGGTGTACAGTCTGCAAAATGTCTTGTGGATAGAGTTATCAGTAAAGATGTAATAAATTAAAACGTTATACATGGTGCGGAAGATTTACTACATGAACAGCGAAAATGTAGTATTCAACATTTTTTTTCCTTTTATCGCGTTGTGAGTGTTGTCAGAGAAAAAATACTGAGATTATGTGCAAAGTCTGTGGACAGCTACTAAGTGCTCTCATTCTCAAATACTGAATTAATATAACATAGGTATTTGCGTGTCGTGAGCTGCACTTGTTTTCCACACCGACGTCCACCCCTTTGAGAACTAGGTGGTTGTCAACCCCACAGAGTAAGGCAGTAAGCGAAAAGTTTATCATGTTTGGTTGAAATCGACCTAGTGGCTTAGAAGGGGATGTGGAACATACCCACCTGATACATTTCTGTGATATGTATCGATATTAGACTATCTGTCGTGAAGCACTGCTCTACAAACGTTAAGGAAGAGATAGATAAATTAACATAATACACTGAAGAGCTGAAGAAACTAGTACACCTGCCTGATATCGTGTAGGGCTCCTGCGAACACGCGGAAGTGAGGCAGCAAGACATGGCATGGACTCGACTAATGTCTGAAGCAGTGCTGGCAGGAATTAACACCGTTAATCCTGCAGGGCTGTTCATAAATCCGTAAGAGTACGAGGAGTTGGAGAACTCTTCTGAACAGCACGGTGCAAGACATCCCAGATATGCTCAATAATGTTCACGTCTGGGGATTTTAGTGGCAACGGAAATGTTTAAAGTCAGAAGAGTTTTCCTGGAGCCACTCTGTAGCAATTCTGGACGTGTGGGGTGTAGCACTGTCCTGATGGAATTGCCCAAGTCCATTGGAATGCACAATGGACATTAATGGATACAGGCGATCAGACAGAATCCTCACGTACGTGTCACCTGTCAGAGTCGTAACTAGACGAATCAGTGATCCCATATTACTCCAATTGCACTCGCCCCGCACCATTACAGAGCCCCCACCAGCTTGAACAGTCCCCTGCTGACATGCAGAGTCCATGGAATCGTGAGGTTGTCCCCATACCCGATACAATTTGAAACGAGACTCGTTCGACCAGGCAGCATGTATCCAGTGATCAACAATCCGATGTCAGTGTTGACGGGCCCAGGTGAGGCATAAAGCTTTGTGTCGTGCAGTCATAAATGGTATACAAGAGGGCCTTCGGGTCTTAAAGCCCTCAGCGATAATGTTTCGTTGAATGGTTGGCATGCTGTCTCTTCTCGAAGGCCCAGCATTGAAATATGCAGCAATTTGCGGAAGGGTTGCACTTCTGTCACACTGAACGATTCTCTTCAGTCGTCGATGGTGCCGTTCTTGCAGGATCTTTCTCTGGCTGCAGAGATGTCGGAGATTTGATATTTTACCGGATTCCTGATATTCACGGTACACTCGTGAAATGGTCGTACGGGAAAATCTCCACTCCATCGCTGCAGTGTCCTATCGTACGTGCACCGACTATAACACCACGTTCGAACTCATTGAAATCTTGATAACATGCCATTTTAGCAGCAGTAGCCGATTCAATAGCTTCGCCAAGACACTTCTTGTCTTATATAGGCGTTGCCGACGGCAGTGCCGTATTCTGCCTATTTACGTATCACTGTATTTGAATACGCATGCCTATACCAGTTCCTTTGGCACTTCAGTGTATATTAATAACTCAGGAGAAATGAATGAATGTGTGAGAACATGTTGCCAGAAATCCATAAGTGGTTGTATACGAGGAGTTGCTGTGCACTGAGGTGGTGTTCAACTCTACAACACGGCCCGGAGACAACGTTTGAATGACTTCACACGGGGAAGAATCATTCGGGAAATCTAAGAAGGATAAGGCGGGCCTAGAGCAGTCCACTAGTCTGGTACTGCCCAGAGCGTTTCATGTGCGTGGGGAGCGTACCGAAACGCAGGCACTCTTTCCCAAAGCAGAGGTGGTGGTCAGTTACGATCACCTACAGCAGGAAATGACCGTTACATTTTGTAACATTGAAGAAAGGACTCACGTCAAGCAGCAGTTTAACTGCAACCACGTCTACCAGGATTGCAAGGCACACAATCTCACGCTCCACAATGAGACGGTAATTGCGTCGGACCTCTATGCGCGTTGACCGGTAAGTAGTGGTCCATTCACGTCCGCACATCGGCGACTCGGTTTTCGATGATGCCGACTGAACTAACGAGGAGTGGGGTCTTACGTTCTTCTCAGATGAGAGCAGACTGAGTGTTAGAAGTGACTCTGGGTGTATACTCGTACGGCGAGAGGGGGGCGCAAGTAATGCACCCAGGAACGTTGTCGGGCATTACCGTTTTGATGGTCCAAGGGATATGGTGTACTGAGGCCTAGTGTTGCATGGGCGTACTGACCTCTACATCTCTGAAAACGGCACAGTCGCCAACCAACGTTATTGTGACAGAATTCTTCCCGAAATGCGTCTTTTTGTGGGTGCGTTTAGCCCTGACTTCATTCTCAAGGATGAAAATGCGCGACACATCGAATATCGTATGTGGAGGAGCTCTTGGGGTGAGAAAATATTCAGTACATAAACTGCATTGCTCCAATTTAATTCCCATCGAGCTCATGTGGGATGCGCTGGGGACCCGTATTGCAACATGTCCACTCGTACCAATGACTGTCAGGCAGTTGTCAACCGAGCTGATGGACGAATGGGACTGCCTACTACACGAACCTATCTACGTTGGCACCAGCGTGGGAGGACATTGCCGAGGTCACATTGGCGTCCGTGGTGATAATACGCTGAAACCTGATAATTAAAGAAGGCAGGATTGGGTTACGATTGTGGACGGCCCAAATCAATTACTACTGGTTTGCTGGCAATTTCATACATTTATTTTAATGAATAATTTTTGAAAATAAGCCAGTGAGATCCCAATCAAAATTTTAAAGCAAGTAACCGCAATCACGGCTGAAGGCCTTTTAACGCCAAAATGGCAATTATAAAAAATTTAACAAAGGTACTGTCAAACGGTGAATGGCACAGCAAAAGTTAATTTTAAAAAAATATTAGATCACCAAGCAGGTGGGACAAATGATGGTGACTTAATAATACAATAATGATATAAAACACAAGGGCCAGTGGCGGACGGTGCTCCAGGAATCGACCTCTGAGTAGGTCACACCCAAAAACACTTCCGCGAGCAAAGAGAAAGGCAGCCAAGAATTACATTCAGATCACAAGATGGTAACTCGGACTGGTGGCAGTCTAACGAGCGACTAATGATAATCTTGGTGAGGCTACCTGACATCTAACAAAACAAATGCAAGATGTAAAATTACGCCAAAGCTGGAACCGGCTGTCTGGGCTCCGCCTGCAGAACACTGTGCTAAGAGCGCCCGGAACAAGAAGGAATGACTACCACTAAGGTAGAAGAACGCCACCAGCCTACACAAGAAGTTGTCAAACTTACAAGCCTTACCAGACAGCGGCGGCAAGGCGAGGAAACGTTCACTGCCGTTACATACACTAACCCCCAGGGCAGGTAACTGGGTCGTTAGCGGCCACAAGAGAGAAAAATACCACTGGTTGAACTTAACAATGTAAGAAACTGAAAATAGTAAATAGTTATTAGAAGCTCAGGAAAGCTAATCACATCCGCCTTCCTCATGTACTCCACTCGCTGTCTTTCGCCTCGGCGACACTATGAGCACCAACACGAACTCAAGTCACTGGAGAATCGCGAGATTTCACAGTGGTGCAGGTTTATCTACGTGAATTACAATGCACTCAACTTAAACATGCAGGATCCGGTTTCGACGAGGTCGTGCTTCCTCGTGACCACTGCCCTTCCATCCGGCAGTCCATACACGTTGTGGCGGCTATTGTATATCATCAACATGGACAAATGCAATGAATATGGATGATATGATACTCTATGGTATTCTGCGGTTTGAATTCACTCTGTTTTTTTTAGCAGATGCATTGATTTGATTTTTTAAATGATACTGACAATATTATAAACATGTATAACGCATTATACATACTACAACTTCTCCCGGATAATTATTTTGTTCAAATTGCACAAGAATTCCACCTGACGCAGTGTAATAATGTTGACTGTAAGTTGTGTTCATGTCACTAAAATTACAGATCGTACATCAGAGCTTTTATAATTTTTGTCTTCGATGGATTTAATTATTCTTTGCAAATTGATCACGAAAAGTAACCACAGAATACCACCCGCACACAACACTGAGGTATGCTACCAGAAATATTTTTCTCCGTGATTCGTGCGTTGTTTAATTTTGGCCTCATACATCAGCAATGAAATCTTGTTCAACAATAAATACCATCAGCACAGTTCTTAGAAAACGCAGTCTGATTCGATTAATTTTTTCTTTTATAAATAGAGTTCAGTACCGCCGGTGCACATTTATTTCTTACACATCGGAATATTGTTTGCAGTTTCAAGCAATTTAAATTTGCCACGGTGATGAAAGTTAAGATGGCGGCAAACAAAAGATAGAGGATTTCTTTTTTAATTAAGATTTTCCTTTGCTCAATAAATAATTAATCATTTAAATTGGTGCCACCAATAAAAAAATATTAAGTTGTCTTGCAAATTAGTTTAATACAAACCCATGCTATTTTCTACTAGAAGTACAGACGAAGTTGCTATATAATCGCAACTAACAATGGCTGCGCTTCTTGCAGCTATGATAAAACAATTAATAAAAAATTATAATTAAAAGAGGAAGTGAATTTTCAATAATTAAACATAAATAGTTTTAACGCATTTGGCTCTATTTGTTTTTACCAGCAAATGAACATAAAAGTACAATAGTTTTACATTAAATGTTTTTCATTCAACAGACCTCAAATCGATTCGCGTCTTGCGTCGGCGACGTACATCAGGAGAAGGCGACAAAAGGGTACAAAACAAAAGAAAAGAATGACATAGATTCACAAGTTCGTCAGTTTCCAGGCGAACTTGGAGCGACTGTAGTAAAATTATTGTTTTGTCATAATACACCGCTAATGTAGTTTCCAGGTGCACTTGGAGCGATTGTAGTAAAATTATTGTTTTGTTATGTAGTTTCCAATCGTGCTTGGAGGTAGGATGGGGTCTCGACCGGTGGTGGTTCAAATGGCTCTGAGCAGGATTCGAGCCTGCGACCGTGGCGGTTGCGCCTGAAACCTGTTTTGTCTCTGTTTTACATAATTATCATATTTTTAAGAAATAATTACATAATTTAATGAATATTATTGAGTTACGTAATTTTCCACGCGTTCGTATTCCACTCGTAATAAAAAAATATATATATCTTGGATGTTATAACGTCACCAGCGGTCCCGACGTGTTGTCGCTCTGCGCGGACCTCGCTGCTTCTCCGTCCCCAACCGAACTCCTCACTCACATCACATGGAAGAAGAACGAGGTCGCTCCAAAGATAGGGCAGCAGATCTACATATCGATAAGCGCCGCTGCTGCCACCGGTAAAGCTTTGCGCAGATGTGTTTGGCAGTGTCTCTTAGTATGCCCGTCGATTGTGTCGCATCGCTCTTTCCAATTTTGAATGAACAATGAGCAAGTAAAGATTCGTAGGGAATAGAGTCTCCCGCCAAGTATGAGGGCCCGCTAAGAGATTTCGCCTGTGTCATGCAGCCCACATAACACAAATGGCTCTGAGCACTATGGGACTTAACATCTGTGGTCATCAGTCCCCTAGAACATAGAACTACTTAAACGTAACTAACCTAAGGACATCACACACATCCATGTCCGAGGCAGGATTCGAACCTGCGACCGTAGCAGTCGCGCTGTTCCGGACTGAGCGCCTAGAACTGCTAGACCACCGCGGCCGGCCACATAACACAACTGTCGTACAGTTCCTTCTTGATGCCAATTCCCGGCCGCACAGCGCAGGCGCAGTAAAGACGCTCCTGCAGTGTTTCTGATGAGAAGTGTTTGATCACCCACAATACAGTCCATAATGCCCCCCACCCCCACCGAGTCTCCTCTGCGCTCACAAGAACGGCTGGCTATGAAGACAACAATTTTTCCACAGACAATCAGCTGCAGATAACTGGCCGAAAGCACAGACGGCTGCTTTCTACGACGAAGATATTGGAAGGTTAATACAACACTAGGACAAAATACGAAGTTGGAGCGGCGACTGTGTGGAGAAGTAGGTGGAAGGTGTACCTAACTGTTGCAAATAAAACTTTTCTGGTTTTCACTGTCGTTTCCATTTCGTGACCGATCGGAACTTACTTCCAGGACAACCCTCGTATTAAAAACTCTGTCTGGCAGTTTGTAATGTCGCACTATCTTCAGTGTAATTATTGTCATCGAATAAAAGTGTCGTTTCTGTTCGTTCAAAAATGTTCAAATGTGTGTGAAATCTTATGGGACTTAATTGCTAAGGTCATCAGTCCCTAAGCTTACACACTACTTAACCTAACTTATCCTAAGGACAAACACACACACACCCATGCCCGAGGGAGGACTCGAACCTCCGCCGGGACCAGCCACACAGTCCATGACTGCAGCGCCTGGACCGCTCGGCTAACCTGCGCCGCTTTCTGTTCGTCCCGCTGCGTATTTCTTTCAGTTATCTTCTGTAGCATACTATACTACACTATATTGTACCATGCTATTTACGGTCCAAGATTCATCGAATTTTGTTATTTGGCAGTGGCACATCATGCGAAAGTTACCTTTGTCCTTAAGTTTTGCGCGCCATTGTATATCTCGACTGGTTTTACGATAACTAAAAATTATGTGTGGTACTTGCCTCCCATTCTCTCACTATAGCCATCTGTGTACTTATTTGTCTTCTGAATAAAAAACCGAGACTGCTCGGTGATTGAAAGTGGTGCAAGTAGGAGTCGGTCAGATCTCAGAAGGTATGAAAGATATCACCAACTGTGACCATAATCGTGGGTAAAAACGGTGATTCAGGTAGAGTACAATTATTTTGTTTTTTTTACAGAGCACACGCACAAAAAAATTTGTCCTCGGAGTATTAATTTCGGTCAGTGGTGAACATCGGCAATGCTATCTGATTTTGTTTGTATCTTTTGACTATGCAACTTTGGCTTTATTATGTTAGGATTGGTTTTAAATTTTTAGGACAGTGTACATGCATACAGAGTACCTTATGGCAGTCCTTCGCAGTGAAATGAAAAATATTTCATCTCTCTACACCTAGTTATTAACCTGAACGTTGCTGACTGTGGTGGCAAGCTTGTGGAGGACTACAATCTGTTATTTATATAAAACTAGGAAAACAAGCAGCTTGCACCTAAAGTCGCATCTGGGTATCGCCTTAAGTTTCCAGAGCATAAATAAGACTGTCGCAGAAGAGGTATTTTCAAAAGAAAACTTAATTTCTTTTCATCGTATAGTCTTCGAAAACATAGTACTCACTAGCTTAATAATTTGTATTTCCAGTGTTAATAAGCAATATTAATAATTTATTTAAAATTAATAGGTTGGTCAAATATGTCTATAATGGGCAAAGCGCCCAGTCATCAGGGAGATTTCAGCAAAACTTGTGACACTTACAGGGTTTGGCCGGAAACGGAAGCGAGAGAAGTGGGAGCTCCAGATGGCCTGTCATAGCCGTTCTGGCGTAGGTCGTGCTAGGCTCGAGAAGTTTGTGTTTGCTTCGATTTCACACAGTGGTGCGCTAGAGCAAACAGTAGGGATCGGTAATCTGATCTTCGTGGGGTCGAATCACTAATCGGAAAGTTATGTTTATTTTCAATTTTTTCATTACTTATACTGCAAATAATCCGAAATAATGTTTAGTACATGGTAATTATTAATATTTTCATAAAAAGCTTCAAAGAAAAGGCAGATGAACAATTGGGATCGGTATAAAAATTCCAGGAAGGGATTATAAGGCGTACACGAGAACTTAGCGTATTAAATTAGACATTTTTATTGTTTTGCAGTTTATAAGTTACACGTGCTGCCCTGATAGTCATCGTAGAAACAAGAGAAGCCGCACTTTTCTCGGCCTTTTGTAGCTTTATAAACGCCGCATTTGTATAATTATATGGTTGCAGAATGAGATTTTCACTCTGCAGCGGAGTGTGCGCTGATGTGAAACTTCCTGACATATTAAAACTGTGTGCTGGACAGAGACTCGAACTCGGGACTTTTGCCTTTCGCAGGCAAGTGCTCTACCATCCTTTTTTTTTTAGTTGATCTCATTTTGTTCCATATTGTTCGTTGAATTTGTTCGGGGTGGACGTCCGATGACACCCGTTCAGATTCTTCGTTGATCCGTTCACTCAGTTTTTTTATTAGAGAGGGTAGCTAGCGCTCTGACTGAACACGTTGAGGCACCGTGTCGTCAACCATCTGAGCTACCCAAGCATGACTCACACCCCGTCCTCACAGCTTCACTTCTGCCAGTGAGTCGTGCCTGGGTAGCTCAGATGGCAGAGCACTTGCCCGCGAAAGGCAAAGGTCCCGAGTTCGAGTCTCGGTCCGGCACACAGTTTTAATCTGCCAGGAAGTTTCATAATTAAATGGTTGTTTTAAAGTTCCTATACGAAAAGAAACTTGATTTACATTCACAAAATACTCGTTCACATCGCAAACTGCGGGTAACACATCATTTAGTTGAATATTGGAGAGGACAGCTACTGATGTTCAATGGAATGTATTTTCAAGCAGTCTTGTTTTCTCTCTCTCTCTCTCTCTCTCTCTCTCTCTCTCTCTGTGTGTGTGTGAGATAAAAACAGCTTGAAGCTTTTAGATCAAATTCTTTACCAGACGCTAAAAATAGACATCACTGGCACTACATCCGGGGAAATCACTTTAACACTATATGATGTCAATCCTTCCTTCTTCATCTTGAAAAATCTCATCGTATAATTGTGGGTTCCCCCCCATGAACCATGGACCTTGCCGTTGGTGGGGAGGCTTGTGTGCCTCAGCGATACAGATAGCCGTACCGTAGGTGCAACCACAACGGAGGGGTATCTGTTGAGAGGCCAGACAAACGTGTGGTTCCTGAAGAGGGGCAGCAGCCTTTTCAGTAGTTGCAAGGGCAACAGTCTGGATGATTGACTGATCTGGCCTTGTAACAATAACCAAAACGGCCTTGCTGTGCTGGTACTGCGAACGGCTGAAAGCAAGGGGAAACTACAGCCGTAATTTTTCCCGAGGGCATGCAGCTTTACTGTATGATTACATGATGATGGCGTCCTCTTGGGTAAAATATTCCGGAGGTAAAATAGTCCCCCATTCGGATCTCCGGGCGGGGACTACTCAGGAGGATGTCGTTATCAGGAGAAAGAAAACTGGCATTCTACGGATCGGAGCGTGGAATGTCAGATCCCTTAATCGGGCAGGTAGGTTAGAAAATTTAAAAAGGGAAATGGATAGGTTGAAGTTAGATATAGTGGGAATTAGTGAAGTTCGGTGGCAGGAGGAACAAGACTTCTGGTCAGGTGACTACAGGGTTATAAACACAAAATCAAATAGGGGTAATGCAGGAGTAGGTTTAATAATGAATAGGAAAATAGGAATGCGGGTAAGCTACTACAAACAGCATAGTGAACGCATTATTGTGGCCAAGATAGATACGAAGCCCACGCCTACTACAGTAGTACAAGTTTATATGCCAACTAGCTCTGCAGATGACGAAGAAATTGAAGAAATGTATGATGAAATAAAAGAAATTATTCAGATTGTGAAGGGAGACGAAAATTTAATAGTCATGGGTGACTGGAATTCGAGTGTAGGAAAAGGGAGAGAAGGAAACATAGTAGCTGAATATGGATTGGGGGACAGAAATGAAAGAGGAAGCCGCCTGGTAGAATTTTGCACAGAGCACAACATAATCATAACTAACACTTGGTTTAAGAATCATGAAAGAAGGTTGTATACATGGAAGAACCCTGGAGATACTAAAAGGTATCAGATAGATTATATAATGGTAAGACAGAGATTTAGGAACCAGGTTTTAAATTGTAAGACATTTCCAGGGGCAGATGTGGACTCTGACCACAATCTATTGGTTATGACCTGTAGATTAAAACTGAAGAAACTGCAAAAAGGTGGGAATTTAAGGAGATGGGACCTGGATAAACTAAAAGAACCAGAGGTTGTACAGAGATTCAGGGAGAGCATAAGGGAACAATTGACAGGAATGGGGGAAAGAAATACAGTAGAAGAAGAATGGGTAGCTTTGAGGGATGAAGTAGTGAAGGCAGCAGAGGATCAAGTAGGTAAAAAGACGAGGGCTAGTAGAAATCCTTGGGTAACAGAAGAAATATTGAATTTAATTGATGAAAGGAGAAAATATAAAAATGCAGTAAGTGAAACAGGCAAAAAGGAATACAAACGTCTCAAAAATGAGATCGACAGGAAGTGCAAAATGGCTAAGCAGGAATGGCTAGAGGACAAATGTAAGGATGTAGAGGCCCATCTCACTAGGGGTAAGATAGATACCGCCTACAGGAAAATTAAAGAGACCTTTGGAGATAAGAGAATGACTTGTATGAATATCAAGAGTTCAGATGGAAACCCAGTTCTAAGCAAAGAAGGGAAAGCAGAAAGGTGGAAGGAGTGTATAGAGGGTCTATACAAGGGCGATGTACTTGAGGACAATATTATGGAAATGGAAAAGGATGTAGATGAAGATGAAATTGGAGATACGATACTGCGTGAAGAGTTTGATAGAGCACTGAAAGACCTGAGTCGAAACAAGGCCCCCGGAGTAGACAATATTCCATTGGAACTACTGACGGCCGTGGGAGAGCCAGTCCTGACAAAACTCTACCATCTGGTGAGCAAGATGTATGAAACAGGCGAAATACCCTCAGACTTCAAGAAGAATATAATAATTCCAATCCCAAAGAAAGCAGGTGTTGACAGATGTGAAAATTACCGAACTATCAGCTTAATAAGTCACAGCTGCAAAATACTAACACGAATTCTTTGCAGACGAATGGAAAAACAAGTAGAAGCCAACCTCGGGGAAGATCAGTTTGGATTCCGTAGAAACACTGGAACACGTGAGGCAATACTGACCTTACGACTTATCTTAGAAGAAAGATTAAGGAAAGGCAAACCTACGTTTCTAGCATTTGTAGACTTAGAGAAAGCTTTTGACAGTGTTGACTGGAATACTCTCTTTCAAATTCTAAAGGTGGCAGGGGTAAAATACAGGGAGCGAAAGGCTATTTACAATTTGTACAGAAACCAGATGGCAGTTATAAGAGTCGAGGGACATGAAAGGGAAGCAGTGGTTGGGAAGGGAGTAAGACAGGGTTGTAGCCTGTCCCCGATGTTGTTCAATCTGTATATTGAGCAAGCAGTAAAGGAAACAAAAGAAAAATTCGGAGTAGGTATTAAAATTCATGGAGAAGAAATAAAAACTTTGAGGTTCGCCGATGACATTGTAATTCTGTCAGAGACAGCAAAGGACTTGGAAGAGCAGTTGAATGGAATGGACAGTGTCTTGAAAGGAGGATATAAGATGAACATCAACAAAAGCAAAACAAGGATAATGGAATGTAGTCTAATTAAGTCGGGTGATGCTGAGGGAATTAGATTAGGAAATGAGGCACTTAAAGTAGTAAAGGAGTTTTGCTATTTGGGGAGCAAAATAACTGATGATGGTCGAAGTAGAGAGGATATAAAATGTAGGCTGGCAATGGCAAGGAAAGCGTTTCTGAAGAAGAGAAATTTGTTAACATCCAGTATTGATTTAAGTGTCAGGAAGTCATTTCTGAAAGTATTCGTATGGAGTGTAGCCATGTATGGAAGTGAAACATGGACGATAAATAGTTTGGACAAGAAGAGAATAGAAGCTTTCGAAATGTGGTGCTACAGAAGAATGCTGAAGATTAGATGGGTAGATCACATAACTAATGAGGAAGTATTGAATAGGATTGGGGAGAAGAGAAGTTTGTGGCACAACTTGACCACAAGAAGGGATCGGTTGGTAGGACATGTTCTGAGGCATCAAGGGATCACTAATTTAGTACTGGAGGGCAGCGTGGAGGGTAAAAATCGTAGGGGGAGACCAAGAGATGAATACACTAAGCAGATTCAGAAGGATGTAGGTTGCAGTAGGTATTGCGAGATGAAAAAGCTTGCACAGGATAGAGTAGCATGGAGAGCTGCATCAAGCCAGTCTCAGGACTGAGGACCACAACAACAATTGTGGGTTTGTTTTTCTTCCCCACAAATCACTTGACAAAACGAATTTGTTCTACTGTACGTAGAGCATCACATTAGTCAAAAAAATTTTATGTACGGCTATTGAAAGTTTCCCAGATTTACAAGAAGTCAAGACAACATTCCAAAATTTTGCAAGCACTTGTCCACTCTATTCTTAATCCTCGATCCAAGAGAGTCAGTACTCCCCCGTAGGTATACATAGACTGTTGGCAACCACTTTTCAGAAAGGGTTGTAGCATATTGCGCTGTATAAGAATGGGTTATTTTGTACCTGTTGTAAGACATTGTGGTCTTCTGACCTTCATTGCTTACATATTCCGCCCTCACAATCATATTCCGCACATCAAGACGCTTCATTCGAACCCAAACTCGATAAAATAAAGTCAGTGTTGTATGGATTCATGTAAACGATATGCAAATAATAAGTAAGAGCACCGTGTTTGAAATACTCGAGGCTGGCGTACACATGTACATTCCAGACACGACAGTCACAGGAGCTTTTAGTTCAAGAGAGGCAGACCACATGCCAGGAGGCTGGTCTCTTCAGAGGACAAGTCAACCTTGGCCACCCGTGGAGCAGACAGTGTTTGCCTGAGTGAAAGGAAGAATGATCCCGTGTTTGGCTTAAAAGCAAATTCTGCTACATTGTGTGGGAGCGTCCAGCCTACCCATTCTTTACAAATATAGCACACAGTTTCAGAGATTTTCACAGGGAGACAGTAAACGCCAAACACTGATGCTACAGATTTCCGGATTGGTCGCCTTAAACAAAACGTCATTCTCCAGTTTTAGAAGAGCAATGCCGATTGGCAGACGATATTTCTGACACCTTGAGCTGAAGGAGTAATAGAAGAGACCGAAAGATATACCCCTTCACATCAGGTGTGGAGAGGGGCCGTTCCATTGTCGCTCTTGAAGCGAGAACATGTAACAAGAGCGTGCGCGCTCTTACGTGTACTCAAAGAGTGAGGAACAAGTCTCTCCTCAGTACTTCACTGGGAGAGCACCTCTGTGGAGAGTGAATCGGAGTGCGACTCTATACTGAGTCCTTGCGATTAAGCGTTGTTCTCTGTGTTGGCCGACACACTTATTATGCGGTGTGAACGGACAGAGTTATAGTTAAACGCCAGTGAGCGAATTTTTGAGTGGCATCACATTGGACTGGTTATCTGACCGGTGTACCATGCCAATAGTTAGACTAGGGGCGAATAGGAGTCCTTGACTTCATCAAGGCATAAGGAGAGTTTGATTGGCGAAGGTCAACCCAGATAGAACGAGAGTTATCTTCTTTGTCAGCAGCGAGCGGCGCAGACAGTAGTCATCGCAGCTTACGGTATTGTGTGCTACAGCTCTTGAAAGCCCCATATTTCCTCCACAACAGTACACTTCACTGCATTTCACATGCGACAGCCTCGACCATACCTAGCAACATTCTAACGGATTATTATTCAAGTTGAGTAGGCGTTGCTCTCAGCCATTCTGCCAAGTCAATAACAATCTTAAACTTTGTACAGAAATTTCATTAGCGAATCCTATCTGTAAGAGGTAACTTCACACTCCGAAAAGGACCCGGAAATAACTTGTTCAGTTCATAACTAAAAGTGCCATTGTGATTTCTCAGAATTTTAGCAAAACAAATAATAATTGTCGTTAGTTTCATGTTTTTCTTACACTAACTAACACTACTCCAGTATCCAAGTATCCCACTAGTTACATAAGAAATTTTGTGAATTTTTGCGTCATTTCCTTTCAGTGGACGACTCTAGAAGATATTTATTGCTGAAAGTTTTTCAGGCATTTCTTTTAGTACGTTAGGAGCGTCTGTCTGACTTCTGTAGCAGTGTGGGGGTGGAAATTGCATCTTGCAGGAGCCACAGGGTAAAAGGTACATCTCAGATTAATCCGTTGCGCAGAATGACAGAATAGCACCCCACCGCTCACACTGTCAGTTTATTTGCTGTGTGGTAACATAAAAAAAGTATTCGCATATAGAATCAGACCCATAACTCTCGGATTATCATTCTGTACTCTTCCCGCTGCGCCAATCGCTGGTTGGAAACTACGCTGTCATGAAGGCCATGCCTCCCCTGACCTATGCCAAAAATTCTATTTTTATTTTCTAAACGCTCGGACATTTGCAGCTCCCAATTCCATCACTTTCATTTGTGCAAAGTGGTATGTATACCATAAGTCTGGACGAAATTGGTGATGACTTTTAAGGCTGGTTCACTCGTAAGGAATTTGAGATAAAAACAAACAAGATTTTTGGAGGATTTTTTTTTTTATTTTCCTTATTGCATGATCTGAGTGCACTCAACTTTTCCTGCTGAGACAAAATTCCAATAACTCATGCTTTTATGGAATGGAAACTGCTGCGGCGTACACGTAAACGAAAACAAATTTGAAAAATAGGGACCAACCTGCCTGCTAACCTACCCGACAAATAATTTACGTTTATGGAGAACCGGAGAAATCTTGTCCCGCTTGCTTGGCGCGCTCATGACGTTACATTCGTCTCCATGACGATTCATGACGTTCTGTTAGTCGAAAATTCCTGAGCCAATAATGTATCTGAGAACCTTTTACATATGCTGAGACCTTCAATAACAGTCTACAATGTGTAACAGTATCGAACGTGTTCCAGAAGCACTCGACTGTTTCCACAAGCGAGTATTTAGTTGCTCCAGCAGGAGCAATTCCGGCTGCTGCGGTGTTGCTGTTCCCCGAAACGGTAATTCAATTCAGAAACTCCAGGATAGGCTCTCATGGTTGCGTCATAGCTAATTTTCGAGTTTGTAGAAGTTTTAGTAGGCTTCAGGAGTGTTCGTTCTGCAAATTAAACTTTGAAACTCGAGTATAATTAGAAAGCGATAACTAACGTCTGAAATATTTCGTCCTAAATTGCTACACGTCGTGCGGGCTTCATGAGGTAATTCGTTTTGCAGCTTGGAGGAAAGCGCTAGTGTTATCTAAAGAAGAATTTACGAAGTCTACACAGTTTATCGTTTTCAGCACGACTCAGTTTCCCTTCGCATTTTGCCATAATGTTGTCTGAATGCTACATAAGACTAAAACATGTAACTTATGTATACAGTAAAGTCCACACATCTTTCGTTACAACCCTTCTTTGAAGAGCACAACATATGTTGTAACTTCAGAGCGTGTACTAAACAGTTTATTGGCATTAATCAGCTAAAAATACGTATTTGCTTAATACTAAATTGCCTGCACAGGCCCTGGAGGATCTGTTACTATCGACCGACCGCCGTTTCATCCTAGGCCAATGACGTCATTGGAAGCGTTGTGGATGGGCTTTGGGTCAGCACACCGCTCTCGCATCTGTTGTTGGTCTTCGGGAAAGTAGCCCCTCATTTGGCATCACAAGGTTGCATGCATCCCATTACAGTCCACCCACTAGGAAAGAATCCTGGTAGAAGCGGGAATCGAACGCGGGACATCCACATGGCAGTTAAGCGCGCTGACCATTCAGCTACGGAGGCGGACAGTTGTCAAACTGCACCATCCTACAAAGTAACAACTACGTCGGAACAGACGTTAAGACACTGAACTTTCATTTGTGAACAGCTGGGTTCAAAGGCTGAGCTAACCATTATGACCTATACTTTTATTGATTTCGAAATCGTATAAAGGCGGCTGTGAAGGTTTTTCTTCAGTGACGCAACGATGGATTTCCTTCCTTATTTTCCTCCAGCTGACAGAAGTGTGTGGTCCGCAATTAGCTTGATGCTGACAGTACGGTAAGGGCTCTTGGGACAGCCAGACGGGAATTCTCCTTTCGTCCAACGTTGGTGTCCAGTATGTAGGACCTCCGTAGGGTAAATTATTATTTTGTGTTTAAAATTTTGTGTGTGATCTTGTAAAGGCAAATATAGTTGATAAATCGATGGAGGACCAAGGAGCTACACAGGAATACTTATGCAATCTGCACAAACAAATTGCGGCACGGTCTTCAATTTTTTCTTCCAGGGCAGCTAGGAGATGCCTGGCTGTTCGCTTTCGTCTTTTACCATGTTGATATTGTCATGTAAGAATAGTTGTCTGTAGCTCTGAATAGTTTCTAACATAGTGGGCCAACTTTCATTTAAAACATATTTGAATACCTTATTACAAGTCAGTCGAAGCCTTCAGCCGCACACTCTAGGCAAATGCCGGGATGGTTCCTGTGAAAGGGCACGGCCGACTTCCTTCCCAATCCTTCCCTAATCCGATGAGACCGCTGACCACGCTGTCTGGTCTCCTTCCCAAAACCAACCAACAAACAACAACCTTCAGCCGCGCGGGATTAGCCGAGCGGTCTAGTGCGCTGCAGTCATAGACCGTGCGGCAGAGGTTCGAGTCCTCCCTTGGGCGTGTGTGTGTGTGTGTGTGTGTGTGTGTGTGTGTGTGTGTGTGTGTGTGTGTGTGTGTGTGTGTTTGTTTGTCTTTAGGATAATTTAGATTAAGTAGTGTGTAAGCTTAGGGACTGATGACCTTAGCAGTTAAGTGCCATAGGATTTCACACACATTTGAACAAAGCCTTCTCTGCGTGATAGCAATGGAAACACTGTCGACAACAGTGCTGCGAAAGAAGAGTTACTAAACGCAGCCTTTCGAAATTCCTTCAGCGAAGAAGACGAAGTAAATATTCCAGAATTCGAATCAAGAACAGCTGCCAATTTGAGAAACTTACAAGTAGATATCCTCAGAGTAGTGTAGCAACTTAAATCACTTAACAAAAGCTAGTCTTCCAGTCCTGATTGTATACCAGTTAAGTTCCTTTCATACTATGCTGCTACAATAGCTCCGTACTTAACAATCATATACAACCGCAAGCTCGACGAAAGATGCGTACCCAAAGACTGGAAAGTTGCACAAGTCACATCGATATTCAAGAAAGGTAGTAGTAGCAGTCCACTAAATTACAGGACCATATATATCATTGACGTCGAAATACAGCAGGATTTCGGAACATACGTTGCGTTCGAACATTATGAATTACCTCTAAGAGAACGGTCTATTGACAGACAGTGAAGATGGATTTACAATGCGTCGTTCTTGTGAAACCCAACTAACTCTTTATTCACACGAAGTTCAAAAATGGTTCAAATGGCTCTGAGCACTATGGGACTTAACTTCTAAGGTCATCAGTCCCCTAGAACTTAGAACTACTTAAACCTAACTAACCTAAGGACATCACACACATCCATGCCCGAGGCAGGATTCGAACCTGCGACCGTAGCGGTCACATGAAGTGTTGACTTCTATCGACAAGAGATTTTCAATTTATTCCGTATTTCTAGATTTCCAGAAGGCTTTTGACACAGTTTCTCACGAGCGGCCTCTAATCAAATTGCGTGCTTAAGGAATATCGTCTAAGTTATATGAATGGATTCATGATTTCCTGTCAGAGAGGTCTCAGTTCGTAGTAACTGACGGAAAATCATCTAGTAAAACAAAAGTGATTTATGGCATTCCCCAAGGTAGTGCTCTAAGCTCTTTGGTGTTCCTAATCCAGATAAACGATGTAGAAGACAACCTGAGCAGCCGTATTAGGTTGTGTGCAGATGATGTTGTCGTTTATCGTCTAGTAATCTAATCATAAGATCAAAACAAATTGCAAAACGATTTAAAAAAGGTATCCAAATGGTGCGAATATTGGTAATCGACCCTAAATAATGGAAAGTGTGAGGTCATCTCATCTACATGAGTGCTAAAAGAAATCTTTTAAACTTCGGTTACACAATAAATAAACTGAGATTCCTCACAGATAGAATTAACAGAGTACATCAGAAAGTTCAAAGAAGAGAAGCATGTTTTGTATTATCCTGAAATAGGGGAGCGACTGTCACGGACGTGATACAGGATTTGGGGTGGAAAACATTAAAATAAAGGCGTTTTTCGTTGCGGCGGAATCTTCTCACGAAATTGCAATCAATAACTTTCTCCTCCGAATGTTAAAATATTTTGTTGAATTCCACCCGCATAGGGAGAAACAGTCATCATAATAAAATAAGGGAATTCGGAGCACGGAAGGAAAGTTGTAGGTTATTGGTTATTCCGCTCGTTATTCGAGATTGGAATAACAGAGAATTATTGTGAAGGTGGTTCGATGAACCCTCGGCCAGGGACTTAAATGTGTTTTGCAGAGTATCCTGTAGATGTAAATACCAGCCAGCTAATAACAGCAGGTTTAAGCAAATTATTTTTTTTTTTTTTTGGGGGGGGGGGGAGACAACACGTCGACGAGGCATCTGTCCGCTATACCTTTTTGTCCTGTCGCACAATTTAAGCCTGCAGCCATTTGAAGTAGGAGTCCGAGAATTTTAACTAATCACACCGCATAGAGCGGTTACGAGATCGTAATACGCAATTTGCATTTCAAAAATTCCATCAGTCCACATCTTTAGTTGCGCTGCCCCAATACCAACGTGGGACAATTTCATCGTACATTCTTTTATTGCTTCGGTATCCATTCAGTTATAGGAGGCGGAAACCAACTCGCAATTATTACAAACAGTGCGTCAGCTTACGTGATAATGACAATAGTAATACAACAAAAGTAAGTGTTATAAGGAAACTAATAGGACACTTAAAGGTTGACAGGAAAGTGACAGATGATATAAGGACACTGAAATTAGTAACTATTGACGTTTCATTTCATTTATCATAGGATGCGTTTCAGGTTCATTTCACATCTTCAGATAACTCTTCAGGTACTTTGTATTACATTCGAAGTACTCAGCGCTGTAGGCAAAATGTAGACTGAACATATTTGAAGATGAGTATTTATACTTTCAGTGTTGCTGCACAATAGCAGTTAACGCAGACTGGTACTGTGAGACCCTGAAGAAACTCAAACGGGCAATTCAGAACCGGAGAAGAGGAATGTTGAGCAAGGCCGTACCCATTCTCCATGACAACGCTCGCCCAAACATCGCTCGGCAAACCGTTGCTCTCCTGTAACAGTTTCAGTTGAACATAATCTCCCACCCACGCACCCTATAGTCCTGACTTGGCGCCAAGTGACTATCACCTGTTCCCTAAGTTAAAAGACAATTTGGCCGGAAAGCGATTCAGCTCCGACGGTAAGGTGAAAGAAGAGGTTCATAACTTTCTGAACAGCATGGCGCGCGAGTGGTATGACATGGGCATACAAAAACTGCCACAGCGTCTACAAAAATGCATCGACAGAAATTGTGATTATGTCGAAAAATAGCTAAATGTTCTAGCTGTAAACTGATGTAAACCATTGCAGAAATAAACAGGTCTATGTACTTCCAAAAAAAACATGAGACCTTACTTTTGGGATTGCCCTCGTAGTATAGATGCAACAGTAAAATTAATTTTATGAATGAGTGGCGTCTGTTCCTTTGTACATGTCCGGAAAAACAGACGTTACGCAGAATACGCAGCCGTGATACATATTATATAAATTGAAGATGTATGGGGAGCAAGGAAAAGAAAGGGAAGGAACTAATGACGTCAGCTATATTGGGACTTAATGCGGAATGAGCGGAGACGAGTGAAATTGTGTGCCAGACCGGGATTCGACCGCGCGATCTCCTGCATACCAGGCAACTGATTTACCGCTGTGCCATCCGGACACTGTTCGTCATAATTGCGTGGACTATCTCGGGACGTCCGTCGGTCAACCCACATTCCCGTCCAGCGCCTCCTATCCACATACTCGGTCCATGTCCTCCACGGTGGCTGCTTTGAGATTCCCGCAGGAGGTCGAACGAAAGGGTTCGACGAGGACTACGGATAGGTGCCGCTGAGTGGGAATGTGTGGTGGCCAAGGGCGTGCCGACATAGTCCGCGCACTGGCGACAAGCGCTGTATCCGGATGGCGAGTAGTTAACGCAACTGCCTAGTCAGCAAGCAACCCCAGGTTCGTCTTTTCCGTCCGCCACACGTTTTCACTCGTCGCCGCTTATTCTGCATAAAATCTAGATGCAGCTGACATCAACAGTTCCTATCCTTTCCTCTCCTTTCTCCTACTTCCACCTTCAGTTTACATAATAAATACTCATGCTCATAAATTAAGGATAATGCTGATACATGGTGAACCAACGCTCTGGTGGGCGGTTTGCGGGTTTAAATCACCTCGGGGTATGACCATGCAGTGCATTTGACCTGCGGTCATCGCATAGTGGCGCTGGCAGCAGTGCACATACGCAGAGCTGTGTTGGTGCATGTCAGAGTACGGTGCAGCGAGTAAGTGTGCAGACGTTTTCAGACGTGCTAATGGTGACTTTGTCTTGAAAATGGCTCAGGAACTCATATTGATGACGTTATGAGGGGTAGAATACTAGGGCGACTGGAGGCTGGTCAAACACAGCAGGTCGTAGCACTGGCCCTCCGTGTGCCACAAAGTGTGATCTCAAGATTATGGCAACGATTCCAGCAGACAGGAAACGTGTCCACCCGCTACAGCATGGGATGTCCACAGTGTACAACACCACAAGAAGACCGATACCTCACCATCAGTGCCTGCAGGCGGCCACGGAGTACTGCTGGTAGCCCTGCTCGGGACCTTAACGCAGCCATTGGAACAGTTGTCTCCAGACACATAGTCTACAGAAGACTGAACAAACATGGTTTATTCACCCGGAGACGTGCAACCTGCAGTCCACTGAGCCCTGTGATAAGGGACGTAGACTGCACGACTTCCTCCCTGACATAAGGTAGCGGTTGAGAACGAGACATATCGATCCCAGCCTACTGCGTGAGTCTGAGGCAGACACCTACATGCACATGCGGGGAAGAAGGTTCCCCAGAACACACTGTCTTTTTCTGCGGGCAATACGCGAACGGTAGACATACACTACAGTTAGACGACACAGATACAGACAGAGACAGAGATATATACACAGCAATAAGAGACGAAGTACAATGGCCACAATTAAACGCACTGACAAACAGTATTTCAAAAACAACACATGAAGAATACCTGCGAACACAACATAACAGACATGCCTATGTGCAGCGTAACAACAATCTCCAGAGGGTGAACAGCGATACCCACAGTGACAGCGAAAATAGTGACAATGAGGAGGAACAGGAAGGGGAAGCTGAGGTGTGACAGTAAATAAGCGTAAGGTGCTGGCGATCTAGTCAAGAAATCACCAAACGCTGTACATGGATGGTCACCTAAAGTAGTTAATACATAGGATTAGAAATAAATAGGATAAACAGTATTATTTCTCTACTAATAACCTTTTTGTGTGTGTTTGTGTGTGTGTGTGTGTGTGTGTGTGTGTGTGTGTGTGTGTTTGTGTGTGCGCGCGCGCGCGAACAGGCTGTCAACGGCTCGAAGAAACCATTCCGAGGTATTCACCGTCAGTCACATTCGGTGATGGTACTAACAAATCTCTCCTCTATCTTATCATCTTTTTATATTCTTCTTAAAAAATAACAAAATTTTATTTATATTTCAACCTTAAATTATTGTTATTTTGAAAAGTATCACTCTTTGTAAATGTTGTAGATAAAACAAAAGAAAAGAAAACTGTAAAAGATGAAAAACGAAAGTTGTAAGATGTACGACCTGTTTTAATCATCAGGTAACAGGTCTATAATTTGTCAATAAATAAATAAGTCCACTGACCCCTGGTCACAGGAGAGCCCGTAAAGTCTGGTGTCAAGAACACAATACATGGTCATTGGAACAGAGGTCCCAGGTTATGTTCACGGACGAGTCCATGTATAGTCTGAACATTGATTCTAGCCGGGTTTTCATGTAGCATTAACCAGGAACTAGGTACCAACCCCTTAATGTCCAAGAAAGGGACCTGTATGGAGGTCGTGTTTGATGGTGTGGGGTGGGATTGCGATTGGTGCACGTACACCTCTGCGTGTCTTTGACAGAGGAATTGTAAAAGGTCAGGTGTATCGGGACGTCATTTTGCACCAGTATGTCCGCCTTTTCAGGGGTGCAGTGGGTCCCACCTTCCTCCTGACGGATTATAACGCACGGCCCCACAGAGCTGCCATCGTGGAGGAGTACCTTGAAACAGAAGATATCAGGCGAATAGAGTGGCCTGCCTGTTCTCCAGACCTAAACCCCATCGAGCACGTCTGGGATGCTCTCGGTCGACATATCGCTGCAAGTCTTCAAACCCCTACGACACTTCAGGAGCTCCGACAGGCACTGGTGCAAGAATGGGAGGCTATACCCCAGAAGCTGCTCGACCACCTGATCCAAAGTATGCTGACCCATTGTGCGGCCTGTGTACGTGTGCATGGTGATCATATATCATATTCATGTCGGGGTAGATGCGCAGGAAAGAGTGGCGTTTTGTAGCACGTGTGTTTCGGTACGGTTTTCTCAACTTACCACGAATACTGTGGACTTACAGGTCTGCGTCGTGTGTGTTCCTTATGTGCCTATGCTATTAGCGCCAGTTCTGTGTACTGCCACGTTGTGTAGCACCACATTCTGCAATTATCCTTAATTTATGCGCATGAGTGTATAATGGTATTATTGTCGCGTTTTTGTAATCTAGCCCAAAGAAAAAATGAAATTTGGTTAGAGTAACGAACTTCATTACGAATTTTGAGAATAAGTAACTTATATCGCCGTTTGTCTAGCCACTTTTTCCTACAGCTCGCGCTGCTTTGGGATTACATCTTTGTTTTCACAACTGATCGTAAAGCAGACTGTTTCTGCTGTTCTGCAGTCGTCGAGCCCCCGCAATATTTCATCCTGCTGACTGCAGTCGGACAGTAACCATAACTCGTAAGGCGGCGGAAGGCGGGCGCCAATAGGGTCGACGATACCAGAGCTGTGGAATCGCCTTGACCCCGAGACCGCCAAAGCGGCAGCTATCGAACCGAGAAATGCACCGCGCGAACGGCCTATTAAAATTTCACGGCCCGGCGCACACGCAGCAGTTTGGTGGGTCTGCGGGCGCGCAGGTCGATCTCCTGCGCTTTGGCAACGCAAACAGCCGCCCCCGGAGGCGGAACCCGAGGCACAAACCGCCGGGGCTCCCGGCGGAATTCCCCTCTTAAAGGGAAATGTCCAAGAAGGTAAGGCGCGCCACCTTAGCCATCAAAGGCATCACGAGCTTTCCATTACACCATACACGGGGGAAAGTCAAGAAGTAGCTACATGACATTTTCCTACAGGATACAAACCATATTTACAGGTGTCTTAAACTCTATAATTTATTTAATTTAAGAAAAATGAGTGGGCCGTTACATTTTAAACTTCGTGTTTAGAAAAAAACTTATAGTGAACTATCTCAATTTTTACCACAGTTTTTTATAGATTTGGAAAATTATGCTGTGCAAAATTCATCGAAGGCTCTCTCTTACTTATGAACAAAAGTGTACCTTTCCCAACAAATGCAGCCAATAGTAAGTGAAAAACTGATGAAATTTCACATGTAAAAAACAAATATTTTGTTATGTTTTTGGACGTCACTGCTATGAGTTTGAACCGTGAATGCTTCCTGGTCATGCTGACAAAGTTTATGAATTTATTTGTAAAAGTATAGACAGTGGAAATTAAAATATCCTGTAGTGCCTTCCCCGCTCCAATTCTGCCCGTTTGAAGCCTATCCCCCTTAAATTAGAATTATTACTCACGAGTTTTTGCTTCCTGCGTCGTTCTGAACGTTCTTCCACACTCGTTCTCGAGTCTTAGGGCATTGCACTTCACTGACACTAAATACATATTTGTTCGTGTGATATGTAGATGCACCTAGACTTTGTCCATTTTGTTTTGACGTTATGTGGTGCGATTGTCCTTTGTTCTGTTTTATGTGGTTGTGGAAGCATCGCCGGCCGATGTGGCCGAGCGGTTCTAGGGGCTTCAGTCTGGAACCGAGTGACCGCTACGGTCGCAGGTTCTAATCCTGCCTCGGGCATGGATGTGTGTGATGTCCTTAGGTTAGTTAGGTTTAAGGAGTTCTAAGTTCTAGGGGACTGATGACCTCAGATGTTAAGTCCGTTAGTGCTCAGAGCCATTGTAACCATTTTTTTTGTGAAAGCATCTCTTACTTCTCTCAGTGTGTATTTGTCTTTTTTGAGTATTGTGTGTGCACATGTGTCTATATGTGTGGTACTGGCCGTGTACACACACACACACACACACACACACACACACACACACACACAAACGCGCGCGCGTCGAAAACGATCAATAGAAACACAGATGATTAGCAGGCGTTCCCATAACCACAGAAAACAAAACAAAAGACAGTAGTGCCTCACAACAACAAAACAGTGTACGAGATGCATTCGCATCTACACATTGTGCAAACAAAAATACATCCAGTGTCCCCGAAGTACAATTCTCTAAAAACCGAACCCATTCGTGTCAAAGAACCTTAAGAATAAAACAGAAGCAGAAAATCGTCAGCAATAAAAGTAAGTTAACAGTGTTTAATAGTTTTCGCCTCAGAAGCACGCCGGTGAACCGGGTTCTATTGCCGGTAGTACCAGGGATTTTAACCGGTTTCTATTGCCGGTAGTACCAGGGATTTTCCCTTAGTGGGAGAATTGGTACGGGGTGCAGCGCACGTCGTTAGCCGAACTGAGTGCCAATTAGTAGCGGTTCTAAGGCCAAGAAACCCTGCAATGACCGGGAGAGTGGTGTGCTTAACACAGGCCCCTCCATCCGGTATCCGATGACACCACCGGCAGACAATGACTCGGTTATCGATCGGCCCAATTGGACCGTCCAGAGCCAGTAGGTGGAACTCTACACGTTTACTATTTAATACCAATAATGCACAACATGACAACTGTTTTCGATCTTGACAACAGATTTGTAAGAATACCAAATTTTACAGTGACAACTGAAGATGCTTTGGAATGAAGCGCCGGCCAGTGTGGCCGAGCGATTCTAGGCGCTTCTGTCTGGAACCGCGCGACCGCTACGGTCGCAGGTTCGAATCCTGCCTCGGGCATGGATGTGTGTGATGTTCTTAGGTTGGTTAGGTTTAAGTAGTTCTAAGTTCTAGAGGACTGATGACCTCAACTGTTCAGTCCCATAGTGCTCAGAGCCATTTGAACCATTTTTTTGGAATGAAGCGAAACGCGTATGGCCGAAGTAAGACTTTGATTACAGTTTCAAAAGAGGATTATAATCTATATTACCTGTATAACAGTGACCGCCGGAAAAATGAGGCACAACCACGAAAATGACAAATTTTTTTCTTCTACGACAATACAAGATTTACAATGCCATCACTTTCAACATTGTCACCCTGCTTTTTCATGCACTTGCTTCATCTTTGCAGAGGCTTCCCGAAAATCCGAGAAGAAAAGGTTTTCGGAAGAGGTCAGGCTCCTCTATCTCTTCATCAGAGATGAACCGTTAGCCTCTTAAACCGTTTCTAAGTGACCACACAAATAGACATCCGAGGTCGTGAAATGCTCCAACACCTTGAAATGTAAGGTGTTGAACGGTGACGGCAGCAATATATTGACGCTGGATGTCATGCAAAGAAAGAGTGTCACTTGGAAATAGACCTCCGCATTTGTTTTGAAGTACAGATTTCAACGAATTGCATTGCACATCACTGCCTGTTCGCTGTTGATCGATTTAACATGTAATGTTTCAGAATTGCCCATTAAGCGTCCGAAGAAAGTGCACGCATCAGTTTTCCTGTAGAGGGTATGAAAGGTTCCTCTCGTACGTATTCAGGGCTTCCATGGCGCCGCGCGAAATAGCACTCGCAGCCGTGACAGAGTCCACGCTCTCTTGGCTACAGCCAGCGCGCAAAAGAAACAGTGCAACGTACTGTTCTGCAGATTTAATTGGGACCGTTTATTGGCGGACCATGGTTAATTCTCTGCAGCACTACACACGTATCACAGTCTAACTAAGTGTTCAAAAAATGGTTCAAATAGCTCTGAGCACTATGGGACTTAACTTCTGAGATCATCAGTCCCCTAGGACTTAGAACTACTTGAACCCAACTAATCTAAGAACATCACACACATCCATGCCCGAGGCAGGATTCGAACCTGCGACCGTAGCGGTCGCGCGGTTCCAGACTGTAGCGCCTAGAACCGCTCGGCCACCACTGCTGACTAAGTAAGTGTCGCCAGACTAGATGTCATGCGCGAGACAAGGTTGATCTTCTCCCTACTCCAATATCAATGATTAAGGCTCTATAGCAATCTAAATATTTTCAGATCGTTTCCAATATTATATCACCGGGCTGGAAAATGTGCGCTGCTAACCGTTTATACGCCACCTCCAATTGGTTCCTAGCAGCCTCCGGCGGTAATCTCTACAACACCAAAACTCTAATACAGTTTAAAGTTAACAGGGACAGGATCACACTGAAGCATTATACTAATATTTCAAGCGATCGAAAATAATTTATTCGTTTCCATAAAACATCGGCAAATGCCTCTCGTTCCTTAAACACCACAGCCCAGCTAGCTAATTGCCTATTTGTGGTTCCTGGCTATTGATTTCCTGTCTGCACACTCGTCAAACGGCAACTCTCGAGTTGAAAACCGGAATGACTCATCCCGAAATTTACGCGCCTACGAGCGAAAGCACTTTCGAATTCTTTCAATTTTCCCTGCTGCAAGAAATTACTCGGCTCACCACGAAGAAACGCCTTCTTCCGTCTTCTGAAATACACTATGAGAACACCAACCTCGCCACTGAGGGCACGTGAATTCTACACCAGACGATGGCTACCTGCCAATTTCTCAATTCCTTGAACTCCAGATTGCTCCACTAAATTCATAACTCTGTGTGTGTGTGTGTTTGTGTGTGTGTGTGTGTGTGCGGGAGGGTGGGTGGGTGAGCTATGGGCGCTAAACTGCGAGGTTAACAGTGAGCTTACATAAATCAGGAGGAACGAATGTTGTTAAAATATCATAAAACGAGAAATAATGTCTCATACACAATTACGCGCACTCTCTTCCAATACACACACGCTCATCCGCACAATCATACTAGCTCACATCCCTTAAGATACCGTAAAAATGTACAGATGTACAGATGTTCTAAAACTGGCAACTGAAAGATATCATTTGAGGGCAGTCAAAAAGACAAGCCAATACGGGACCATAGAATGGCTCCGTTCAAAAGTAACCACCACACGCGTTACGACATACGTCGCACTGTGAGACAAGAAGATAAATTCCTGTTTTGTAGAACAAGGTCGGCCGCTGACAGATCCAAAATCGCGTACACTTTTGCAACTGTAACCGATGTCCGCGCGTGTCTTTGTTCACATCGGCAGAGATGTGAAAATCACACGATGAAAGATCCGGCCTGTACAGAGGATGTTGCAGTGTTTCCCAATCAAATCGCTGAAGCGTAGCGTTCGGCCGATTGGAGGTGTGGGGGCGGGCGTTATCGTGCAAGAGAATGATTCCATCGGATAGCAATGACGGGCATTGTGACTTTATGTCGTGTCGTAGTTTCTACGTTGCGTGTTGATTGTGGTCCCACGGTCAAGGAACTCTACGACCAGACTTGCAGGGTAACGCCCGCTCCCACACTGCCAATCGGCCGAAGGCTACGCTTCAGCGATTTGGTTGTGAAACACTGCAGCATCCTCTGTACAGCCCATAGAGTACAAATATCTCTGGAGTGAGCATTGCGTCCTGCGCATGTTGTCAACATTAAACTGGAACTGTCACGTGATCTAGGGACGACGTCAATTGTTTAACGCCAATTCGCGTCCGCCATCAGGTGACATCACGTCTCGTCACACAACACCAAAACGTTCTACAATACCTTTCGAATAGAGGCATTCGCACAGGTCGTCAACGGAACGTCACGTCATTTCACGGTACATCAAGGTTTCTCGGGAAGAAAATTTTGACTGTACCAGTCTGTTAACATCTTAAGTTAATCTATTTTCGCCGCGCTCATTCTCCTTATAATAGTGGATTTTGTACTGTTGTATCTTCATAATCTTTATTTTATAATAGCGCTTTCTTTTAGTGACAAATTGGAGATGTTCCATGACGACTGGGATATTTTTTCCACTTTCTTACACAACCGAGGTCGTATATCTGAAGACGAAAAGTTATTTAGGTTTTACGATAACACAACGGCGCTACGCCCACAATGTATATGTATAAGAACATTAGTAGACGAAGCAAATTCCACCACATGACATTTTAAGCAAAAAAGTCAGCTTAAATGAAGGAGTCAAATGAAGTTGTTAATGACGTTATTAATTACATAAGAAAAACATAATGGATAAGTTTAACAGGCTTCATTAATTCGTTTGAAGCTTTCTTTGATGTGTATGAATGTACATATTTTCCCTAGCAAATAATTGTCGATGTTTTGAAACGTTGTCTCACTTCTCAGTAATTTACCAAACATAATTGATCAAGAACATATGTTATAAAGTTTGCTTCAGCCATTGACAAATTTTGTCGTGGTTAGCTCCTCAGTTCTGATACTATACTGTAACATTTTATGCATATTAGGTATGGTGACTCAAAACCCCAATTTCGCCGTTCAGTACTGTGTTAAGCGACTTGAAGAGATGTGACATGAAAGGCATTGCAAATACATGCTGACGTGAAGCTTCTGTGACGTCATGCTCGTTCGTTTTGCTCTTCAAAGCTAAGAGCCCAATTTATTTCAAATATCAGACATAAACTGCTATGGTGCCTGCAAAACGTTTATACTAAGTCCACAGCACTTACGAAGGGAATCTGTCTTTACTAGCGATATGACAACATTCAAAATTTATAGGATAAACGTCGGGCAAATCTACGGCGTCCCGAGATCACGTGACCATTGTGGCAACGCATGTTGACAACACAAAATCAATTGTGCGCTTCTGAATGCTCACTCCAGAGATATTTCTACTCTCTAGTACAGCCCAGACCTTTCACTGTGTAATTTTCACATCTTTGGCGAACTGAAGAAAGACATGCGCGGACGTCGGTTTGAGTCTGACGAGGCGGCGCGAGAGTGGATGAGGTTGTGGATCTGTCAGCGGCCAACAGCGTCCCACGAAACGGGAACTGATCGTCTCATCTCTCAGTGGGATAAATGTCGTAACGGGCGCCAAGATTACTTTTGTATGGAACCATTCCCTTGTCCCGTAGTGACACTTGTTCGGTTTTCATTGACTGCCCCTTATAAGAAGAAAGATAAAGTAATTACGCAGTGATCTGTGACTAGCTGACGTATCGACTCCTGGAAAGCTTCTAAAAACCGTAGTAAAATGTTACGATAACCACAAGTGAACTGTGTCAATAACGAATAAAACTATGCATGTTTATGTGTGTAAATATGTTATCAATGATGAAACATTATTTTGGAACGAGAAAACTCTCCATATTTTGAACATAAAAATATTAATAATAAATATATTTATGTGTAACAAATACTAAGAATAACAAAGAATATGAGTATACCTTGTCATGAAATTTCTGTACAGTTGTGGGATAAAGTCTTGGATGAATAAAATGATTACTCTGGTTCCAGCTCTCAAAGCTAGTGCACGTTTTTGTACGAGGGTGCTTCTGAACGCACGAATTTGTAACGTGTAGGTAAGTTTTTTCGCAATGTGTGTATAAAAAGTATTTGTCCTTTTAATTATATTTCATATAATTAAGTGGAAATAATCAATTATCATAAGAATTCACGTGTTATCATTGGCCGTCTGCCATTTTTTTTTGTCGTAATGGCCAATATGTAAAATATAATTAATCACATGATTTTAGGGCTTACTCAACATAAAAAGAAAAAAATACCTTAAATATTTTGCGGAATAGTTTTCAGTAAATATACACAATAACGAAAAGATAATAAATAATAATACGAGCTTATGAGTAAGTCGCTGAGTGGTAAATATCTTGTTTTCACTGCCGTAAATGTTATTCAAACCATAATAGCAGTATGAAAGGTCAGTGTTTAACAAAGAATTTACGTAACATTGAGAATAATAGTGCAGCTACGTAGGAGATTATATCGTCTCTCTCTCTCTCTCTCTCTCTCTCTCTCTCTCTCTCTCTCTCTCTCTCTCTGTAACAATATTTATTTATCGGGCGTTAACTAACACAGTTTTAAATAAATTGCGCGTACTTCTGGGCCAGCCGCGTGTGTTGACAACATAAGTAAACTGTTACAACCCAACCCTAGTACCTTTACTTGGAATTATTTGCTTAAGTAGCAACACTCATGATTGTTAGCGTGTATTTCAGCCGTTAATACGAGTATGCGAAATATACGCGAAGTTGCGACTTGTAAATATTTTCATCCACGATTCCAAACGTAACAAACCGACACCTTGAATACAGAAAAAAGAGAAATGAAATGAGCGTGTGGCATTGTTGGTCGGGAGGCATCATCCGGGGAAGTTCGGCCGCCGAGTGCAAGTCTTATTTCAGTCGACGCCACATTGGGCGACTTGCGTGCCGGTGATGAGGATGGAATGATGGAGAGGACCACACATCACGCAGTCCATGAGCGGAGAAAATCTCCAGTCCGACCGGGGGTCGAACCCGGACCCGCTCTATAGTAGGCAAGCATGTTACCACTCTTGTTTTAATTCCACAGAAACAGTAATAAAAAAGGCTAGCTTACAGTGAAATGACCAAAATATGGTGACACATAACTCCAGTCATAAATTACAGCATCCGTAGAATGAGGAATGATATTCAGTCTTTAGCAATAGCACACATTTAGCGCCTTCACTGTTACCTTCAACTGGTGGCAGTTCAGCATGCACATTTTCTTCTTCTGGAGCCTGAGGTTCCTCATCATCATTTCCCAGACCCAAATCAATCATTCAGTAAATCCTTGATGTGTGTTCCTTCCGGGGTCAATTACGTGGACAGGAGAACAGTCCCGAACAGCGACATCGCAAAGTTCTTCACTGACTTGTTACTTTTTGTCAGTTCCAGCCTTCTAAACGCGTCCTTAGGGTGTTCAAGATCTTCCGAGCTAAGCAGGTGGACAGAAAGAAAGAGACAGAGAGAGATACGACATACTTATCAGTTACGAAAACACCGATGAACCAACCACTCTGTTGATACATTCAAAACTCCTCCGTAAAATTTTAGAGAACAAGTCGAACATTTCAGCCACAATAATAGTGGTCATGCTGACAGTCAGCTGTGTTCCAGATGTTGTCGCACTGTCAGTGTGTACACTTCCTTCCTATAAGAAAGGTCCAATTACTGACTGACTATACGTGACTTGGTTGTACTATCCTGCAAGGCAGAGCTAACAATTTTCTGCTCGAATGGGGACATCGAGACCCTGCATAGCGTCAAACATGGCCATCATCAAATCATAGTTTTCATATTCACGTGAGAGTCGTGTGTTCACGACCAAAGCGAGCAGCGACATCTTGGAACGATTAACCACAGTCTCATTACATTACGATCCTGCCATTACCGAAGTCCAACCAGAAAGGGTAGGCGTTTATCTTGCTTACACGAGGCATAAGACAATCTTCTCACAAACAAAAAACATTAAAATGCGATTTTTGCACACGAAACCTTGCTGCGTAATCTTTCCTTATACATGGCCTATAGAAAGGCTTTACTGCTGTGTGTTTGTAATTGAGGTGCAGGTACTCATGGAACTCCTGTGGGGGCTGTAATTATCGCACAGCAGCGAAACATGATAAATACGCCAAGGCCTCAATGCGGAACCGATTGACGTTGGAAAAATAATTAGTTCCATTTGTGGCCACCAGGTGTCAATCTGGCGCTGTACGCTGTTTGTATGATGGTACGACATCCACGCTGTCCGCTGTCATTTGACAGGCCTTAAATTGGGGAAAATATGCCTATGCAGGAGAAAGACAGTGCGCTGTCAGTGAAACTGTTTTACGTGAATGGCAGTAAATAGAGTATTGCCGACTGAAGGCTCTGTAGAGAGGCCCGATATTATTTAATTCCTTAAAGAACATGATGATAAACACGAGGGAGCTGAGAATGGCACCTAGTTATTGACCAGGGTTGCTGTTGCTTCACCTGTGCCTGCAACACCTGTCCTGGATAGTGTTAGTGCTCCTGCAGTGTCACGAGAATTGTCAATCACTTGGTCAACAGTAGGGAAAGGTTCGCAGTCTTTTTTTCACTGGTAACCATACACTGGTACGCTACGACTTATCTTAGAAGATATATTAAGGAAAGGAAAACCTACGTTTCTAGCATTTGTGGAAAGCTTTTGACAATGCTGACTGGAATACTCTCTTTCAAATTCTGAAGATGGCAGGGGTTAAATACAAGGAGCGAAAGGCTATTTACAATTTGTACAGAAACCAGATGGCAGTTATAAGAGTCGACTGGCATGAAAGAGAAACAGTGGTTGGGCACGGAGTGAGACAGGATTGTAGCCTATCCCCGCTGTTATTCAATCTGTATATTGAGCAAGCAGTGAAGGAAACAAAAGAAAAATACGGAGGAGGAATTAAAATCCATGGAGAAGAAATAATAACTTTGAGGTTTGCCGATGACACTGTAATTCTGTCAGAGACAGCAAACGACCTGGAAGAGAAGTTGACGGAATGTACATTGTCTTGAAAGGAGGATATAAGATGAGCATCAACAAAAGCAAAACGAGGATAATGCAATTTAGTCGAATTAAATCGGGTGTTGCTGAGGGAATTAGATTAGGAAATGAGACTCTTAAAGTAGTAAATGAGTTTTGCTATTTGGAGAGTAAAATAACTGACGATGGACGAAGTAGAAAAGATATAAAATGTAGACTGGCGATAGCGAGAAAAGCGTTTCAGAAGAAGAAAAATTTGTTAACATCGAGTATAGATTTAAATGTCAGGAAGTCGTTTCTGAAAGTATTTGAGTGGAGTGTAGCCATGTATGGAAGTGAAACATGGACGATAAATAGTTTACACAAGAAGAGAATAGCAGCTTTCGAAATGTGATGCTACAGAAGAATGCTAAAGATTAGATGGATAGATCACATAACTAATGAGAAGGTATTGAACAGAACCGGGGAAAAGAGAAATTTGTGTCACAACTTGTCTAGAAGAAGGGTTCGGTTGGGAGGACATGTTCTGAGGCATCAGTGGATCACAAATTTAGTATTGGAGGGCAGCGTGGAGGGCAAGAATCTTATAGGGAGACCAAGAGATGAAAACACTAAACAGATTCAGAAGGATGTAGGTTGCAGTAGGTACTGGGAGATGAAGAAGCTTACACAGGATAACGTTGCATGGAGAGCTGCATCAAACCAGTCTGTGGACTGAAAACCACAACACAAACAACCGCACAAGATCCACACGGCGTAGCAACTGAAATCACATGATCTGTAGCAACGTTCTGAATTTGCTCCTCAGCTTTCGGCACTGGTTAAAGTTGATGACATATGCTGGAGCAATATCGTATTCATTGACGAGGCACATTTTACATCACAGGGTGCAGTGAATACACACAACTGCCGAATTTGGGTTACTGTTAAACCGCATGTTGTGTATGAAGAGCCACTGCTCACGCCGTATTTGACAGTATGGATTCACGAGGACTTTTATTCTTGGTCCGTTCAGGTGTACAGTGACGTCTGGACGTTATCGAGACCTTTTACAGTATGTGATTCCTGCTTTTTGAGGGCGTGATTGTGTGGAAACTACTGTTTTCATGCAAGATGAGGCAACACTTTACGTCGCTCGTCCAGTAAAAGATTTTCTTATTGTAAGAAAGCCTTATCTGCAGATGTTTTGCAGATACATGGCCTGCAAGATCGTCGGATCTAAATCCATGTGACTTTTGGCTCTGGGAGTACTTAAAAGAACGTGTTTACCACGGACACGTTCTTCCTCTACCTGAGCTAAATGCCTGTATACAGGCACACGTTCTTGCGATTCCACAGCAATTGCTGCGAACAACTGTTAATTACATAGTTTTACGGATGTAGCATCTCTTCGGCGTCTCAAGTACTCATACAGAACAAATTTTGTAAGCAGTTGTTAGTAATAGAATAAACATTATGCCATTCTGATTTGTTTGATATCTTCTGCCCACGTATCGTGCTTCTAGTCCATTCCATATGGAAACATCTCTGTACATCTTTCTTTCATTCTTGCATTGGAAATGTCGTGTGGCTAGGGCCTCCCATCGGGTAGACCCTTCACCTGGTGCAAGTCTTTCGAGTTGACGCCACTTCGGTGACTTGCGTGTCGAAAAGGATGAAATGATGATGATAAGGACAACACAATACCTAGTCCCTGAGCGGAGAAAATCTCCGACCCAGCCGGGAATCGAACCGGGCCCTTAGGTATGACATTCTATCACACTGACCACTCAGCTACTAGGGGGCAGACATTGTTGCATTTACAGCGCCAGATTTGAATCTAATGGCCAAATTTGTAAGTAACTGTTTTTCCAACTTAAATGGCTTCCACATTAACGCATTAGAATATATAACAAGTTTCGCTGCAATACGATAATTACACCCCACACTGGACCTTCGTGAATAGCTGCACTTTAATTATAACCACCCGAAACTACCGAAGTTCTGCGGTTACGTTGAAATGCTAATCTTTTGAGTATCAAACCATGTGGTGGACTTGGTGCCAATCTGACGTCTGTTGCATGTCACCGTCAAAGCGCAGCAGTGTATTGCGGCAACTGAGCCAAACTGACACTTCTCCCTGCAGTTTCTAAGAGAGCAGGTGAAACGGAATAAAGATGTGGCCACAAACTAACTACTGCTCTGTCGCGCCATTGTCTGCCATCAGGGATGCACTACCCAGGGTGCAATCTACCGATTCACTGTTCTTTGTCAGCCAGCTTCTAGCTTTAAAACTGACCTGATCATCGGTTTTCAGAGGTAACAACTTGCGCTAAACTGAAGAGAATCAATTCGGCTTGTTCTCAAATGTATCATATTCGATCCTACTTACAGACGTGAATAGTGCAGTGAATTCTTACAATAACTAAACCGAGTTGATTATCGTGATGTGAGTGAATAGAAAGAGCGAGAACCACAATCATAAAACCGATAAAGGCCCATATTTCACTCCATATTTGAAATGTATTCAGCGCGAATGTTTTAGGTTTTCTAAATCATGGCTGACAAACAAATACTCTGATTTAAAACAAACGTAAAATAAAGATATTTAGAAAGGGATGTGGTTTTGACGCTGTCAAGTGCAAGGAATGCGGCAATGAGAAGGGGTATGGCGTGACGGCGTGTTACTTGGCTTGTAGGCAGCAGCATCTGCAAGTGTGGCTACAGGCCAGACTGAATGTTTGATATTTAGATCTCGTAAACATTAAATTTAATTCACGTGTCTAACACGGTAAACGCTACGCTCTGTATTAGAGGCTCTTAATACTCCGCTGAGCCTTCAGAATATCATTTTCTCATTTTCGCCATGATGCCATGGAGGTGGGCACTGACTCTTCATCATGGACATTGCAAGTTTGGTGCTCAAGAAAACCGTCAAAGTGAAGCTGATTGATATTGATGGGTCCTGTTTATAGATTCATAAAACAAAAAACAAAAAAAAAAACAAAAAGGAGTACTGTCGTCGTGATCAGTAAGGTCTGTTATCACCATAAATAAACAACTTCACCAAAAAATGGTCACTTTTATATGCAAGTTCTAAGGAAACACATCCATTGGACTGCCATCATCTGGCTTGTATTAACAGAGGTATTCCTACTCTGATACAGAGTAATCTTTTTAACACTCATTGTCATCTTGGCGAAAGTTTATGATTATAACTTGGGAGGAGTTACGAGAAAATTAAAATACACGGCAAGTGCTCCCGCACGCAACGAATAACAAGAGCGAATTTCAGTCTCAGGATAATATTTGCCATTTATTAATTAACAACTTATTCGCCAAACAAAGTACTGCACTTAAATTTAATCAAGTGCTCTCGAATCTCGGTCACACAATTATATTACTAACTTCCCACTTTTCGGTTTCAGACTACAATCTTTTACGAAAACAACTGTCCCCTGCTCAATTACTCACCCTTCAGTAGGTACCTCGATTATGGACAGTTTAATAAACTCCCAGAATTGTGAAGCTTATCAGAAGACAACAGGAAAAAGCTGTAATATATGGGGAAGAAGAACTTCAAAACCTACAATTTTTGCTACGAGGAGAAAATCTACACCTGCTACAAAATGTGGGACACGACTGTTTCGTTGTTCAATTTCATCGACTTTTCTATTTTTTGTAACTAGTTACATTAAGCAAACATCTCAGTTAATTTACATGCTGCCTACAGCCAAAAGATAAAACACAATGTCAGTTCCACGGTTATGTAGAGAGCTTTGGGGAAAATATGTGAATCCCACATCGCTTTACTGAGTTACCTCCTTACGGTTTGCTGCTGCCTCTGATCTGTCAAGCTTTGGCGTAGCACACATTTACATTGGGAGCTAGGTTCGAAGCTCGTAAAAAGTAAACAAAATTATGCTGCTTGGCTTGATGAAAAAAATGGAAAACAAGCCCAGTTTAGTGTGACAGAATTTTCAATCAGACTGTTGTCTTTGTTACCAGAACGATGTAGCGTAAATATTTGTTCACAAATCGTAACTAAATAATTTTATCAGTTATTTGGGAATAATTGCAGAATGGATATTTTGTTTCTGTTGCATGTCTAATGAACGGGAATTGGAACAGCGTAAAGAAAAATAATATCCTAAATAACGTGTGCTAAACACATCGTGGTAGTGGTGTGCCGTTTGAAAGAGGGATTACTGAAAGGTAATGCCTCCGAACTTGTGTGTGAAACTTCTCACAGCTTTTTAATTAAAACGAACATCATTAACAGCCTACATCTTTACTCTTCACATTTACGTATCTTCAACCCTCTACCGCTAGAGGGCTCCGAAATGTAGTGCGGTGTGTAACGTAGCTACGTCAGTGCGTGAGAAACATCGTGCGGTTAGGGAGATTCGAGCTCGAAGAGTTCGTCCACACATGGCGCGCCATTTTCTTCAGCATGACACTGCCAGACCGCATGCCAGTACTGCGACACCTGTAACAATCCGACGCGTCGGTTCACTGACGTCGATCATCTTACATACCGTCAGTCCCGATTTGGCCTCATCCGATTTTCATCTATTTCGAAAATTTAAAGAGTATCTTTAAAAATTTCACTTTGATAGCGATGAAACGGTGCAAATTGGATGTGGTTCCATCAACAAAGTCAAACATTCTACTGTCACAGTATCAACAAACTGGTTCTCTTTGGGAGAAATGTGTTCGTCACCAGGGTAACTACGTTGAGAAATAAATGTTTAAACATGAAGAATAAAGACCCAGAATGTTCGCATCGTTCGTTTCCTTTAAAAAGCTTTAAGAGTTTTTATATCAGTAAGCCCTCGAACACTATGTGATAAAAAGTATCTGGACACATGGCTGAATGTGAGTTACAAGTTCGTGCTGCCCTCCATAGGTAATGCTGGAATTCAATATGGTGTTGGCCTTGATGTCAGCTTCCACTCTCGCAGGCATACGTCAATCAGGTGCTGGAAGGTTTCTTGGGGCAGCCCATTCTTCACGGGTATCGATGTCGGTCGGTGAGGTCTGGCACGAAATCAGCGTTCCATAACATCCCAAAGGCGTTCTGTAGGATTCAGATCAGGAGTCTGTGCAGGCCAGTCCATCATAGGAATGTTACTGTCGTGTAATCAGTCCGCCACAGGCCGTGTATTATGAACAGGTGCTCGATCGTGTTGAAAGACGCAATCGCCAGCCCCGAACTGCTCTTCAACAGTGGGAAGCAAGAAGGTGCTTAAAACGTCACTGTAGGCCTGTGCTGTGATAGTGCCACGCAAAACAAGGTGTGCAAGCGCCCTCCATGAAAAATACGACCACACCATAACACCACAACCTCCGAATTTTACTGTTGGCACTACACACGCTGACAGATGATGTTCACCGGGCATTCGCCATACCAACAACCTGCTATCGGATCACCACATTGTTTACTGTGATTCGTCATTCCGCACAACGTTTTTCCACTATTCAGCCATCCAATGTTTACGCTCCTTACACCAAGCGAGGCTTTGTTTGGGATTTACCGGCGTGATGTATTGTTTATGAGCAGCCACTCGACCATGAAATAAAAGTTTTCTCACCTCCCGCTCAACTGTCATAGTACTTGCAGTAGATCCTGATACAGTTTGGAATTCCTGTGTGATGGTCGGAATAGATGTCTGCCTATTACATACTACGACCCTGTCGGCGGTCTCTGTTAATCAACAGACGAGATCGGACTCTACGCTTTTGTGTTGTACGTGTCCCTTCACGTTCCCACTTCACTATCACACCGGAAACAGTGGACCTACACAAGTGACACCCGATCACATGACCACGTTCGAAGTCCGTTAGTTCCGCGGAGCGCCAGATTCTGCTCTCTCACAATGTCTAATGACAACTGAGATCGCTGATATGGAGTACCTGGCTGTAGGTGGCAGCACAAAGCACCTAATATGAGAAACGAATGTTTTTGGTAGTGTCCGGATACTTTTGATCACTTTATGTATTTCGTACCAGAATGTTGTCAGTACCTGACTTGTTGGGTAACGTAACGTTGATGAAGGCAGCAATACATTTTCAACTGTGGGTCTATACTATGGCCAAAGTGAAAATAAATACTTTATTGTCATAGTGTAAAAATCACTAATCTATGTGAGGAACTTATTTGTCAGATTAACAAGTTTTGTTTGTGAAGTGAAAACGCAAAAAAGGAGAATATCTATATTTTTATCCTATTAGAAGAGACATAAAAACAAATATTATAAGTTGGAAGTAGTAGTCTGCATATTACGGAAATATCTGAGTATATGACACTAGCAAAGACTTAAATATCATAAATTTTATTTTAAAAAAGTATGAGTTCTATATGGGTGTTGAACGTATCATGGACTATAAAAAATTAATTGAATAAATTTTTGAGTTTAAACCACATTGGGGCACTGTGTATAAAGCACGTCGCTGGTTAATGGTATATCAATGGCATCAACAGCAAGTTAAGAACAGCTATCCTGCGTTGTCGTGTAAGTTACCACATTCTCTGGTCACTAACTAAACACTTCTGTTCCTACAATAACACTCAATATGTTTCGGTGTACCGGCCAGCCTAACGTGATTTTTAAGCGGTTTCCCATATATGCCTACTCGAACACTGGGCTAGTACGAACGTTCCGTCTCACACGATTCGCATACCTTTTGCAAAATTTTCTCGGAGTGACAGGAATACTCTCCACCATTAACATACTCAAAAGTCAATTCCAAAATTAACGGATCGACCCTGTGAAGTTACCGGGTGAGGCCTGGAAAAAGGAGATATGATCTACTACACACATACAGGGTTATATAGTAGGACGTTGCAATTGAGTATCCAGCGAAAAATGGCGATTGCCATTTTGGAAAACCGCCAAGTCTGAATGCGGAGCCATTAGTGGCAGTTAGTTGGGCGGAAGTTGGAAGCTTCGTGAAAAATTTTGGCGTGTACTGCGTCCCTTGGCGCCATACTGGACAGATGTCATCAGTCACCGGGGATTTCTAACTCGAGTCCAAGCTATCTCAAAAGGGACGGGAGCATATATTCTCTAATATGAGACAAATTGTTTTCCACGATCTGGGTAACCTTAGTATTCACATGATAGCTTCACTATGGATTCCGTATTTCTCTACAGATGGTATCCCAAGCCCTTGAGGTCAGTATAATAGGATAGAAAAGGACAGAAAACTGAATGCTTTGAGAAGAGAATATGAGGGTAACTCAGATTTTAAATTTCTCGAATGACAAAACTGAACTCAGGGTTCGATGTCTCATGGCCCCATTCATTATACAGTTTTTCATAACAGGAACTCTCCATTCTTCGAAGAGTACAGTCACGAGCAAGTTTACACGAGCTCTTTGATGAATCTTAAAACCTCCGGTTTCGATCCCTTCACTGTATGTACAATTGGAACATGCAAGTTACGAAAAGAGGCAAAGAGGCTAATTGTTACTGGCAGAACCTGCATCGAAATAGAATATTCGACTATGTGATGCTGTTAGGTTCTACATATGTTGCATTCTGTACATTATGAGGTGTGGTTATAATGTGTTACCTATGAAGCATTCTATTAGAAGGTTTCTCAAAAGATTTAGTATCCGCAATCGTATAATAATACGAGGGTCGTTCAATAAGTAATGCCCCACGTTTTTAAAAAAAAGCCATTAACATACATAGACAAACGTCCCTGTTAGTGCTTCACAGTTGATGCTTGTTTTGTGCGCCGGTGAAGTTTCGAACCGTTCTGGTAGATGACAGAACCGTAGTACAGCGTCAAAATGGCGTCTACATACGACTCACGTTACAAGCAGCGCGCTGTTATTGAATTCTTGAGTGCAGAAAAAGAAACCGTAGTGCGCATCCATACACGTTTGTGTGGAATGTATGGCGATGCTGCAGTTGATAGGAGTACAGTTGGGCGATGGGTAAAGAAAGTAACAGCCTCAAAAAATGCAGAAACAGAGCGCCATGATCAGCAACGCTCGTGACGTCTTGTCACAGCCATTGCTCCAGACATGCTGAATCGTGCGTATGTCATTATTCGTTCCTACCGGCGCATCACAACTCGATAATTGGCTCTACAGTTGTCGGTCATTATTGGAAATGCGTCTGGAATGGTCGAGACTCTCAGATACTCAAAGAGGTGCACACGATGGGTTCCACGAATGCTTACAGAGGACCACAAGATTCAAAGAAAGGCCCCTTCATATGAACTGTTTGAGCGTTTTGAAACCGACGGAGAGGTCTTTCCGCCACGGATCGTTACTGGGGACGAAAACTGAATGCACCACTTTGCACCAGAAACATGGCTACGCCTACAGGAAAAGAGCATTTACGGGCAGGAAATACATGCCCTTCCACAACGTTGGCGTACGGCCGTAGAATTTAATGGAGGCTACATAGCAAAATAGGATATGAACAAGACATGTTGATGTATATTGTCACCGAATTCTGACTCTTAACAATAAATATGTTCTGAGAAAAAGAATGTGGGGTATTACTCATTGAACGACTCTTAGTTGCCAGACAATAATATACAATGAGGTCACCAATTGTGTAGCAGACAAGAGCAAAAAATGTTGTACAGTGGAGTGTGTTTATTTTCTCAGTTGCTCATTTACTGAATTTGATTATGTGCTTATGCCGTAATGGGAGCAATGGGTGGCGGATAAAGATTGTTTGAAAGGATGGCACATTATAATTCCCTGTCCCTGTGCTGGTCCAAATTTTACTTCTCTAGAATTCAAGGTAATGAGCGTGAATAAGAGAAAATGACTAACATTTTTAATGTGTAATTGGTGATTCACAGGTATAATGAGACACAGGCGATCTCAGGTGTATACTGGTTGAGGTGGCACAATGATAAAAAGACATTTGTCCCACAGTCGGGAGGAGTAGAATTCATACCCTTGTCTGGCCATCAATAATCAAGTTTTCCGTGGTTTTACTAAGTCTTTAAAAGCAAGTGCTGGGATAATTTTGTTGAAAAGGGCGTGCCTGATTCAGTTCCCCATCTTCTCTAACTCAAGCTTGTATTACATCTCTAAATACGAAATCTAAAATAGGAAGTTAAAACATAATCTTCCTCCCCATCTTAAAGTGTTCCAGAAGTGGACTCCAAGATATGATTATGACGTTTTTCACTGATTGATAGCTAATGTTACAATGAAAGAACTATGGTTTCTTACCCTCGTTTACGTGAGCTTGTTACATTTACTTATTATGTTGACGCTCAGTTTCACGCTTTGAGTTCTTTTCTGAAGCTCAAAATCGTTTTGTGCACCATGGACTGCATATGTTATGTGAACTAAATCTACCTTTGTTTCATCATGTGCTTTGCGTTTCCAGTCAGTTTCTGCCTTTCTGCCTGTGCTATTTTCAAATCAGATGCAAATCGGTAGCGAATGGTTAATCACATTTTCGATCAAATCGTGTTACGTGGGTTGAGGAATTTGTCGTTATACACGAGTAAAATTTCCTAGCATATAAATAGGATAAAAATCAGAATGACTACCAGCATGTGTAAAATTCATATCAAATCTCTGAAATTTTTACGTATCTGTAAAATGATTGTTGAAAAATGTGCTTTTGTACCAGGGTTATCGACAGCTTATACATGGTAAATGCGGTTGTAAACGCGCAAAATCTTAGTTCACAATTGACGTATTTCACATTTTTCACTTTTTGTGATGTTCTTCTGTCCCCGTCTCTTACGTTTTATTTTTACCTACCCAAAAAATATGGCTTTCGAGAAGGAAATTTGCATCACTATTACATGTGATACAAATAATCATTAAGCAATGAATATTGTGAGTTTGAAACAAATTTGTTTACCTAATCGAAAAAACATTAATTTTAACAGTTTTCAATCACTACGTATTCTAAAAATACTATGAATTCGTCCTGATAGTTGATGATCACCGATCCACAAAGCCAAGAGTGATGAGGACGTTACAGTGCTTCCGTCTTTGAAAGGACTTTGTAGCTAGATGTTTTGCTGCCTGCTTACCGTTCAGCAGTTGGAGGAGCATTTCGACGGCTGACGTCGTACTCTTCCGCAGGAGATGGCCGCGAACCACCAGGTACTGCCAGGCACCTGCACTGCGTCTTTCCACTCGACGTATGAAGCTGGAGGAAGCAGAAATATTTGCCTCACGTTGAGAATTTCTGCCAGCGGATACCTGCCCCACACTTTTCTTGCTACCAAAACTATTGCAGTCCATTCGGCCACCCACTCTCTAGTACAAAACACACCACAGAGGAAATGCTAGTTATCACAAGTCACACTATTAAATTCGTATCTGAAAATTATTATCCTTTGAGTAACTGTCAGTCGCCGCGGAGCACTTAACTGTGCCTGTCGATCACTAGCACAAGTGAGGACTCATCACGACGCGGAGCTGCTCTGTCGCCAGCGTCGACTGAGTTGGCAGCCCTGCCGGCGGGGGTGTCCCGAACAGGTGTCCGCCCTGCGTCCGCGCGCGCCTGTACTTCCCCGACAACTAGACACCGGCACGCACGGGAAAGAGAGAGAGGCGTGAAGGCAACGCCCCCGCCGTGGAGCGTACAGCGAGAACTCGTTTCTTCCGTCGATAATCGTGGTATCGACCCCTCGCACTGGCACAGGCACTAGGTCAGCGGGCGGGGCCTAGTTCTGTGTCTGTGTCGCGGCTCAAGTCGGACGGCATTGCGTGGCAGATGCTCGCCGGCAGCAGGGGCTAGCGTGACTCGTAATGACTCAGAGCCGCCACTGCCTTCCGCAAGGGAGCTCGACGTCGCCGGTGCCCACCCCTTGGCTAGGCACACCGCACCGCACCACGTCCGGAAATTCAATAGCGTGACACCACTGTCGATTGTGCAACAGCTTTCTCTTACCTTACAGTTTCTCCGTTTCATTTTCTCATTTATCATTCAGGCTAAGCAAATAGGAGAAATTCTGACATCGCACCTAAAAGATTTCCGTGTAGGTAAGTAAGGAAGGAAGGAAGGAAGGCTAGCGTTTTACATCCTTTTGACATGGAAGGCATTACAAACTAGCCGCATGCGGTAATTTGCAGCATTGGATATCATTATTTTGATAACAGTGGATAGAAGAAAACGAACTCATGTTTAAGCTACTCTTATAAACCACAACATGTAAACATTTTTGTACATTATTTACACCACGAAAAGTTCAAAACAAAAAAGTTAAGACATAATTAAAGAAGTGAAATTCACAAAAAGCCAGTCGATGTATTTTACACGAAACAAAACGAAACTGCTTTAGAACTATTTTCACTTTTTCCTCCTTTTACTAGAATTTAATGCTCCATTATTTATCAGGTTTACTCTGGCAGCCTACTTGTACGTAAAATATTTTTATTCGTCTTGTTGCAGGAAAATGGAGATCTATGGACGGATGTGCTAATCCGTTTGTGACTTTTGGAATCATCTTTTATCTTTTTTTTAAGGTAAGAAATATTTTTCACGCGATCCTGTTGTACGTGGCACATTTAGAATTAGTAGCACAAGCTCACAAACTTCACGTCCACCAGTAGAGCTCCTAGCCGATACACTAGCTGGTACGTTTTTTCCCGTCATTTCGTGTAACGTAAGGAACCAGAAAACTTGGTTGATATCTAAATTAAAATACTCATTTGAACACTTCAGGAGAAGACCGATATGGTCCCTCATCCAGTCTCCTTCAACTGTCTTTCCATATGACTCTGCAACTCATAGTGAGGTCTGTCTTTATTGACCCTGACATCGAAGTTTCGTCACCTTCAAACCATCGTTCAGTATAATGAATAATTTAAACAGTATTGCAGTTGTTCCAATTAGGTGCCGTAACTCAATATTCCTCTCATAACATCGTCAAGAAGGCGCCTCATTTAATAGAAAGGTTAATTCGTCGATATTCCTATCATAACACCGTCTAAAAGACGCCTCGTTTAATAAAAAAGATTCATTCGTCGATATTCCTACCACAACCCCGTGAAGAAGACGCCTCATTTCACAGAAAGACTAATTCGTCTATATACAGGGTGGTGAGAACAGTCTGAAAAGCTTGTAAGGGTGTTGCAGAATAGGTTCTGATGAGAAATCATTTTCAACAAAAAAATTCGATACTTTGCGCCGTTTCCGAGTTAGTTAGCATTGCAGTTAGCCAATCACGCCATTGTTCGCAAAAATTCAAGCAGGCTGCCAGAGATGATGTCACCAAATGCGTTCTTCTTTCGATTTCGTAAATCTGGAAAAAGAGAGCGATAGAAAAATTGTATATGAAACGGTGTAAGGACCGAACGCGAGTCGAAGATTGAGCAGTCTCGTGCGCTATCATCTACGCTGTGGGCAACTATCGATACTAATTGCATCTGGCGGGCCACTTGAATAGCGTAACATCGATGCTAGTTACTACTCTAAGCTACCCTACAACTCCCTTACAATCTTTCCAGACGGCTTCTGACCACCGTGTATGCTTCCCGACGCACCTTCAGTAAAACTCAATGACAATTATATCGGTAACAGTTTAATAGTTATTTGACTCGATTTATAATTTGTGAACTTAAAGCTTTTCCCGGCATACATACTGCTGCGAAATCCAGGCCTTGAATTTGTCAAAATCTGCCGATTTATCGAAATGTAAACGCCTGTGATTATCAATGCACGAACCGTAGCCAAATCTTTGTTTCCCCTCTCTCTGTTCCGAAAGGGAAAGCAATCATCCCGAGTATTGAGACATGGCAGCGTCATGTTCTTTCAGCTGATAGAGGGCTAGGAAAACCTATCCGGACACCGGCAAGTAAGACGGAATTTACCATTAGGTGTCACGGGACGCGACCCCCTAGTACAAAACGAGGCAGGGTGGGGAGTGTTGTGTTGCCAGTAGAGAAGCCGTAACATGAGAATGCGTCGGTCAGCAGAACTGAGTGAGTTCGAAAATGGACCAGTTGGGTTGGGGTTGGGGTTGGGTTGTTTTGGGGGAGGAGACCAGACAGCGAGGTCATCGGTCTCACCGGATTAGGAAAGGAAGTCGGCCGTCCTCTTTCGAAGGAACCATCCCGGCATTTGCCTGGAGCGATGTACGGAAATCACGGAAAACCTAAATCGGGATGGCCGGACACGGGATTCAACCGTCGTCCTCCCAAATGCGAGTCCAGTGTAATGGACCAGTCACTGGATATCACCTGAGTAACTAACCCCACAGGAGCATTTAAACCCTTCTAAAGCTTCCAAAGTTGACTGTCGGTGATGTGAACGCGAAGTGGAAATGTGAGGGAACAACTACAGTTAAACTAAGATCGGCCACACCTCATGTAATTGCACACAGGGACCGTCAAGCATTGCGGAGGGTCGCTGCAAAAAATAGCATGAAATCAGCGGTAAGAATCACTCGTGAGATTCCAAATATTTATTTTCATTTTATTTATTTAACCTGATCTGATAGGGCCATCAGGCCCTCTCTCACATCGGACCAGTGTTTCACACACACAGTACCATTTTTGCGTCATTCTCGCAGTTACGTAAGAAATAAAAATTTTAAAATGACAAACAGTAGTAAAAAATAATTTGAGTGTCCGTAGCGACAATGAGAGTAAAGAACACTGATTATGAACTAATGGAATTAGTGTACTTGTGCTGCTGCTACTGATTTTGATAAATGTAATAATAATAATAATAATAATAATAATAATAATAGTGGCAGATGTAAAAAGTATAGGTACACAAAACAGATGTGTTCTGATATAGCAAGTTTTTGGGAAGGAAATTTAAGGAGCTTGCACGAAGCTAAAAATATTGGGAAATGAGGAAGACCTGGTTGGAAAGAAGGAAGTACAAATGTAACGAGTGCGCATGGGGACAATGTCAATCACTACTAGCAGTCAGGCTAACACAGTGATTGCGCGTAGGGAGTTAACAAGTATGAGGTACAGTGGTCGAGCAGCCTCTTGTAAGGTACGCAGTTGTGCAGTCAGTGGTAAGCAACGCTTCGCGTGGTGTAAAGAGCGACACAAATGCACAATGGATGACGGGAAGCGAGTAAGTGATGAATCACGCTATATCCTGTGGCAATCCGATGGAAGTACACTGAAGCGTCAAAGAAACTGTTACACGCATGCGTATTCAAATACAGAATAGTTAAACAGGCAGAATACGGCACTGCGGTCGGCAACGCCTGTATAAGACGACAAGTGTCTGGCGCAGTTGTTGGATCGGTTGCTGCTGCTACAACCACGAGCGATAGGACACAGCATCACCGAGATAGCGATGGAGCGGTGATTTTCCCGTATGACCATTTCACGACGGCACCGCGAATATCAGAAACCCGGTAAAACATCAAATCTCCGACATCGCTGCGGCCGGAAAAAGGTACTGCAAGAAATGGACCAACGACGACTTAAGAGAATCGTTCAACATGATAGAACTGAAACCCTTCTAGAAATTTCTCCAAGTTTTCAGACCCGGAGGTCAAGGAAGGCAGGATTCGGTTACTATTGTAGACGGGGCCGTAATCAGTTACTATTGGTTGGCTTTTCTTTTCATCACACACAGTTTATTTAAAATCAACAACAAATTAAAATAATGGCAATAATTAAGGAATTGTTTCACGGCTGAAGGCCTTAATGGCAATAAATTAAGAATTGTTTAATTTGTTGCAACTTACAAACTACAGTTGTTAAAATATTGAAAACAAATCACCAAGTTCCTAAAGGTTAACTGCTAAAATAGAGTTGCCACATTAGAATTTTAAGACAAGTAGCGACGGTCACGGCTGAAGGCCTTTAACGCCAAGAATGGCAACTACTAAAAAAAATTTAACAAACATACTGTCAAACAGCAAGGCAATAACAAAAGTTAATTTAAAAGACAGGCAACTGATCACCAAACAGGTGAGACAAAATGATAGTAAACTTAGTAGCACAACCGTTTAAACTTGCTGTAACGCCAAGAATGGCAATAATATTTAAAAAATTTAGAAACATACAATAAAACGGCAAATATAATAACAAGGTTACCTCAAAAGGACAAGTAAATGATAACCAAACAGGTGAGACAAATGGTGGTAACTTGCTAATACAATAATAAAATGATAAAATGATAACAATAATAACACACAAGCGCTAGTCACAGACGGTGTTCCAGGAATCGACCTCTGAGTAGGTCAGGCCAAAAACACTTTCGTTAGCGATGAGAAAGGCAGCCAAGAGTTGCATTCACTTCACAGGATGGTAATTCAGACTAGTGGCAGTATAACGAATGACTAATGATAATCTGCTGAAGTTACCTAACGTCTGATAACCAATGCAACGATGGAACACCACGCCTAAGCCGGAACCAGCAGTCAGCACTACGTCCTTAGAATGCTGTGTTTAGAGCGTCCGAAAGGAGAAAGGAACCACTACTACCAGAGCAGAAGAAACACCAATCGACCTACAAATCAAGGAAACTGTCAAAACTACTCCCCTTACCGGACAGCAGTGGCAAGGCGAGGAACCGTACACTGCCGTTACATACACTAACCTCCAGAGCAGGTCACTGGGGCGATAGCAGCCACCAGGCAGGAAGAATACCGCTGGTTTAAGTTAACAAATAGTAACACACAGAATGCAGCAATTAGTAACAGGAAGTCGAGGAAAGCTAATTAGATCCGCCTTCCCCAAGCACTCAACTCACTGCTCTTCGTCTCAGTGACACTGCGAGCAGCAACGCGAACCCAAGTCACTGGAGAATCGCGAGATCTCACAATGGTGGAGGTTTCACTGCTAAGATTAAAATCCACTCAACTTGGATCCCGTTGATCTCACATGACCCGGGAGAACAACGACGTCACCCCAAAGATAGGGCCACAGTTACTACATATCGATAACTCCGCTGTTGCCACTAGCGGGCAGGCAACGCTTGCGAAATCAAGTGGCGCCATTCAACACTAGGAGAATACAAACAACCACAACCATGCCAACTTAACGATACCATCTGGCCTCCAACAGAGGACGGAAACATACAACAGATCCAACACGAGCCCCAGCACCGATCAGGTTTCAATGCTGGGCCATCAACAACTGTCAGCGTGTGAATAATTCAACGAAACATCATCGATGTGGGCTTTCGGAGTCGAAGGCCCACTCGTATACCCTTGATGACTGTACGACACAAAGTTTTACGCCTCGACTGGGCGCTTCAACACCGACGTTGGACTGTTGATGACTGAAAAGATGTTGCCTGGTCGGACAAGTCTCGTTTTAAATTGTATCGAACGAATGTACGTGTACGGGTATGGAGACAACCTCCTGAATCCGTGGACCCTGAATGTTAGCAGGGGACTGTTTAAATTGGTGGAGGCTCTGTAATGGCGTGGGGCGTGAGCAGTTGGAGTGGTATGGGACTCCTGATATGTCTATATACGACTCCGACAGATGACACGTACTATGTCATCCTATCTGATCACCTGCATTCATTCATGTCCACTGTGCGTTCCGACGTACTTGGCCAATTCCAGCAGGACAATAGGACACCCCAAACGTCCAGAATTGATACATAATGGCTCCAGGAACACTATTCTGAGTTTACACACATCTGCCGACCACCAAACTCGCCAGACATGAACATTATTGAGCATATTTGGGTTGACTTGCGACGGGCTGTTCAGAAGAGATCTCCACCGTCTGGTACTCTTATGGATTTATGGGCAGCCCTGTAGGTTTCGTGGTGTCAGTTCCCTTCAGCACTACTTCAGACGTTAGTCGAGTCCATGCCACGTGGTGTTGCGGAAATTCTGCGTGCTCGCGGGGTCCCTACACGGTATTAGGCAGGTGTAGGCCTACCAGTTTCTTTGGTTCTTCATTTTATTTTGGTTTGGCGAGTACCTGGTGAACTCTACCTGTCATCAAGTGTAGTTCTAGCACTGAAGTACGGAGGGAGTTTATAGTGGGGGGTGTTTCTCTTGTTGAGCTTAAGAAAATACATTTTACAACACTGTATATTGCGCAGTAGAGGAACATTTCCGAGACGATGATTATATCAGCATAACAGTGCATCCTGTCACAAAGCAACATCTGATAGACAATGGTTTGTGAACAGTAATGTTCCTGAAATTGACTAGCCTGCCCAGAGTCTTGACCTGAAACCTATGGAACACCTGTGGCGTGAGTTACGGCGTCTACTTCGCTTCAGGCTGCAGAGTCCGGCAGTACTACCTTGTCCGGTCGGCTCTTGAGGAAGAATCAGCTCTCACTCCTCCACAAACACTCAGAATTTCATTGACTGTGTTCCCAGCGAGTTCAAGTGTTATAAAGGTGAGGCGTGGACAGACTACACTTCAATATCCACTAGCAGGTGTTTGCATATTTTTGATTAGATAGTGCTTGTGTATACAGAGTAAACACAATGATTTTCTCGACTTATGCGTTGTACGTCGATTTCCCTCTGAGGCGCTGCGATCGACGACATCCACCGAACCTAAACTTTTTTTCGTGTTTTGTAATTTGACTCCTGTTTAGTGTCACGCTGCCAGCGCCTGTTTCCGCTTTCCAGCCTTAAGGTCACAGTTTATTTTAGAGCACAGTATTGTGGAAGTAGACAAAAACTCATTTTTTAGTAAAAGAGTAATCTGTTATTTACATTTATGCCACGGTTGTTGTTGTTGTGGCCTACAGGTGGTGCAGGCGAGATGTCGCGTTGTTACACTACTTGCCACTAAAATTGCTACACAAAGAAGAAATGCAGATGATAAACGGGTATTCATTGGACAAATATATTACACTAGAACTGATATGTGATTACATTTTCACACAATTTGGGTGCATAGATCTTGAGAAATCAGTACCCAGAACAACCACCTCTGGCCGTTATAACGGCCTTGATACGCCTGGGCATTGAGTCAAACAGAGCTTGGATGGCGTGTACAGGTACAGCTGCCCATGCAGTTTCAACACGATACCACAGTTCGTCAACTGTAGTGACTGGCGTATTGTGACGAGCGAGTTGCTCGGACACCATTGACCAGACGTTTTCAATTGATGAGAGATCTGGAGAATGTGCTGGCCAGGGCAGCAGTCGAACATTTTCTGTGTCCAGAAAGGCCCGTACAGGACCAGCAACATGCGGTCGTTCATTATCCTGCAGAAATGTAGCGTTTCGCAGGGATCGAATGAAGGGTAGAGCAACGGGTCGTAACACATTTGAAATGTAACGTCCACTGTTCAAAGTGCCGTCAATGCGAACAAGAGGTGACCGACACGTGTAACCAATGGCACCCTGTACCGTCACACTGGGTGATACGCCAGTATGGCGATGACGAATACACGCTTCCAATGTGCGTTCACCGCGATGTCGCCAAACACGGATTCGACCATCATGATGCCGTAAACAGAACTTGGATTCATCCGAAAAAATGACGTTTTGCCATTCGTGGACCCAGGTTCGTTGTTGAGTACACCATCGCAGGCGCTCCTGTCTGTGATGCAGTGTCAAGGGTAACCACAGCCATGGTCTCCGAGCAGATAGTCCATGCTGCTGCAAACGTCGTAGAACTGTTTGTGCAGATGGTTGTTGTCTTGCAAACGTCCCCATCTGTTGACTCAGGGATCGAGACGTGGCTGCACGATCCGTTACAGCCATGCGGATAAGATGCCTGTCATCTCGATTGCTAGTGATACGAGGCCGGTGGGATCCAGCACGGCGTTCCGTATTACCCTCCTGAACCCACCGATTCCATATTCTCCTAACAGTCATTGGATCTCGACCAACGCGAGCAGCAATGTCGCGATACGATAAACCACAATCGCGATAAGCTACAATCCGATCTTCGGAAACGTGATGGTACGCATTTCTCCTCCTTACACGAGGCATCACAACAACGTTTCACCAGAGAACGCCGGTCAACAACTGTTTGTGTATGAAAAATTGCTTGGAAACTTTTCTCATGTCAGCACGTTGTAGGTGTCGCCACCGGCACCAACCTTGTGTGAATGCCCTGAAAAGCTTATCATTTGCATATCACAGCATCTTCTTCCTGTCGGTCAAATTTCGCGTCTGTAGCACGTCATCTTCGTGGTGTAGCAGTTTTAATGGCCAGTAGTGTACTTGTTCTGTGGCTGGTGGAGAAGGCAGTAATGTGTGTAATGCTGGCGCTATTAGCCTATTGATGCGGATGCAGCTTTTAGATGGCTGTGGTGGCAACGACGAGGCAGCAAGCATGCATGTCCGAAGGAACACTGTCGTTCTTCTTAACAACACAGGCATCGCAATTTAGTATTTCTCGCAGATACCAGGCACTGACTTTCAATTAAACTGTCCTTCCCGATACGGGAATTACATAATATGTGTACAACTACAGGTTTTGACGCAGGTACGACGACAAATGGAAGTTTGGGTCAGGTTGTGAGTTGTGAACGGATAGCCAAAGCGGTTAAGGCGACCCATAGGGTAAAGAGTAAAATCCGGGGTCGAGTCTCGGTGCGGCACGAATTTCCATTGTCGTCATTCCCTTATAAAGCAGATGATTGTTCGTATTAGCAACTGCAAATACATTTCATGTATCTAATGACCTCATTGTCCATGGTGCGTTAAACTTTAATCTTCCTTCATTCGTTTTCGCTTGTGCAGTGGACGCTAACAAGTAGATCACTGGTGAAACAATGTGTATGAACAATATCCGTTTTGAACATTTCGAGAACTGTGTGTCGATATGTTTCGCGAGTGTCATGAAATAGACGAACTTTATCAGTAAATACGCAATCGCCATTATGCCCCAATTTACAGTTTTACTGTAAGAGCTACAACTCTTACCATTGGCGTAGATACCATAATTACGTCACGCGTGATAGCTCTTATGCAGGTAAAATCATTGACAATTATGTGCAGAATATGACACCTTTTCAACAATTTTACAAGACGTCGACACACAAAATCTGCCTTGAATTTAGAATAAAACTACGCGATGTGCCTAATAAAGAGGAGTGATACTACCGGAATTTCTAATAATTGTGCATTCATGTCGTGAAATGATATAAACCAAGGAGGAAACAACCAATATGATGAAGTTTCCTAGTTTTTACGAAAGCAAAACAATCACACTCTTCTGTAAATCTTTGTTCAACAAATTATTTTTTGTGTTCGTGCTGTATAGTGGTTATGTAGTTGCTTGTCAGGTAATTGATCCACACATTCACAACATAAATTATGATTTTTTATTGCTCCACATACGCACAATATGAATTACGAATTATTTTTTCCCCGTTTCATTAGTAATTAAAACAACCGATCGATTCCTGCTGTTTTATGCACGTATCGTTTCCAATTCATTAAAACACTGGTTATTTTAATTTTTGACAGATTACGGTAAGTCATTCCTCGCCCTTCTTTGTCATTTCATAATTGTTTTGGATGTAATGCCTGCACTTTCCAGCTCTTATGTAGTTCTGTCTATCGCTGATATCTGTCGTTCCCGATCACTTAGTCTGGTAACAAAATTTTGAGATAAATCAAATGCTTTGGAGTAAACTTTGCGGAACAGAAGTCTCTTCAGGTCTATCAGCTGTAGCAGACCACGTGCACATGATCTGATTGTGTTTAACGCTGCATTTACATATCACTGAAACTCTCACTGTGACTTTAATATACTGGAGAAGAACATACTAATGTTTGACATTACTTACATTACTAATCGAAAATACTTATATTAATAAGAAAATGTGTTCAAACATAACTATTTTTAGTTTAACAAGACATTTTATAAACAACCGGATGGTTGAGCCATAGAATCAAGCCTCGTTGGCTTGCTAGATGATGTTTATACTGAACAATTAAAAAACATGATTCTTTGCTCAAATCATGCGCTAGAAAGTAAAATAATTTAGTTGTACAGATATATATATCACGTTATGATACTTTCCCTGGCCAATAAAACCAAAGCAGAACAGTTATGTAATCTTTTCAGCCAGTTCCATCCCAGCATCAAATTCACCATTGAACACCAGATGATAGAAACATTAAATTCCTAGAACTAACAGACTGCATAAGATCAACAGATACAAATTCACAGTATGCAGAAGGAAAGCGGTTACAGATGATACTATCCAAAATAGCTCTTTCCATCCCTCTACACAAAAATTAATAGCATATGCAAATGTAATGAACCGTGCAGTGAACATCCCAGTGCCACAATATGATCATGGTGATGAAATTGTTTTAATCAAACGAATAGCCACTAATAATGGATATTTGCTACCCACAATTGATTACTTCCTTAAAAACAAGAAAAAATAAGAAAATATAGCTGAAACAATACATTTGTTACCAAAGACAATAAAGCCATAAAATATTTCAGTAACCCAATCGTTGGAAAGGCCTTGTATTAATCTGCAAATCAATTCAAAAGATATGGCATTAACATGAGCTATTACGCAAAAAATAAAATAAACCATGTCCTTTTTCGCAGTTGCAACAAACATGACAAACGCAAGTAACTATGGGTTCATGAGATCACATGCTCAGTCTGTCCTAGTTTTTACATGGCTTGGACAGGCAAATCAGTTGCCATAGGGTACAATGAACACATATCAGCTCTACAGATACATCCTAAATCTGTAATGGTAACACACCATAATGACAGCAAACACAACCTTCCAGCATCAATGAAGACCTCAAAATCTGCCACAGGCAATCCTCAGGCACGTAACTCAACAAGCAAAGAAACTAGAAATACACAGACACCAAATTTTCCGACCCACTGACATGCTGAATGTACAGACAAATACCTAATACAACAGATAATTTTCTGTATTCAGTAATTACTATCTTTTAATACAAAAATAAGTAAGAAGTAATGAAGACGGTTCCCTTATCCCTGTCTCATTGATCTCAAAAATTCAAAAATCTCATACACACCTCATTTTACCTACCCTGCTCGCGCTCTCTCTCTCTCTCTCTCTCTCTCTCTCTCATTCAAAAGACAGAAAATGAACTCCAGTTTAAAATATATGTCTTAAATCAAGAACGGTACGTAAGAACGACGATCTAAAAATTTCAGTAAAAAAACTAAAGTAATACCCTTCAAAGGGAAATTTCCAGATTTAAAATCAATACAGCAGGTGTTAAATTTGCAGCTTTTAGTCTGCGGTATTATTTAGGAATAGAAAACGGATGTCATTTATTTGTTTGTTTGTTTGTTCGAACTGTCCTTTAAGGAGCACGTTAACTCAGTATTTAATTCTTTCTGCATGTGCTCTTCTTCCTCTTCGTCGACATTCGTTTCATAGCGTCTGGTCTTTGCTTCTACAGTTGTTCCGTGGTATAGGCTGTTTTCTTGTTCGTCCCTGATAACTACGTTCTGAATTTTGTTCCTAAATAAATCCCTGTTATCTGTGTCCATAATGTTCATGTTTGGTTCTTTGAGACATTTAGTGTGTGTGTAAAGAATACTGGTTGTACTTTCAACTTCATAATTTTGCTGAAGACTTGTTTCGTCAGTCTGTAATCATTTATCCTATCCATATTCCCGAAGAACGACATTCTTCTTTCGCTCAATTTGTATATTATGTTTTCTACACGTTCATAGATTTCTTTATTGGGTCGTGGCCTGTTGTATTCTGTCTCCGTTGTTCTTGGCCAAGTACGCTTGTAACCAGCCTTCCTTCCCATAACTTTTTCATGCGACCTTTTCAAACTAGTTTAGAGCTGCGAATCCATACAGAGCCTCAGATTTCACTACTGTATTATAATTAATTTTTGTATCCCGAGATAAAGACTTCTTGTATATGTTTCTGCTGTTCTTGAATACGTTGTTCACTTTATTTGCTCGTATCTCTAGACTGTTCTCATCGTTGTTTGTGCTTAACCAAACACCTAAATATTTAAATGTGCTGACTTTCATGACTGTTTTCACTTATGAGTAATTTCTGTGGACGATTTTTAATGTTTGCTATAAACTCTGATTTTGCGAAGGACATTCGCAGTTTGCCCATTTAGATTTTCTATCTGGATTTTGACTTTTTCTGATGTGTCTTATCAAGGCAACGTCATCTGCGAATGTCAGGGAATCCACATAGATGTCATCTTCTACATTTTCCAATTTGATGGCTTTCGTGTTGGATTTTCTCTACTCACTAATCGCCTTTTCCCGACCGCAGCTGGAAAGTAAAAGTAACACTCCACCGCCCCTTTCCTGCTCTTGTTTCATCTGAAAGATTTTGGAGAATTCTCCACAGACCTGAAATTAAATGAAGAATTTCTTAATATGTCTTTGCTATTGTTCGTAATTTTCCCTCTAAACAGAATTGTTTCATAATATTGATGAGGAATTATACCTTTAGTTGAAATCTATAAATGTAATTGTTCTATGTCATTTTCTCGGTTGGTTATTTGTAGAACTTGATTTAGATTCAAGGTCCGTTCGCTGCATTACCTATTTTTCTAAAACCCACGTTAATATTCCCGTAGTTGGAGAGTCTGATTTAGATTCTGCACGACTGACCAATGCTTTAGATAAAATGTTGCATGTCACTGACTAGAGTGATATGCGTCTATAATTATTTGGGTCTTTGAGTCCTTTCTTACGCAGATGATGTATGATGGCTTTATAACAGTTCTCTCGTATTTCTTATTAGATTAGATTAATACTTGTTCCATGGATCATGAATGAGACACTTCGTAATGATGTGGAACGTGTCAGGTTAATAAAAGATGTCTGTACAAGATATTAATTACACAAAATATTGCATGACACTAATGTTTAAGTTTTTTTCCTTTGAATTATATCTAAAAATTCAGCCAATGAGTAGAACGAGTTGTCATCTAGAAATTCTTTTACTTTATTTTTAAATGTTAGTTGGCTATCTGTCAGGCTTTTGATGGTGTTTGGTAGGTGACCAAAGACTTTTGTGGCAGCATAATTTACCCCTTTCTGTGCCAAAGTCAGATTTAACCCTGCATAGTGATGATCATCCTTTCTCCTGGTGTTATAGCTATGCACACTGCTATTACTTTTGAACTGGGTTGGATTATTAACAACAAATTTCATAAGTGAATATATATACTGTGAGGTTACTGTGATGATCCCTAGATGCTTAAATAGATGTCTGCAGGATGACTGTGGGTGGGCTCCAGCAAATATTCTGATTACACGTTTTTGAGCAATGAATATTTTTCTACTCAACGATGAATTACCCCAGAATATGATGCCATACGAAAGCAGTGGATGAAAGTAGGCATAGTAAGCTAATTTACTGAGATTCTTATCACCAAAATTTGCAATAACCCTAATAGCACACTTAGCTGAACTCAGACGTTTCAGCAGACCATCAATGTGTTGCTTCCAGTTTAACCTCTCATCAATGGACACACCTAAAAATTTTGAAAATTCTACCTTAGCTACAGACTTCTGTTCAAAGTCTATATTTATTACTGGAGTTGTGCCATTCACTGTATGGCACTGTATATACTGTGTTTTACCAAAATTTAAAGAGAGTCCGTTTGCTCAGAACCACTTAATAATTTTGTGAAAAACATCATTTACAATTACTTCACTTAGTTCTTGGTTTTTGGATGTTATTACGATACTTGTATCATCAGCAAAAAGAACTAACTTTGCATCTTCATCAATGTGGAATGGTAAGTCAATGTATATCATGAACAGTAAAGGACCTAAGACCGAACCCTGTGGGACCCCGTACTTGATAGCCCCCCAGTTTGAGGAATAAGCTGTTGTTGTAACATTACATGAACCACTTATTTCAACTTTCTGCATTCTTCCAGTTAAGTATGAATTGAACCATTTGTGCACTGCCCCCTCCCCCTCAAACCATAATGATTTAGCTTATCTAAAAGAATTCCATGATTTACACAATCAAAGGCCTTTGAGAGATCACAAAAAATACTAATGGGTGATGTCCGGTTATTCAGAGCATTGAATATTTGATCAGTGAAAGCGTATATAGCATTTTCTGTTGAAAAGCCTTTCTGAAAACCAAACTGACATTTTGTTGGTACTTTATTTTTAAAAATATGGGAGGCTACTCTTGAATACATTACTTTCTCAAAAATTTTTGATAGAGCTGTCAGAAGAGCGACTGGGTGGTAGTTGTTGACATCCGAAGTATCCCCCTTTTTATGCAATGATTTTACAATGGCATATTTCAGTCTGTTGGGGTAAACACCCTGCTCCAAAGAGCTATTACATACGTGGCTGAGAATCCTACTTATCTGTGAGGAACAAGCTTAAAGTACCTTGCTGGAAATGCCATCAATTCCGTAAGAGCTTTTACTTTTCAGTGAGTTTATTATTTTACTGATTTCAGAGGGAGAGGTTCGTGGAAGTACAGTTGTTTCAAACTGCATGGGTATGGTCTCTTCTATTAGTAGCCATGCCTATTCTAGTGATACATTCTATTTTCCCCACAACATTTAAAAAATGATTATTGAAAATATTTTTAATTTCTGATTGTTTGTTAGTACACTTGTCATTCAGTTCATCTCCCTGATGTGTGTTACAGTTTTAAGTTTAAGAACGCTGGCATCATCTAGAGTTTTCCATTTCTGTGTGGCTGTCGACTCATCGATTTGAGTATAGCTTTCACTAACGATAAATTTTGATGTAGGTTCATGACAGTATTATAAAACCAAAAACTTTTGTCATTATTTCTTAGTTTTCCAGTTTAGAGTGAGACGTCTCGTTTGCTTTCGAATTTACAAGCTGTAAAGTTGGCTATGTAGTTTTCGTGAAGTGTTTCTTAAACAGCTGCCTATAGTTTTTTCATTTTTCGGTTTTTAAAATCTTTATTAAGATGGTGTAGCTCATTTCTGATGAATAACTTACTCTCTCTTTTAAAATTTCTAATGGCTTCTCTGGTTCTTTTTAGGGAATTGCTTCTGTTTTCCTGACTTGTTTGCATTATACTTTTCCCATGACTCGTGTCTTTCTTTTAGGGCCTTGTCGCATTGACCATTCTACCGTGTCTATCTTTTTTGGCTTAGTGCCTGCTGTTTTTTTTTTTACTAATACTTTGATGAAGCGATTTTTAAGATTTCCGACGTTTTGCTGCGCTAATATTAGTCCTAGCCGAAGGAAAGGGAAATTTTGTCAGAATTCAAAGAAGGCACAGTTGGGCGATGAAATCTGGGGCCGCTGGCAGAGTGTTGTAACAGTCAACAGCCAGCGGGCCAGGCAAGATACACATGGCACTCGCAGGCGCGGGGCTGCAACGGCAGTACTGCATGTACAATTTGTTTTGAGTGGAACAACAACGAGGCAGAAAACTGCAGTGTTGCTTTAAGTTATTGCGATGTATGAGGCAGGGCACTAAGCCAGAACCAAGAGTGGCGATTTGTAAGTAGCTGACGTGTGGGAATTTATCCATACCACAGTTTCTGGCTCTCTCTGACACTACATCAAAAGCGAGGGAAAAACTGATATAAATAAACAAACTTTTAGCTTGGGATAGAGTGTGCCAGGACAGTCGAGCGTAGGGACAGACCCTGTGCTGGTCTTCGCTTATAGGGGGCAGTCTGGCAGCAATGTTTTAAGTATCCTGCAATACTGGTATTCTGCTTTCTATGTAGTTGTTTGAGCTATATTCCGCCTCCAGGGACAGAATACTGGGGCAGGATGGAACAGCAGCCTAGAACTTGGAGATCGCACGGTCTGCCTGAAAGAGGGCAGTGACAGCAGTCTGCAGCGTGTCCAGGAGGGGCTCAGTTCCAATCGAGTCTGCAGGCCACATTCGCTTCCCACCTGTGGTACCGGGGTCTGGACAAGGTATACGCTACGTAAGGCACAGCAGCGCTTCAACAGCGCCAGAGATGGCGGCGGGTGGTGCCAACCGTCTAGCACCACTAGCGGCAAGTTGCGGCACAGCATCCAGGAGGGTGCGGGTTCGAGTCCAGTTCTATCCTGGGAGCAGCGGCGGCCCAAGGGCCATGGGTGACCGGTACACCAACCAACCAGACTGAGCAAGCCAAACAGGGCAGACGGCGACAAGGACCAGGGACTGTGGCTGTCTCCGGAATCGCGGTCAGCAGCGCGGCACAAGTCGCAACCCATCTGTGGGCAGTGACTAGGAGAGAACGGTTGACTTACAGTGGGGCGGCCTTGAAGACAGCAGCACTGGCGCTGGCATACTAGTAGCTTGCTGAGCCAGCTGAACTTGTGGGACAGCGCACGGGCGGCACGCCAACAGTACGCCTCACCCATCGAGTACTGTAAATTATCTGAATTAATAAATATTACCAAATACCACTGTATCACTCTGCACTGCCCCTTGAAGCCCTTGAACTTGTTCGGCCTCCTGACTAAACACGGCGTGGTGGGTCCCAGTTTCAGCTCTGCCATCTCGAGTCTCGGGTTCGACACACCAACCCCGCAACAATTCGACAGTTATGGCTTTGTATATCTGTTTTTAATGTTCCCAGTTCCAACTCATGAGTGTCATATTTCACGTTCTTGGTTTGTCTCTTAAGGTTCCTGGGTAATTCAGGCTTAATCGTCAATTTAGGTACAGTGATCTAATTGGACGATTTTCTGCTCATTTGCATGTGGTGTACTTTTTTCCCCATATATTGAGTTCAATGACAGCCACGTCATTAGCTTCTTGGGTTTCCCCTCAAATGGATATGGATTCTAGGACTATGTTGAGATTAGTACATAGATTTATCAGTACTTCCCCATTTCTGTTGGTATGTATATGCATAGCCTGTATACCAAATAACTTGCTATATTTTTCTCTTTGATAGTATTCTATTCATGTAAGTATCTATTTTCTTCCAGCATTCGTCTGTATTAAGTCTGGGTTTCCCTTATTTTTGCCATTAGTGGGAAAATGAATATTTCATGTGTTATAACTGTATTTGTGAATTTCAGTGTTAGAAATGATTCCTTTCCTCAATAGGGTTAAAATGCACTACTGAACCAATTATTTTATCAGAAGTGATGAAACCACTGGCGAAAATGGGTATACCCCTTAACATCCTGCTATTGGATTTACTCTTACAGATTTTGTATCTGTTTCAATATCATTAATGATTTAAATATTATTAATTAAGTACAGGGACAAACAATTCAAGAGTAAAACCACAGCAGTATGCTGCATAAGTAACTCTCACAAAATTCAGTCGCATGAATGTATCACAAACTTCTCCATCTGAAATTAAGAAAATTTTACATTCTCTCAAAAGTAAAAGCTCATCTGGGTCTGATGGTGTTTTATCATGACATTTTCCATAGAGACTTAAATATACCGTTGTTACGCCCTCTTTAAGGAAGGTGATGAGAAAGATGTCTAAGACTAACGACCTATTTCACTGCTAACATTATTTTCCAAAATTTCTTAGACGGTGATGTACCCTAGTATAATCTCTCACCTTAGCAACAATAATACCCTCAGCAAGTCAGTTTATTTCGGAGAGTTGCTCTACTGAGAATGTCATTTGCATGTTCACTCATCAACTTTAACATGCATTAAATAATAAAACAGTGTCCGTTGGTACTTTCTGTGACCATTCCAACGCATTTAACTGTATGAATCGCAGTATTCTCCCAGACAAATTGAAGTTCTATGGGAAAGACGGTATAGCCAACCAATGAATAATACCATATCTAACCAGTTACTTAGCAGCTGTGATGTCTAGGGAAGTAATCGTGACTGTGGAGAAATTTTTATGGGGTTCCCCAAGAGTCAATCTTAGGCCAACTCTTGTTCCTCATATATGTAAATGATTTTCCGTACAACAAGCGGAATTAGTTCTGTCTGCAGATGACCCTGGTATTGTAATCAGTCCAGGCATACATACAGCAATAGAAGAAATGGTAAACATTGTTGTTAAAAGTGTAATCGACTGGTTTTTAGCAAGTGGTTCATCTTCAATTGTAAAAAGACACAATGTATCCAGTTCTGCCCATCTAGGGGTACTACACCAATGATACATGTAGTACGTGGTGAGGAAATAATAGAGTGGAAACTTCAAAATTCTTATTTGTTAATACTGATGAGAATTTAAACCATAAAAAGCACATTTTGTAACTCCTGAACAATTTAGTGCACCCACATTTGCACTTGGAACCATTGCAAATTTTGGGGAGAGACAAATCGGTACGTTGAGGTATTTTCCACACTATCATTCGGTAATGTCATATGGCATAATGTTCTGGGGTACGTCATCATTAAGAAAGAAATTCTTTGTTGTTCAAAAATGTGCTGTAACAACAATATATGGTGCTCACCCACGATTATCTTGTACACAAATATACCAATACAAATATATTCATACTGTGATACTTGGTAAATTACCGTTTTTGGTTGAATGTATAAAATAAGGTTTTTAATACAAATCATAATAAAAATCTTACGTCAGAGACATTATTTAAAGAGGTCAGACGGAAAGGAACTTTGTATATCTTTTGGTGTAAAACAAATGAAACTTCACTTCAATTATTCTCGCCATTCTGTGGCGTCTTTTTTCGTCTTGTGTAATAGAGTAGGATCACATGTATCTATTACCGTAACTTCAGGAAAAATGTAAGATATATGTTTTTTAATTGTGAAAGTGGAATTTAGTTGCAGTATCAGACCTGATCACGTCCCTTGATAGTAACCACATCTTTGTATGAATATGTGCACTTTTTTGTCAGACGCAGTAAAATGAATGACGACGAATTGTTCGAGGGTAGAACAGTTCGCTAAGTGAAGGCCGTCGACCACTGCGTTGTCCGTAGAGAGGGGTAATGCCTGGAATTTCGTATTCTCGGCACACACTTGGCACTGTTGGTCTTACACTAGTGAATCCCCTAAGGATTTCCGAAACGAAATTTCGCACGCGTCTAGCTCAAACTACCATTCCGTGTAAAAAGTCTGTTAATTACTGTCCTGTTGCCATAATCACGTCTGAAACATTTTCACACAAATCAATTCAATACAAATGACAGCTCCGCCAATGTATTGCCCTTTCATATTTTTTGTACCCGATATTACCGCCATCTGTATATGAGCATATAGCTATCCCATGATTTTTGTCACCTGAGAGTAATTACGTGAATACGATCTATTTAATTTCATTTATGTATTTCTCTTACTCAGGTTTGCCGTTTTTGAACGTTTCTCGCGCCTATCCCGGGACTGCTTAGTAATCAGTATTCTTATCTGCTGTGACGTTCTGCGAACAGTTTTCATAATAGTAGTACCTTAGGCCTTTCTCTTGTTCTGTGAATTACTCCCTCATGATGTTTCTTATAAATAATCTACTACGTTCAAAAGGGGCAATGAAGTACATGACAATACCAGAAGGGAAAATGGCATTCGTTATTCCATGTTAAGATTGTCTTTAGCAAAGGAAGAGGTCCACAATGCTGCAACAAAATTGTTTGATCATTTACTCATTGGTATAAAAAGACTGGTAAACAGCAAAGTAAAATTTTGAACAAAAGGAAAAGAGTTTTTCTTGACAGCTCCTTCTGTTCCGTAGAAAAATGTAACCATATTTACTAATTAATTCGGGATGTGTGTGTGTGTGTGTGTGTGTGTGTGTGTGTGTGTGTGTGCGCAATTAGACGATCCACATTATTACGATTTATCGTTAAAAATCAGCCATGGAACATGAAACTAGCTAACTAAGTACTGTTCTCCAATTCCTCCTAACATTCATACACGTCCACCCTACGATCCAGTCAATTACTTTCTCTGAACAGCCCTCCCTAGAATTTATCGTGGCTGTTATCGCGAAAAACTGTTTATATTCTGTATAAAGTTTTTCTTACTGTCCCTATTTCACTTACTTAGTCTGCCACCATCTCCAAGACTGTAAGTAGGTTGGAAACATACCTAAACAACCGCATACAGCCTGAAAATGGTTGCTGGCAAACGTCACCGCTTTTAATTGGGTACAAATTTTATTTCTCACTCCGGCAAGTAGTAAAGAGTATTGATTTAATTTCGACTTGCTTACACATTCCGATGCAAACTCAAGATTTTCTTAACGTACGATACTAACTGGTATATTTGTGTGTTCATCTTTAATGTTTCAAAAATTCCATGGGAGACATGTGTAAAAGTAGTCGCAAATTGCGGTACAGACTTCAAGTTGCAGAATGGCTAGAACAGGTACGAAGATAAACCTGTAAGTGGCATCCATAAACAATCATAATTTATTCCATCAGGTTTCAAAACAACGTATGATGTAATGAATCTTTGTGTAATGTTGTTCTTGTCTGATCTTTCTGTAGGAATGCAATATTACAGTAGCGTATGTTTTACTTTTTGGTATCAGAGGTTGCATTAGAATAGTCAATATACATCTGTTGTGGGTTGTTGTCGATCTTCGGTAAGTTACACCAGCAGTCGACCACCGCAAAGATGCTTGATGTCCATGAGGCGTCGCCGGGGGGCGAAATTCCGGATAAGGCCTGCACCACGCCTCCCAGTAATTGCGAGATGGCGCAGCCGCGCAGCGGTTATAAAATACCGCCGCATGGGACAAGGGTGACAATTCTGTCCGAAGTTCAGATAGAGTTGACTTCTGCTTCTGGTGGACACAGTCATAGAGTCGTCGCTTTTTCGAGCGTATGTCGACATGTGTATTCAGATTGTTTAGTTGTCTCTAACGGACGGAGTTTGTAGCAGCTGCACCTAGAAAATTTAGTGTGAGATGTAAAGACTTGGATATCACGCAGCACAGTGTCTTCGGCTGCTTCTTTGTTAACTGTGGGAATCACGAACTATATTTGTGTAAATAATTCCACTCGTCCTTCCGTTCAAATGGAGTGTCATTAAGTACTAAATAATGAGTTCTTTTACTTGACTGTTCAATTTTTTATACTTGCGTATAAAAAAGGAGGATAAAACATGTTGTGTCTGTCAGTTATTTCATCTAGGATCAAAAATTCTGGATTATTGATTGCTATTCTTTTTGTAGACAACATTTTCCATTCATGTTAGAGGTGGAGTACTGGTTTTCTTAAGGGGACATTGTATGTCTTATGCCGACAACGTTAAATTATCTAATTTTGTGACCCATTATTTGGGAAACGTTTTAAGACACGAACATACAATTTTCCATAATTACTGAATGCACCTTTCTAGATACACTGAACTAGAACTGTTCCTAAAATTCTATTGTGGGGCATGTTACCTTTTTTTTTTTTTTCAAACATTAATTTTTGACAGAATTTTGTAAATAAATGAACATAAAAACAAAACTAGGGATATTTTAATTATTCTAGTTCCATATGTGTTGAATCTCACACTTGGCATGCTGTGAAAATTTCATGTCTATACCATCAGTACTTTTTTTAGAAAACGGGTCATTTATTACAAAAATGTAGTTAAGAGATATTGAGGTTTCAGACCTTTTTATTACAAATTCTTATACTGACTTACATTTCTGCGTCTTTTATGCACTATAATTGCCCTGGATCATAGTCTGTGTCTTCTTCAGTATCACAACAGCCTCTCCATTTTCTTTCTTGCTTCTTTCGTCATTTTCTGAGCAGTTGCTAACTCTGCTTCACGCACACGAAACTCATCCAGTTCCCGCAGTCCTTTAGCTGTGTTCTGTCCAATTCTTAACCCTAACTTCTCCAGAACCTTAAGTCTCTCATAGTTTCCATCATTAAAAGTTATTACAGCATCAGACACTGCTAACATTTGAGTCACAAGACCAACAAATACATTTTTAGGCACACGGCACCACACAACATTATTGAAAGTCTCATTCACGTTCTGGGTCTTCCCACGTAAACACCTCTTTAGTAACTCAGGATTTGCCAAATCTCTGCAAATAGATTTTATTGCCTCCACTACTGCCAAAGGAAGAGAATGTTTGTGAAAATTCATGCAGAATGCAAGAAAATTCAGCTTGCCTCTATTTACACAAGTGTTTGGTGGAGGTGGACACAAAGCATGACCTGGCTTTTCATCGGTGTTTTCAAGTACTTCAGAAGAAAATTCAGGTCTCACATATCTGTTACCCTGAAATTTGCATTTCTTGAAGTTACTTATACGTTTAGTCATTTTATTTACGTATAGAAAACAATAGAAGTTAGCCTACTACAAAAATAGCCGATGATCACACTACTTTCAACGAAAACTAGTATCAGAAACAAAGGCCTGATTTGTTTATTCGTAATGCCAACTTCTGAGACGTAGCATTGGGCACAAAACAAAGAAATTCAGTCTCCCAGGCGGTGTAGTTCCGAAGGTATGAGTGCTCAATTGTGGCAGTATATGTGTAGCAGCGACATTTGACAGTCACACGTCAACATTCAAAATATTATTTGAAGGTCTCACAATTGTCTGATTTTTTATGTATTATATACCAAAATGTTCAGGAAACCCAAAGTACATTATAGAGTAGAAAACAGGAAATGTCAAATATCAACGAATTTCACGTACAATATCCCCTTAAGGGACTCGCGTTAGGAACACCTATCCTCGTATACTTTTCCATATACAATTTCATAAGGGACTCTTGCAGCTTTGAAATTTTGACAGTATCTAACAATTACTGCTGAGTCCAGTTACTCTTCAAAACAGCTCATGTGGTCAAACCAGTTGCGTCTTTAGCAGTGATTACCCGTACTTCCGGCACTTGGGCTGTGCACGGCTCTGTTTAAAGAGAATAGATCGATGTAGTCATAGGAGCGAGCCGTACACACCTGCTCTCATGCCTCACAGCTAATTCGCTACAAAAAATAACCTGTAGCTGTGATCCTGCAGTCAAATAGTCTATTCATTGGCTGGAATTGCGAGTTAATGAAATACAATGAAACATAAAATAAAAGTTAAATGAACAATTTGATGACAAGCGTGCTATTCTAATGTCTGTAGTTAAGGTAAACGACAGAGAATTATTTTGAATAATGTTTATTCAACAAAGGACATCTCAAATAAAAGGAAAATGGTCCTGCGCTATTCTCTTAAAGTACGTAATTTAATCCAACCTAACTCCATTCGAACACATCTCGGAAGTGCCTAACGGTACTGACCGACCGCCGTGTAATCCTCAGCGTTATGCGTCACTGGATACAGATTGCTCTCCCAGCCATTGTCAGTTTTCGTGGCCAGAGCGGCTACTTCTCAGTCAAGTAGCCCTTTGGCCTCACGAGGGTAGAGTGCACCGCACTTGCCAACAGCACTCGGCAGACCAGACGGTCACCCACCCACGTGCTACCAAAGCCCGACAGTGCTTAAATTCAGTTAAAATACAGACAGAAAATATCCTTATCAAACACAGTAAAGTTACATTGAGAGCATTACGAGAATTGTAACAATATCTTCCATCAAAAACACGTGAAATCTAAATCTATTTCATACTGACAGTACATGAAATATTCACCAGTTCAAAAACAGTTCAGAGTTCAACATGATGATTTACAAATTATTGCACATGATACAAAGAGTAGTAACAGATACTCAGAATTCTCAACCCTACACAGGAGCACACTGAACCGTCTCGAAATATAAAGTCCCCTCAGACGTTGAAGTGTTGTAGTGGCCATTCACCGGCCAGAATAATCACCTGTATGATCAAACGAAGAGTCTTACTGCAGGAACGTCTCCCTTCTTCATGAACTCGACATCCAGTGACCAGGATCTCCCGGTTCAGCTCTTCATTCGAAAAGTCCCAGTCTCCACAAACTCCCATAGTGTTCTGTTACTGTCTGCTTTTCCACTGGCTGAAGGATATCTCCACCAAAAATACATCGTCCTTAAACTGCACTGACATTACCTGACTCAACACGACTACTTCCCAGACGAAAATAATATAACAAAATCTAAGTAAAGAAATGTCATAAACATTCGTTTACACGGATTACAATAAGTAGGAGTAATAGGTGGTTCACAACTAAGTAATCGAGCGTTATTCCACAACTGTCCGCACGATAAATGATGACAGATTTTCCTTAAATAGTGATTAAACAATTATTTATGCCTTCTGGAGAGAAGTGGCTTTTGATTCTCTTTTCAACTGTTGTGTTCGCTAACACATACGAATGACCACATTTAAATTTTTGTAGTTCTTTTTATAATATTTGCAGTCAACATTTAAATAAAGTTGCTGGCAAAATACTAAACTGTTCATTAAATAAAAACACAAGCATGACAAAATACGAGGTATTGATGCTGTGTTCATTTGCTGTTTAAATATGGAAAACACGACGTCTGACAAACATTTGCGTGATAAAAAAAAAGATATGAAGGACGGAATAAATCAAGAAATGAAATAGATATCGATATGTAGGTTTCAGAGATGATAGCTATAGTGTAATGCTATCATCTGAGACATCATATGTTGAAGTCAATCGGAGGTTCATGGTGAAAATGTTTATTCGTTGTGAAATATTAATTTTTTAGGTTTAAAGATATTGAAATATTGTTGTCGTTGGATAGATTTCATTTTTCTGAGATTGCAGATGTATTCATGTTTGCGTTAATATTTTACTGAACATTATTGTAAATTTCTCAAAGAGATGTAAGGTACCATCTTTCAGCTTGTCTGACGCTCTGCCGTTGCTTGGAGCATAGTCTATCCTTTTAAGTGTCAAAATGCCCCCTTACTAGGATTTTCCACGTTCTCGGTGTCCATACCAGAGGTCGCTCCCAACGGTCGCTGCGCCTACACCGGCTGCGGCGCTTTGACGACCCTGGAGCTGTCTGCCAGCGCTCAGCCATACAAACCTCGTACCAGTACTGGGCGGCCGATTAACTCGTCTAAATAGGCGCAACGCTACACATCTTCTCTTAATGTGGCACTTTAGCTCGCTAACTTGGCACATTAAGTTTCATCAAATTTTACATACTTACGAGGTAAATAAATACACGCACAACATAATAAATAGAATATCCTACTGGAGTATCGGAACAGTGGTGTAATTATTTTCGTGGTGGCGTGTTAAAGAGCGTGTGCCTTCTAGGATATGTCATATTGTATTACCAGCAAATCCTTTCTAAATCTAACACAAATTATAGAAATTACGTAATATTAAATAAAGGCCTGAATAAATACACAACTTCTATGTAACTTTAGAGTCAACAATTAGAAAAGTCTTTAGCACTTTAGCGCTCATTGCCTTGACCACATTGCAGCTCACCAACACAACACGCGATCGGTGTTCTGGCGTCGAAGTTTAGATGGTTCACCGAACAGCTGCCTCTGGAGAATTCGATGACCCCCTTGGTCACAAACTGCGCCGAATATTCGTCAATCAGCAGTCACTGCCAGTGCTGAAGAACGATACCTGTCAAAATAAGACTGCGTTGTAACTACCGCTGATAGTGTGATTTCTAGAATCCCCTTTGATCAGCCACTGAACGCCCTCCCCAGTGGAATCGATACATGTACAAGCAGGATAGCAAGCAGAAACTGATTTATAACGTAGTCTTAACACCTGATTCAAATCGGCATTTCAAACACTGTCTATGTTTCCAGTGGAAAACACGTCTATGAAATTTTGTTTCACATCATAAGTCAAATAACATTTTATCTTTTCTCTAAAAGTTTATCTCGTCTAATTAGAAACTTTAAAACTAACACTATCCTTTCATTTTTAACTCAGATAATAGCTGGATCATAAATTCAGTAAATGTTAACTCTAAAATACGATTTATTCCCAGACTTCATTCTCATAAATATATTACGAACTTATCGCCATAATTTTACTCACATAAATCAATTAAAAACCCTTCCAAGATAACGTGCTACAGAATTAATCCATCGAAATATAGCCGGCCAGTGTGGCCGAGCGGTTCTAGGCACTTCAGTTTGGAACCGCGCGACCGCTACGATCGCAGGTTCGAATCCTGCCTCGGGCATGGATGTGTGTGATGATGTCCTTAGGCTAGTTAGGTTTAAGTAGTTCTAAGTTCTAGGGGACTGATGACCTCAGCAGTTAACTCTCATAGTGCTCGGAGCTATTTGAACCATTTTTTTGTGAACACACATTCGCACCTATGCCTATTAAAAATTGTTTCCTGCCACCAACTCACCCCAGTAAGCTACATTCCGTTTGGACATTAATTTGTGTCGTGCCACAGTGTATGGGGACTACCTTCCGACGGTTGAAGCAATCCCGTTTGTGTTTAACGGATGCTTCCCTCGCTGGTTTTTTCCATCCTTCCTACCTCCACGCTCAACTGCCCACTGACCCACAATGCCACACGCATAGCACTATCGGTGCTTGCACTGAATGCCCCTCCCGGCCACTTCTGTAACACTACTTCAGAAGCGGACATACGATGGCCCACTCCCTGCTTTATGGTCATACACACCTCGTCTGTAAGTGTTGAGATCCTGAAGGCTGACTAAGTCCTCTCAGTTCTCCATCCGTACCCTCCGTGACATTTCAGTGGGTATACAACGCAAAAAAAAACACCCACCGCTCTATTTTCTGCCTCCTCTAACAGTATCGTCTAGTAAGGTCATCCGAAGACCAGTATCAGTTGCACAGCGATTTAGAAAAGATTTCTGTATGGTGTGGCAGGTGGCAGTTGACGCTAAATAACGAAAAGTGTGAGGTGATCCACATGAGTTCCAAAAGAAATCTGTTTGAATTCGATTACTCGATAAATAGTACAATTCTCGAGGCTGTCAATTCAACTAAGTACCTGGGTGTTAAAATTACGAACAACTTCAGTTGAAAAGACCACGTAGATAATATTGTGGGGAAGGCGAGCCAAAGCTTGCGTTTCATTGGCAGGACACTTAGAAAATGCAACAAGTCCACTAAAGAGAGAGCTTACACTACACTCGTTCGTCCTCTGTTAGAATATTGCTGCGCGGTGTGGTATCCTTACCAGGTGGGATTGACGGAGGACATCAAAAGGGTGCAAAAAAGGGCAGCTCGTTTTGTATTATCAGGTAGTAGGGGAGAGAGTGTGGCAGATATGATACGCGAATTGTGGTGGAAGTCATTACAGCAAAGACGTTTTTCGTCGCGGTGAGATCTATTTACGAAATTTCAGTCACCAACTTTCTCTTCCGAATGCGAAAATATTTTGTTGAGCCCAACCTACATAGGTAGGAATGATCATCAAAATAAAATAAGAGAAATCAGAGCTCGAACAGAAAGGTTTAGGTGTTCGTTTTTCCCTCGCTGTTCGGCAGTGGAATGGTAGAGAGATAGTATGATTGTGGTTCGACGAACCCTCTGCCAAGCACTTAAATGTGAATTGCAGAGTAGTCGTGTATATGTAGAGCCCATATGAGCTTCTGCGTTCTTGATCTGCACATATGTCTTTGCGTTTAGCTTAATGATTCTATCCGAGAACGTTTCCAGACTCGTAGCGCAGCATCGACAAGGTACTTAATTTCTCCCACACTGTTCTGCTTTTGGCAACACTAGCACAATCCCTCGGGCTTCTCCTGGTACGTATGTGCCTTTCGCAGTGTCTCGTGGAAGAGAACTTATGCTTTGGCGTCCCCCGCCGAACGCACATTAGCAACATACAGCGTTACTTCATCCGCAGCGTACTTAACATCCGTAACGAAAATTGTCACGTCTTCCACTGTCTTGTCCGAGAGGGGATTAATCAGAGCGACCACAGTCGGGTCAATTGAAAAAGAAGGCACTCTCAATCCAGACTTACTTTCCCGTGACGCTGATTACAACTTATCGTGACACCCGTTACGAGACTAACTCACGGTAAAGTTCGAAATTTTTTCTCGTCCATGCTCTCAAACTGCTCTGTTAATGCTTGCAAAAATGGTTCAAATGGCTCTGAGCACTATGGGACTTAACTGCTATGGTCATCAGTCACCTAGAACCGAGAACTAATTAAACCTAACTAACTTAAGGACATCACACACATCCATGCCCGAGGCAGGATTCGAACTTGCGACCGTAGCAGCAGCGTGGTTCCGGACTGAAGCGCCTAGAACCGCTCGGCCACAGGGACCGGCTTAATGCTTGCACTTGCCGAGTTAAAGCATCAACTGCATCTGCGGTAGTACTAATTTCCACCTTTTTGCATACTCTATTTCCACCTTAATTCAATAGATTATTTTTAAAAAGAAGAAAAACAAGACAAAACAAAATTCAAATTCAACTCTGCACAAAAAAATGTATACCCAAATTAATTCCTTCAGTGAATCATCGCCAGTTTGCACTCAGTACAACTACTAGACAGATGACCAGCAAGTCTACATACAGAACAAACAGCTGCTACAGTTCTACTCGCGCCCTGACAAATTGCAAAATGGAAACCTCGCTGGCGCTAAATTATCGTGTCCAATATTATGCCTAAACAAAGATAAGTTCACGGGATCCTGCGGTTTCACTAAACTTTTTCGAAACATCTTGTTCACACAACTAACTCTGACAGCAAGAGCAAACATAACAACTATTAATAGAATTTAGACTCACCGCACCACAATGCGCTGAACCGGTACCTAGGTCAAATGCTACTGCTCACTCACTCACCAAAACCAACTGCCTCACCAAAACGTAATGCTGGACGTGGACGGACGCTTTCCGACACAACATATTGTGTTGGAAAGCGAAACGACCAGTTCCTGACACCAAATTGTTACAACCCCCTGACCTCAGGGGTTGTAGTATGTCAGAACGACCGAGAGGTATGGTGTAGGAGAGAGGGATGACTCACGCCCCGTCGTTCAGCCTTACGGATGTAGTGCTCCTATTCACGCCACAGCCAAGTGGCCGCCGCCTAAGTTAACTGCACCCGATAGCCGGGAACAAGGATGACTGCTCCCTCAAGCGCGACTCATGACCCCATGTAGAGCACCGAAGGAAAACTGCCGACCGCCGCCGTCGTAGTGAGCCTTAGCAGCTCCGGCCGTCCGTCCATGGCAGCTCGTTCAGAACCCGCAGACAGTTCTGCACCCGGGAGGCAGTGTGTTCGAATCCGAGGTCCGGCCCTTGCAGTTCGCCGTACGATGTCACCCAGAGAGCTGTGACCAGCTCTCTCGCTCCTCGTGTCGGTACAGTTCCAAGGTGCGAGCGCTCAACCACAGCAATGCAGCGGAGGATGGAGGTTGCTTCAGGTGGGGGGGGGGGGGGGGCGGATTTAAACAATCGTCATTCTCTCCGGTTCTTGACGTGGATAAAATGGCTACACGATTCCATGCTTTGATCTTCCGGGCTCCCTTATTTGTACGCCGTTTCCCTACACCTCTGACGTAGTTTCTCTGGGGGAGGCAAATGGAGCGCTCTTTGATAATTGCAACGTCAGCTTTCCTCAGCCTGCTTCGGCCCCTACACACAGGTCGCTAGATGCTGTTGTAACCGCAACGCACGAATTCTTCACAGCATGTTGGTGCCCTGTGCTGCCCTGAGTGCTTCACTTTTGTATATCGTGTCCACCAGGCCGTGCCTTGTAGCCTGCGAGCAGTGTCGTAAACCTGCCTCGCAGAATCGTTTGCGAAATATTAACGTCACCCGCGCCTGCCATCCAGTGTGGCAGTTGGTCCCGTAACTACTACCTTCTAGCCATAGCTGCGTAAAATTTACAAGAATTCCCAAAACCCACACCTGTACTTATTCGTGGCGCAGCAGTATCAATACCTCATATTTTGTCATACTCGTGTTTTTCTTTAATAGTTTATTTTACCAGTAACTATTTAAAATAATGCTGATTTGCAAATACTATAAAAAAGTGTAAATTAAAAAGTAGTCATTCATATGTGTTAGCGGACACTACGATTATGAAGGGAAGACGCTTTTGTCAAGAAGGCATGAATAATTGTTTAAGCACTATTTAACAAAGTATTTTGTCATTTATTGTGAGCACACTTGCGCAAGAATGACGCCATGTTTATTTATGAACCAACTATTTCTTGTATTTTTTGCAAATAATGAGAGTAACCGAATGTTTATGACCTTTTCTTATGGAGGTGTAGATATAATATATTAGTTTAGTCTGGTAAGTGGTCAAGTTGAGTGAAATAATGTCAGTAGAGCTTAAGGACGATGTATTTTTGATGCAGACAGCCTTCAGCCAATGGAGGAACAGACAGCAGCAGAACACTACACAAGTCTAGTGGAGACAGACTGCCCGAGTGAAGAGCTGAAGTGAGCAATATCTGGGCACTTCGTCAAGTTTTTGAAGAAGACAGATCTGCCTCCAGTAACAAGGATCATTTGGTTGTTTAGGTGATTGATTCTGGGTGGTGAACGGCAGCTACCATACTTCAACTTCTGAAGGGATTTTGTATTTCAAAAGGTCTGAATGTGTTCCTGCATAGGACTGAGGATAGACAGAGTATAAATTACTGTTCTTTGTAGCATGTGTGATAATTTATAAATCGTGTTGAACTCTGAACTGTATTGAGCTAGTTAGTATTTCGTGTACTATGATTATGAAATGGACTTAGTTTCCGTGTATCTTTGATGACTATTTAGTCTGGGAACTTTGCTATCATTCTCGTAATGCTTCCAACGTAACTTTATTGCATTTGATAATGGTATTTTCTGCCTGTACTTTAACAAAATATCGTAGGACCACTTCCCGTTTATTTGAGATGTACTTTCTTGAGTAAACATTATTAAACATAATTGCCTGTTGTCTATGTCAACTGCAGATGTTAGAATATAACCCTGGTTATGAAATTATTCATTTAACTTTTGTCTTATATTTCTGTGTATTTTATTAACTTGCAATTCTAACCAATGCAAAGAATGTTTGACTGCAGGACCACAGCTACAGGTTATTATTTGCAGCGAGTTAAGATGTGGGACATGAAAGCAGATGTGCATGGTTCGATGCTGTGACTACGTCGAGCTATTCGATTTAAACAAGCCATTGTTAGTGGCATGGTCTAGGATTGGTAAGAAGAGGACAAGGGCTGCTGGAGTGGAATGCTGAACCCATTTGAGGATACAAAAATTTATTTTCACCACGTTAATTAAAACAGAGCACCGGTAACAAGACAACGATTGAATAGTATTTGAAAATTGCCGTGACTAGACCGACTATTCAACTGCATAAAAGCAATGAGAGTATTTTTAAAAAAATTAAGGAAAACCAGCCTTATGGCCCCAACTTTAAATTAATAAGGAATTGCTTTACACAAATTATAACGTTTACACAGCTACACATCTGAGCTCACTAGTCAGTTGTTAGGCCTTGTGAAAATGAAAAATAATTTGTAAAAGCTATTAGGTTTTAAAAAAATACTGAAATAGCAAGGTCTCATAAATAAGCGAATTAACTATTAAGGAAAACATTCGGCAATATGACATGATAGCCTGAAAGATCTACACAGCAATCAGCACAATCCCGACGTTGGCGTTCACATCGGCCATGCATCTGAATTCCAAGTTCAAGTGACAACAAGCAGGAGGGCCTGCGCACACCAATAACGGCTTCTAGACCAACTATCGATACACAGTTCACTAAAATACCAAAACCAACAGTCAAGCACCGGGTAGCGCTGAATGTAGGAAGACACGTTATAGTGTGACAACAGCAGTTACTATAAAAGCAATAGTCCATTAAACAATCCCCAACGACGTGACATTTCACTTGATAAACTTATAAACCACAACTTGTTCACGGTGATAATGACCAGACAATCGGCTCACAACCTTAAATACCAAAGCACCCTTTGACGGTTACTATTATAGTTGCCAACAACAAGAATACTGGCGATTCCAATTTAAAGTGGCGGCTGAAGATTTGTACCGAAAATAAACTTTGATTCATAAAATCGACCACTTAAAATATTAACAATAACAATAAATAAAGGAATCGCCGAACATCGGCCACACTTGAAATGCAACAGAACTAGGGCACAGCGCAGTTACATGTGTAAGTAGGCAGTTTAGGTTTTTATGTTGGTAACGTCACGTAGCGCTCTGTATGAAAATCACTGACTGTGCTGTGCGCAGTCTGTGGCTGGTTTGCATTGTTGGAATATTTGCTGTTGTAGTGTTGGGCATCTGAATGTGAACAGCGCGTAGCGTTACGGCAGTTGGAGGTGAGCCGCCAGCAGTGGTGGATGTGGGGAGAGAGATGACAATTTTGAGAGCGGACGATCTGGACGTGCGTCCATCAGAAAGAGTAAATTTGTAATACCGTATATCATGAAATATATGATGTCTTTTGAACATTATGAAGGTAAATACATTGTTTGTTCTCTATCAAAATCTTTCATTTGCTAACTGTACCTGTCAGTAGTTAGTGCCTTCAGTGGTTAGAATCTTTTATTTAGCTGGCAGTAGTGGCGCTCGCTGTATTGCAGTAGTTCGAGTAACGAAGATTTTTGTGAGGTAAGTGATTCATGAAATGTATAGGTTATTGTTAGTCACGGCCATTCTTTTGTAGGGATTATTGAAAGTCATATTGCGTTGCGCTAAAAATATTGTGTGTCAGTTTAGTGTTGATCAGAATAAGTAAAGAGAGAAATGTCTGACTACGTTTAGTTCTGCTCAGCTGTTTGAAAATCAAATAACGTAAGAGTTTTATCAGCACAGTCATTTATAATTTTTCTAAGGGGATGTTTTACATGGAATTGCAATTCCAAGTATCCCGGACCCAAGTCCAAGTGGTTCAAGGAGTGACTAGCGAAAATCAAGGTGGCAACACGTAGCAACGACACAAAATGGCTCACCATTTGAAGTTAGTCCAGGAGCTCGCCGTTAACATGCACGCCAGGGTAAACTCCAGCGCTCTCCTCAGGCTTCGAGATAGACACGACTGTTGAACAGAGCCTATGTTGACCGGTGAGTGCTTCCGCACTCCAGTTGCGCTCGCCACCAGACCCAGGCGCCGGGATGTCAACACCGCGCGTCCTCACATCACACCAAGCGCCGACTGACTACTTGAGATGCTCCGTGCGCTGTCTTCCCTCTGTCACTACCCCGACTGTGTCTCCTCTAGCGAGCTGCGACCGTCGTAAATAGAGGGCGCTAACCAACCAGGACGCCACAAAGCGTGCAACTTCGACAGAGAAACTATCCTGCCAAGAGCATCACGGGAAATCACTGCTCAGTTAGCCCAGGTACCTCAGGTACAAGTAACCACTGGTAAAGGTGCAACTCGTTTGCTCGTCTGAGATACTGTTTGGGAGAGCAACTACACTCATCAGCAACTGTTACGTGCTGTCACTATTGGGGACTCAGCTGGGATATGAATTTCGTCCCTTTACAACTACATCTGTAATTACAACACTTCAGAATATTCTATGATCCAGATCCCAAATCTAAAGCATGATAGGCAGTTCGTGTGGGGGCTGCATGCATAATATTTTGCAGCAGTTGGTTGCGTGAGTATTGGTAACAAATGTTGTGTGGGGGAAGTTACATACGGAACTTCAAGAAAGAAGAAGAAGGCAACGCAGAGCTGTGTTGGCAGCATCTTCACAGTCGGCAGTAGCAGTACAACAGAAGCAGCCAGCATGAGCGACAAGTTAAGTACCTGCGCCGATAGGGTTAATACGTGTCCACCCACAGAGTTACTGGCACTGATGGAGCTTCCAAAGCTTAATCAGTCACCCAGCGTGTGTACCTCAGATAATGTTAATGGGCCAGTTATTCCAAACACTGAATGTGGTGATGTTCATAGGGACGATATTAGTGGAGCGGATAGTCCATAATCAGAGAGAGGAAGTAAGCTTTCAATGCAATGCACTCTAGTATACTGGCATCGGATACAACGATGGAATAGAAAATTCTTCCCATAATTCAAATACTGAAAGTGTAAAAGCTGAGGCGGAAAAAAGGAAATCAGATACTGAAGGAGTTATGGATACAAAATTATAAATTAGAAGCGCAGACATAACCAAGTTTTCTGTTGAGGTTAGCAGTCGATACAGTAGAAAAATATTTCAGGGAAAAACTGGAAAAGATACAGGACGAGCTGGGTGACTATGTTAAGAATGTGTTGAGGCAAAATGCACTGAGGAAGAAACCACTAAATCTGTTAACAGTCAGGTGGAGTAATAGAATGTGAACGGACGTGCTTAAACATAGAGTATATTTTGAATCAAGACTAAATAAAGAAGATGTGCAGCATGAACAGCAATTTAAAGACGTGAGGGCTGAATTAAATTCTTGTTTTCAGATGATGGAAAATACCATCTTTCTGCATGTAGAGATGGTTTTATAAGAGGAATATCACAAGAGGAAAAAATTAGGTTCGCTAAAAGACATCTTGAGGGCAATACAGGATCATGGCAAATTTAACGAGTGCTTCATTTACTACCAATGAACTGTCTGAGAGTTGTTTCCTGAACAAATTCTGGAGTGAAGCGAAACAAAGGCGACTTCAGAATGAGTTTCTAAACGGACCAAATTTCATACACGGAGATGCGTCAATGTGGAATATTTGTGTTCATGAATTGACTAAGTTGACGCACATGAATCGTCTGCTGGGGGTATTGAGAGAGATTATGTCCCTCAAGATACGACTACCGAAATTTTTATCATGGTATCTTGTCCACAACCCGACGAAGCCCATTGATGAGTTTTTAGATTTTATTGAGAAACTTGAACAGGCACTGGATTCAAGCCTCATTATTGGAACAGTAGACAGAAAAGTGGGTGCTAGAAAAGGAATTACAATAATCATGAAAATAATTATCACCGCATTGGTAACAGTAATTTTCAAAGGGAAATGGAAATTGGAATTCTCACAATCGAAGTCAAAACTGAGAACGAAGATCTGAGTGGCAGGAGCATCATGAAATGCAATGAAAGAATAAGAAGTCGGGAAATTGGAGATCGCTGCATTTGAGGTCTGAAGGTGGTGAAATAAACCAGCGTCGAAAAGAGAAGTTATTTTGAAAATTCTGTGGCTATTGGAAATTCGAGAAAGAAACCACAAATGTTGGACATGTAAGTTATATGATATGGGGCTGGGAAATTTAATTTTTGAAAGTGAAGTGAATGATGGAATTAACGTATTCATCAGGGAAAATTCCGTGATCAGAAGAGAGGCTGAGGTGGATCTGAATTTGGTAGAGATGAAATGTATGCCGAATTCTAATGAGGCACTACTCAGTAGCAATTATAATAATGTAGCTGAGAAGTCTGTAGACGATTTTGTACAGACGGAAATATGTGAGGATATATGTGAAGGCGGCGAAGCTGCAGTCTCGTCAGTTGGAGAAGAATTTTGTGGTATATCGAAGGAAGTATGTAAAGATACTTGTGAAAATATTTTTGTCAGCTGGTGATGAATTTTATTAAGTATCGGTGGAAGTGGGCGATTTATTGTTAAACGGAAGTAAAGGTAATGTTTCATGTGCTGAAGTTGCGAAGGCTGAAGCTGCTCATTTATATATTTCGGAAGAAGGAATCTGTGCATTTATTTATATGGAAGTGAACCGGTGATCTTGAAGAAAGAATGAATTATGAGTGAATGCGAAAGGATGAATACGAAAGTAATGTGTTATGTAGTAGATCAGAATACGAAGTGGCGGACGCATCTGATTTGGGGGTTGGGGGGGGGGGGGGTGTGAAAGAGAAAGTGTTAGATCCGAGTCTGGAGGAATTTAGGTGTACTGTGAGTTCTAATGTAGAGTGATGTACTAACGGCAATTATGTGGAGTATCGGTGGTGATTTTTATAATGTATTGATGAATGTAACATGTTTTACGTAATGAATCGTATGAGTTATCGGTGGATGTTAATGGGGTTAATTGTGATAAAGTTTGTAGTGATTCGGAGAATATAAGTGAGGATTTGTTTAAGAGAGACAAAGTCTTAAGCTGTGTGGTTAGTTGGAATAATGTTGCAGCTTCTAATACCGTTACTTCGAAGGAGGCGAACGCTATATTTGATGTTTATGAAGATGATCAAATGACAGGTTTTGAGAATGACTTAAATCCTACAGATGAGTTGGAGTTAGAGCAGGAGAATCTAGGCATAGATAACGAAATGGAGGGTTGGTCTGACGTTGCAGTGTCTACAACAGATATAGTAGAGAAAAGAAAGGATAATGAATATGATCCTTTGAGGGAACAGTGCTTAGGGATGTGAAATTAAAAATGTGCAGCCTGTAAGTGAAGTGATCAAAGTTGATGAAGAAAGTAAGTGTGCGTCTCTCGAAATTAAAAATGGTGTTCCAGCGGTAGTCACAAATGTTGTCGGTAAATCAGGAGTCCGTTGGTGAACAAGGAAACAAGGTTCGAAATTGAGCAGTTCAAAACACGCAAAAGGATGAAATTTAAAAGGTGCTCAAACTTGCGAGAAAAATGCATTAACCGTTACAACCCTTTGAGGCACAGAACAGACAATTGCTGAATTTCAGCTGGGAACTGATTAAATTGAATCAAATGCACATGAAGTAAAACAAAATGATAATTTATTAAATTTTTCTTGTATTTGCATACAAGTTAGGGGATGGTTTCATTTGAAGTCACTGTGGCAAATCTTAGCGACATACACAATACGTAAGGAAACACACTGCATATCCTGAGTAGACTCAAAATAACTGATTATGGGAAGGAATGAAACAATTCCTGTCAGATGACAAATATAAGCCTACATCACATGTTTTTTGCAACTCCATCTGTATCTACGAGGGTTTTTTTCGTACTACGGTACACACAACGTTTTAGAGTCCCATGCTGCGGCATGTGTTTTGCTTCAGAGTTTGTTTTCTGTAGGTATCTGTGGTTTGAATCTCTTAGAGTGTGGTGTACTACGTGATGGACATGGTAAATGTGTCACATTTCCAGCACCTTCTAACCAATTGCAACATTCCTTCTAAATTCTTTGAGACATAAGCTCCTATTCAGTGTTCCACAGAGTGCAGAAAATAAATGAATTTACAAGTGATTCATCAATAAAATACCAAAATAAACCTAGCCAGGACCATTTCGCTTTTCTATTAATTGTGTAGAACAATCTTAACATTTCAGCTTTCTCAACGCATTGCATATTCGCATGAAATGCCTTAGGAATGTTAAGACAACCAATATGCTCTTTGCTACCATCAACCTGCCTTCTGTTTACAACAGAAACGTCATCTGGAGAATAGATAGTAGATAGAAAACAATACAGTGCATTTTCCTTCCTTTTTATGTGGGCTGTTCCATCTTTCATTACTGAGAAATCATATTCCCTTCTACTGAGTTCTTTATCTTGCTTCCATTGTGGTAAACCTCTGCAATCACACCTGACACTAACACAACTCAGCATTCTACGTAGTTTTAGCTTATATAATAACGGCAAACTTGTGAAGTAATTGTAAAAAATACATTGTAATCTTTCCCTTCCTACAAAATCAAGCACAACTCTGTCATAAATTAACCTCAACCGTATCTTTTTTCCCAGTCTTCACTTGAAAATCACAAATTTTATGCATCGGCTCGAAGCCCTATCTTGTATTCTCTTCTAACAGTTTTCTCTTGCATGTATTGTTTATAACCAGTCCTACCCTTGAATTTCACCTTTCATTATTCAACTGCTTCATTTTTGGTGGGAATATAATTCTCTTTCTGAGTTTTACTCAGAATGTCAAGCATAGGGTTAGTCTTATAAAGCTTGTCGTTATTTTGAGAATTCCTTCTTGGCATCAGGTTGTTATCATTCAATGAATATGTGATAGTAGCTATCCAAATCTATTTAGGAACAGGAAAGAACTTATACAATTGTCTTTCAACTATTCATGACAAGACTAACAATCATGGTAATTACGAGGTCGTTTCATTCCATGAGAACATATATCGCTAGAAAAACCAACGTTTTGTCTTTGGTTAGATTTTTAAATGGATTGGCTTTTTGAGTGGCATATACGTCAGTGTGTAACACTAAATGTTCAATCAAATCATCACAGAAAATTACTGAAGAGAGATCATGTGGTGCCATGCTGTTACCTTCGTCTCTCAATTTTGCCCTGTACACGAACACACTCATTGAAGTCAGGTCACTTTATACTAGCACAATAAATTTTACTCCACGTATTAGTGAAAAAATAAGATAAAGACATAATATCATCGCTGCTAAAACAGTCATCATAATCACTTTCACTCTCAGAAATTATTTGGCCTCCAGAAATTATTGAGAGTGGTAGCACCTCCATGACTATTTCTTGAGCAAAACTTCCAGAACAGGAGCAGGATCAGGATTGCCATCAAGGTAACATGCATCACTTTGTAATTCGGGTTCAAGCGTAACTTCATTCAAAATTTTTAATATTTCTTTATTAGACGGTGTTTTTTTTAGACATTGTGTTCTTGGGAAAAAATGGTTCAAATGACTGAGCACTATGGGACTTAACTTCTGAGGTCATCAGCCCCTAGAACTTAGAACTACTTAAACCAAACTAGCCTAAGGATATCATCACACACATCCATGCCCGAGGCAGGATTCGAACCTGCGATCGTAGCGGTCGCGCGGTTCCAAACTGAAGTGCCTAGAACCGCTCGGCCACACTGGCCGGCTATATTTCGATGGATTAATTCTGTAGCACGTTATCTTGGAAGGGTTTTTAATTGATTTATGTGAGTAAAATTATGGCGATAAGTTCGTAATATGTTTATGAGAATGAAGTCTGGGAATAAATCGTATTTTAGAGTTAACATTTACTGAATTTATGATCCAGCTATTATCTGAGTTAAAAATGAAAGGATAGTGTTAAAGTTTCTAATTAGACGAGACAAACTTTTAGAGAAAAGATAAAATGTTATTTGACTTATGATGTGAAACAAAATTTCATAGACGTGTTTTCCACTGGAAACATAGACAGTATTTGAAATGCCGATTTGAATCAGGTGTTAAGACTACGTTATAAATCAGTTTCTGCTTGCTATCCTGCTTGTACATGTATCGATTCCACTGGGGAGGGCGTTCAGTGGCTGATCAAAGGGGATTCTAGAAATCACACTATCAGCGGTAGTTACAACGCAGTCTTATTTTGACAGGTATCGTTCTTCAGCACTGGCAGTGACTGCTGATTGACGAATATTCGGCGCAGTTTGTGACCAAGGGGGTCATCGAATTCTCCAGAGGCAGCTGTTCGGTGAACCATCTAAACTTCGACGCCAGAACACCGATCGCGTGTTGTGTTGGTGAGCTGCAATGTGGTCAAGGCAATGAGCGCTAAAGTGCTAAAGACTTTTCTAATTGTTGACTCTAAAGTTACATAGAAGTTGTGTATTTATTCAGGCCTTTATTTAATATTACGTAATTTCTATAATTTGTGTTAGATTTAGAAAGGATTTGCTGGTAATACAATATGACATATCCTAGAAGGCACACGCTCTTTAACACGCCACCACGAAAATAATTACACCACTGTTCCGATACTCCAGTAGGATATTCTATTTATTATGTTGTGCGTGTATTTATTTACCTCGTAAGTATGTAAAATTTGATGAAACTTAATGTGCCAAGTTAGCGAGCTAATGTGCCACATTAAGAGAAGATGTGTAGCGTTGCGCCTATTTAGACGAGTTAATCGGCCGCCCAGTACTGGTACGAGGTTTGTATGGCTGAGCGCTGGCAGACAGCTCCAGGGTCGTCAAAGCGCCGCAGCCGGTGTAGGCGCAGCGACCGTTGGGAGCGACCTCTGGTATGGACACCGAGAACGTGGAAAATCCTAGTAAGGGGGCATTTTGACACTTAAAAGGATAGACTATGCTCCAAGCAACGGCAGAGCGTCAGACAAGCTGAAAGATGGTACCTTACATCTCTTTGAGAAATTTATAATAATGTTCAGTAAAATATTAACGCAAACATGAATACATCTGCAATCTCAGAAAAATGAAATCTATCCAACGACAACAATATTTCAATATCTTTAAACCTAAAAAATTAATATTTCACAACGAATAAACATTTTCACCATGAACCTCCGATTGACTTCAACATATGATGTCTCAGATGATAGCATTACACTAGAGCTATCATCTCTGAAACCTACATATCGATATCTATTTCATTTCTTGATTTATTCCGTCCTTCATATCTTTTTTTTTATCACGCAAATGTTTGTCAGACGTCGTGTTTTCCATATTTAAACAGCAAATGAACACAGCATCAATACCTCGTATTTTGTCATGCTTGTGTTTTTATTTAATGAACAGTTTAGTATTTTGCCAGCAACTTTATTTAAATGTTGACTGCAAATATTATAAAAAGAACTACAAAAATTTAAATGTGGTCATTCGTATGTGTTAGCGAACACAACAGTTGAAAAGAGAATCAAAAGCCACTTCTCTCCAGAAGGCATAAATAATTGTTTAATCACTATTTAAGGAAAATCTGTCATCATTTATCGTGCGGACAGTTGTGGAATAACGCTCGATTACTTAGTTGTGAACCACCTATTACTCCTACTTATTGTAATCCGTGTAAACGAATGTTTATGACATTTCTTTACTTAGATTTTGTTATATTATTTTCGTCTGGGAAGTAGTCGTGTTGAGTCAGGTAATGTCAGTGCAGTTTAAGGACGATGTATTTTTGGTGGAGATATCCTTCAGCCAGTGGAAAAGCAGACAGTAACAGAACACTATGGGAGTTTGTGGAGACTGGGACTTTTCGAATGAAGAGCTGAACCGGGAGATCCTGGTCACTGGATGTCGAGTTCATGAAGAAGGGAGACGTTCCTGCAGTAAGACTCTTCGTTTGATCATACAGGTGATTATTCTGGCCGGTGAATGGCCACTACAACACTTCAACGTCTGAGGGGACTTTATATTTCGAGACGGTTCAGTGTGCTCCTGTGTAGGGTTGAGAATTCTGAGTATCTGTTACTACTCTTTGTATCATGTGCAATAATTTGTAAATCATCATGTTGAACTCTGAACTGTTTTTGAACTGGTGAATATTTCATGTACTGTCAGTATGAAATAGATTTAGATTTCACGTGTTTTTGATGGAAGATATTGTTACAATTCTCGTAATGCTCTCAATGTAACTTTACTGTGTTTGATAAGGATATTTTCTGTCTGTATTTTAACTGAATTTAAGCACTGTCGGGCTTTGGTAGCACGTGGGTGGGTGACCGTCTGGTCTGCCGAGTGCTGTTGGCAAGTGCGGTGCACTCTACCCTCGTGAGGCCAAAGGGCTACTTGACTGAGAAGTAGCCGCTCTGGCCACGAAAACTGACAATGGCTGGGAGAGCAATCTGTATCCAGTGACGCATAACGCTGAGGATTACACGGCGGTCGGTCAGTACCGTTAGGCACTTCCGAGATGTGTTCGAATGGAGTTAGGTTGGATTAAATTACGTACTTTAAGAGAATAGCGCAGGACCATTTTCCTTTTATTTGAGATGTCCTTTGTTGAATAAACATTATTCAAAATAATTCTCTGTCGTTTACCTTAACTACAGACATTAGAATAGCACGCTTGTCATCAAATTGTTCATTTAACTTTTATTTTATGTTTCATTGTATTTCATTAACTCGCAATTCCAGCCAATGAATAGACTATTTGACTGCAGGATCACAGCTACAGGTTATTTTTTGTAGCGAATTAGCTGTGAGGCATGAGAGCAGGTGTGTACGGCTCGCTCCTATGACTACATCGATCTATTCTCTTTAAACAGAGCCGTGCACAGCCCAAGTGCCGGAAGTACGGGTAATCACTGCTAAAGACGCAACTGGTTTGACCACATGAGCTGTTTTGAAGAGTAACTGGACTCAGCAGTAATTGTTAGATACTGTCGAAATTTCAAAGTTGCAGGAGTCCCTTATGAAATTGTATATGGAAAAGTATACGAGGATAGGTGTTCCTAACGCGAGTCCCTTAAGGGGACATTGTGCGTGAAATTCGTTGAAATTTGACATTTCCTGTTTTCTACTCTATAATGTACTTTGGGTTTCCTGAACATTTTGGTATATAATACATGAAAATCAGACAATTGTGAGACCTTCAAATAATATTTTGAATGTTGACGTGTGACTGTCAAATGTCGCTGCTACACATATACTGCCACAGTTGAGCACTTATAACTTCGGAACTACACCGCCTAGAAGACTGAATTGCTTTGTTTTGTGCCCAGAAGTGCTCAGAAGTTGGCATTACGGATAAACAAATCAGTCCTTTGTTTCTGATACTAGTTTTCGTTGAAAGTAGTGTGATCATCGGCTATTTTTGTAGTAGGCTAACTTCTATTGCTTTTTATACGTAAATAAAATGACTAAACGTATAAGTAACTTCAAGAAATGCAAATTTGAGGGTAACAGATATGTGAGACCTGAATTTTCTTCTGAAGTACTTGAAAACACCGATGAAAAGCCAGGTCATGCTTTGTGTCCACCTCCACCAAATACTTGTGTAAATAGAGGCAAGCTGAATTTTCTTGCACTCTGCATGAATTTACACATAAACATTCTCTTCCTTTGGCAGTAATGGAGGCAATAAAATCTATTTGCAGAGATTTGGCAAATCCTGAGTTACTAAAGAAGTGTTTGCATGGGAAGACCCAGAACGTGAATGAGACTTTCAATAACGTTGTGTGGTGCCGTGTGCCTAAAATTGTATTTGTTGGTCTTGTGACTCAAAAGTTAGCAGTGTCTGATGCTGTAATAACTTTTAATGATGGAAACTATGAGAGACTTAAGGTTCTGGAGAAGTTAGGGTTAAGAATTGGACAGAACACAGCTAAAGGACTGCGGGAACTGGATGAGTTTCGTGTGCGTGAAGCAGAGTTAGCAACTGCTCAGCAAATGACGAAAGAAGCAAGAAAGAAAATGGAGAGGCTGTTGTGATACTGAAGAAGACCCAGGCTATGTTCCAGGGCAATTCTAGTGCATAAAAGATGCAGAAATGTAAGTCTGTATAAAAATTTGTAATAAAAAGGTCTGAAACCTCAATATTTCTTAACTACATTTTTGTAATAAATGACCCGTTTTCTATAAAAGTACTGATGGTATACACATGAAATTTTCACAGCATGCCAAGTGTGAGATTCAACACACATGGAACTACAATAATTAAAATATCCCTAGTTGTTTTGTTTTTATGTTCATTTATTTACAAAATTCTGTCAAATATTGATGTTTGGAAAAAAAAGGTAACATGCCCCACAATAGAATTTTAGGTATAATTCTAGTTCAGTGTATCTAGAAAGGTGCATTCAGTAATTATGGAAAATTGTATGTTCGTGTCTTAAAACGTTTCCCAAATAATGGGTCACAAAATTAGATAATTTAACGTTGTCGGCATAGGACATACAATGTCCCCTTAAGAAAACCAGTACTCCAGCTCTAACATTAATGGAAAATTTTGTCTACAAAAAGAATAGTAATCAATAATCCAGAATTTTTGATCCTAGATGAAATAACTGACAGACAACATGTTTTATCCTCCTTTTTTATACGCAAGTGGAAAAAAATTGAACAGTCAAGTAAAAGAATTCATTATTAAGTACTTAATGACACCCCATTTGAAGCTCTCCACAGCTGTGGATGACGGAAGGACGCGTGGAATTATTTACACAGTTAAAGAAGCAGCCGAAGATACTGTGCTGTGTGATATGCAAGTCTTTACATCCCACACTAAATTTTCTAGGTGCAGCTACTACAAACTCCGTCCGTTAGAGACAACTAAACAATCTGAATACACATGTCGACATACGCTCGAAAAAGCGACGACTCTATGACTGTGTCCACCAGAAGCAGAAGTCAACTCTATCTGAACTTCGGACAGAATTGTCACCCTTGTCCCATGCGGCGGTATTTTATAACCGCTGCGCGGCTGCGCCATCTCGCAATTACTGGGAGGCGTGGTGCAGGCCTTATCCGGAATTTCGCCCCCCGGCGACGCCTCATGGACATCAAGCATCTTTGCGGTGGTCGACTGCTGGTGTAACTTACCGACGATCGACAACGACCCACAACAGATGTATATTGACTATTCTAATGCAACCTCTGATACCAAAAAGTAAAACATACGCTACTGTAATATTGCATTCCTACAGAAAGATCAGACAAGAGCAACATTACACAAAGATTCATTACATCATACGTTGTTTTGAAACCTGATGGAATAAATTATGATTGTTTATGGATGCCACTTACAGGTTTATCTTCGTACCTGTTCTAGCCATTCTGCAACTTGAAGTCTGTACCGCAATTTGCGACTACTTTTACATATGTCTCCCATGGAATTTTTGAAACATTAAAGATGAACACACAAATATACCAGTTAGTATCGTACGTTAAGAAAATCTTGAGTTTGCATCGGAATGTGTAAGCAAGTCGAAATTAAATCAATACTCTTTACTACTTGCCGGAGTGAGAAATAAAATTTGTACCCAATTAAAAGCGGTGACGTTTGCCAGCAACCATTTTCAGGCTGTATGCGGTTGTTTAGGTATGTTTCCAACCTACTTACAGTCTTGGAGATGGTGGCAGACTAAGTAAGTGAAATAGGGACAGTAAGAAAAACTTTATACAGAATATAAACAGTTTTTCGCGATAACAGCCACGATAAATTCTAGGGAGGGCTGTTCAGAGAAAGTAATTGACTGGATCGTAGGGTGGACGTGTATGAATGCTAGGAGGAATTGGAGAACAGTACTTAGTTAGCTAGTTTCATGTTCCATGGCTGATTTTTAACGATAAATCGTAATAATGTGGATCGTCTAATTGCGCACACACACACACACACACACACACACACACACACACACACATCGCGAATTAATTAGTAAATATGGTTACATTTTTCTACGGAACAGAAGGAGCTGTCAAGAAAAACTCTTTTCATTTTGTTCAAAATTTTACTTTGCTGTTTACCAGTCTTTTTATACCAATGAGTAAATGATCAAACAATTTTGTTGCAGCATTGTGGACCTCTTCCTTTGCTAAAGACAATCTTAACATGGAATAACGAATGCCATTTTCCCTTCTGGTATTGTCATGTACTTCATTGCCCCTTTTGAACGTAGTAGATTATTTATAAGAAACATCATGAGGGAGTAATTCACAGAACAAGAGAAAGGCCTAAGGTACTACTATTATGAAAACTGTTCGCAGAACGTCACAGCAGATAAGAATACTGATTACTAAGCAGTCCCGGGATAGGCGCGAGAAACGTTCAAAAACGGCAAACCTGAGTAAGAGAAATACATAAATGAAATTAAATAGATCGTATTCACGTAATTACTCTCAGGTGCCAAAAATCATGGGATAGCGATATGCTCATATACAGATGGCGGTAATATCGGGTACAAAAAATATGAAAGGGCAATACATTGGCGGAGCTGTCATTTGTATTGAATTGATTCGTGTGAAAATGTTTCAGACGTGATTATGGCAACAGGACAGTAATTAACAGACTTTTTACACGGAATGGTAGTTTGAGCTAGACGCGTGCGAAATTTCGTTTCGGAAATCCTTAGGGGATTCACTAGTGTAAGACCAACAGTGCCAAGTGTGTGCCGAGAATACGAAATTCCAGGCATTACCCCTCTCTACGGACAACGCAGTGGTCGACGGCCTTCACTTAGCGAACTGTTCTACCCTCGAACAATTCGTCGTCATTCATTTTACTGCGTCTGACAAAAAAGTGCACATATTCATACAAAGATGTGGTTACTATCAAGGGACGTGATCAGGTCTGATACTGCAACTAAATTCCACTTTCACAATTAAAAAACATATATCTTACATTTTTCCTGAAGTTACGGTAATAGATACATGTGATCCTACTCTATTACACAAGACGAAAAAAGACGCCACAGAATGGCGAGAATAATTGAAGTGAAGTTTCATTTGTTTTACACCAAAAGATATACAAAGTTCCTTTCCGTCTGACCTCTTTAAATAATGTCTCTGACGTAAGATTTTTATTATGATTTGTATTAAAAACCTTATTTTATACATTCAACCAAAAACGGTAATTTACCAAGTATCACAGTATGAATATATTTGTATTGGTATATTTGTGTACAAGATAATCGTGGGTGAGCACCATATATTGTTGTTACAGCACATTTTTGAACAACAAAGAATTTCTTTCTTAATGATGACGTACCCCAGAACATTATGCCATATGACATTACCGAATGATAGTGTGCAAAATACCTCAACTTACCGATTTGTCTCTCCCCAAGATTTGCAATGGTTCCAAGTGCAAATGTGGGTGCACTAAATTGTTCAGGAGTTACAAAATGTGCTTTTTATGGTTTAAATTCTCATCAGTATTAACAAATAAGAATTTTGAAGTTTCCACTCTATTATTTCCTCACCACGTACTACACGTACCATTGGTGTAGTACCCCTAGATGGGCAGAACTGGATACATTGTGTCTTTTTACAATTGAAGATGAACCACTTGCTAAAAACCAGTCGATTACACTTTTAACAACAATGTTTACCATTTCTTCTATTGCTGTATGTATGCCTGGACTGATTACAATACCAGGGTCATCTGCAGACAGAACTAATTCCGCTTGTTGTACTGAAAATCATTTACATATATGAGGAACAAGAGTTGACCTAAGATTGACTCTTGGGGAACCCCATAAAAATTTCTCCACAGTCACGATTACTTCCCTAGACATCACAGCTGCTAAGTAACTGGTTAGATATGGTATTATTCATTGGTTGGCTATACCGTCTTTCCCATAGAACTTCAATTTGTCTTGGAGAATACTGCGATTCATACAGTTAAATGCCTTGGAATGGTCACAGAAAGTACCAACGGACACCGTTTTATTATTTAATGCATGTTAAAGTGGGTGAGTGAACATGTAATTGACATTCTCAGTAGAGCAACTCTCCAAAATAAACTGACTTGCTAAGGGTATTATTGTTGCTAAGGTGAGAGATTATACTAGGGTACATCACCGTCTAAGAAATTTTGGAAAATAATGTTAGCAGTGAAATAGGTCGTTAGTCTTAGACATCTTTCTCATCACCTTCCTTAAAGAGGGCGTAACAACGGTATATTTAAGTCTCTATGGAAAATGTCATGATAAAACACCATCAGACACAGATGAGCTTTTACTTTTGAGAGAATGTAAAATTTTCTTAATTTCAGATGGAGAAGTTTGTGATACATTCATGCGACTGAATTTTGTGAGAGTTACTTATGCAGCATACTGTTGTTTTTCTCTTGAATTGTTTGTCCCTGTACTTTTTACTATATTTAAGAAATGATTATTAAATGTATTTGATATCTGTGACTCATCATGTATAGTCCTTCTATCAGCTGAGCAGCGGTGTTACCGTGTTTTGTGACTCACTGTCCTGTCTCTCGTTTCACTACATTCAATATAGCCTGAAGTCTTGTCTAAATTACTAATTTATGACATGAGTTTCTCAGGTATTTAATAACATTTTTTAGTAATTTTGAGTATTTTTTGTAGTGTGCAACTGCCGCAGGATCTCTACTTGTTCTTGTCAACACATACATTGTCCTTTTCCTTTCACAAGGTACTTCAAACCCTCTAGTGATTCGTGGCTTTTTGCATGGATGTTTAATGCCCTGTCTGATGCTTATGCGGAAAGTTCTTTTCAAAAAATAATACGAATTCATCTTGGAATAGATTAAATTTTACGTTAGCATATATTTCATTACAAATTACTCCCCAAGTCTTCTATTGTGAACTATTCTTAAAAACATTTGTCCTGGGGTCATTTATTATTCTAGCTGATTTCCACTGAGAAGTATCTAAGAAGCACTGTGTTATTCATCCAAAATAACTATGCATCATGTTCAGAGACAGCATTTGTTACTGAGTAAACAGTTTCTTGCTTCGAGCTTCACCAAAGAAAATATTATCAGCTAGCGTCTTATTGTTTTTATCCACTCGTTTGGAAAGTTCATTACTGTGAACAAATTGCAGGATTCAAATAAGAATTCCAAATCTTTTTCTATCAGACATTTAGGAAACCTACGCTGAAGTCGCCACAGACAACTAACAGCTTGCTGTTTTTTTGTCAGATAGCACAGTAAGGAATTCAGGTTTACGAACTTCCAGCATGTTGAAATAGCGGTGGGCCTGCAACTTCTGTTAACCATTACAACCAAAAACCTGTCCAAAGATGCAAAATTTCATTTTTTCATTCATTCGATGACAAGTTTCGAGCCGGCACCCATTTCCAAATCATCATCATAACATAGTCAAAAAAGGTATTTCCGAAAATGCAAAAACCATGTCAAAAATGTGCAAACGAACAGTTACGGCGCTTACAGATAACTCACCAAAAACGTGCAAACGAACTGTTACAGCGCATATAGATAATTCATCAGCATTCACTGTAACTGATCGTTTGCACATTTTTGACATGGGTTTTGCGTTTCCGGAAATGCCATTTTTGAGTATATTAGACGATTTGAAAATAGGCCCCAGCCCAAAACTAGTCATCGAGTGAATAAAAATATGAAATTTGCACGTTTGGACTGGTTTTTCGTTGTATTAAAAGTGAACCGATTTTCAGTAGCGAAATAATAGCTTAACCAAATACTTTGTTTCTTCTCTGTACGGAAGTGTTGGCTGATCAACTGCAAAGATCGTTTCACTTATATTTTTTTAAGGACCACTTCGATTGTTGAATGTCATTTGTTTCAACTGTTTCTAGATTATCGTCTGAAGATAATGTAATCTGTAATGTATTTAAAGATACTATACTTATTTTTCTCTTCTTATCCAGCCTTGCCAGGTACTTGTCACATTGATCTGGATTTGGCATAATTGGTGGTGGACAGCGAATAGATGCCCTTCTGTCGCCACCCCTTCCTCCCCAGCATGAAACGAGTGTACCCAATTTCCCTCTATCTAGTGATGGCCCATGTTAAAGCGTGAGAATGTTTTCGAAACGTTTACGAACCGTGTAACTGAGACTGGATGTGGGTACCAGCGTGGTATTCGCCTAGTCAGTTGTGAGAAACTGCTGTTAAGACCAGATCCGGGGTTTGCCATCACACCGGTCTTCGTAGTTTATCCGCCAGACACGCCACCACCATACCCGAAGTGGCAACCTAATACGCGCAGCTGTCCGGGCAGCTAAAGAGATTTTACAATGCATCAGTGATTTTCTTGCAAACTGTTGGAATGAAACCGCAGAACACACCAATAACTAATATCCGCTCTCAAAAGAATCGCCTTGTTGCCGACTACTGCAAATTGTGTCTGCCCCTGGCAGCTGAGTGGTCAGAGTGGCGGAATGTACCTAACGGCCCGGGTTCGATTCCCGGCTGGGTCGGAGATTTTCTCCGCTCAGGGACTGGGTGTTGTGTTGTCCTTATCATTTGATCCCCATCGACACGCAGTTCGCCAAAGTGGCATCAACTCTAAAGACTTGCCCCAAGTGAACGATCTACCCGACGGGAGACCTAGCCGCACGGCATTTCTTCTACTTCTACATGGATACCCTGCAAATCACATTTAAGTGCCTGGCAGAGGGTTCATCGAACCACCTTCACAACTCTATTATTCCAATCTCGTATAGCGCGCGGAAAGAATGAACACCTATATTTTTCCGTAAGAGCTCCGATTTCCCTTATTTTATCGTGGTGATCGTTCCTCCCTACGTAGGTCGGTGTCAACAAAATATTTTCGCATCCTGAGGAGAACGTTGGTGATTGGAATTTCGTGAGAAGATTTCGTCGCAACGAAAAACGCCTTTCTTTTAATGATGTCCAGTCCAAATGCTGAATTATTTTTGTGACACTCTCTCCCATATTTCACGATAATACAAAACATGCTGCCTTTCTTTGAACTTTTTCGATGTACTCCGTCAGCCCTATTTGGTAAGGATCCCACGCCGCGCAGCAGGATTCTAAAAGAGGACTGACAAGCGTAGTGTAGGCAGTCTCCTTAGCACATCTCTTACATTTTCTAAGTGTCCTGCCAATAAAACGCAGTCTTTGGTTAGCCTTCCCGAAAACATTTTCTGTGTGTTCCTTCTAATTTAAGTTGTTCGTAATTGTAAAACCTAGGTATTTAGTTGTATTTACGGCTTTTAGATTAGACTGATTTGTCGTGTAACCGAAGTTTAACGAATTCCATCCTGTGGATGACCTCACATTTTTCGTTATTTGGGGTCAACTGCCATTTTTCGCACCATTCAGATATCTTTTCTCAATCGTTTTGTAGTTTGTTTTGATCTTCTGATGACTTTATTAGTCGATAAACGACATCATCATCTGCAAACAACCTAAGACGGCTGCTCCGATTGTCTCCCAAATCGTTTATATAGATAACGAACAGCAAAGGGTCTATAACACTACCTTGGGGAACGCCAGAAATCACCTCTGTTTTACTCGATGACTTTCGTCAATTACTACAATGTCCATTTACAGCAAATTGTTATGTAGCTCAATGTGCCACTGAGATAATGCAGTTCCTCTCAGCAGATGCATTTAATAACGATCTCATTGTGCCACTGATGTAATGCAGTTCGTCTCAGCAGATGCATTTGGTAACAAGCTCATAGAGCCGCTGAGGTAATGCAGTTCCTCTCATGCATTTAATAGCTTTTCTGTACCTATGTGTAACATATTACAGGAAAATTTGATGAATGACTAGTAGTTGTACGTAAAGACCCTTGAAGATAACAAAGGACGCACCACAAAGGAATTTTGGAAATAGGTCACAAATTTACATTCATACAGGTATCGACAGAAAATTCAGAATTTTAAACGTTGGCAACCGGTGTATGAATGTATGACGCTGCAGCAAAGTTTCACCACGCCGCTGTCAATGATAGCAGACAGGGGAGATATCGGTAGCAGGGCACAGTCTTTGCTAATTTCATTTCAAGTCGTAGTTGGACAATAACTATGTCTCGCAGACAGGCGTGTGAACAATATTTGCAGATTTCAGAAAGACTCAAAGAAGCCGGTTGGAGTAATTGGCAAATCGCTCGATGTATTATTAGGAACTATACCACTAATTGACGATGTTGTGTGGCGTTTTCTTTGTGTCGGCTCAATGGTGATGGTTGTCCCAGTCTGGTTGACATGGAACAGTGTCCGTCGATCGTGACGACACCGATCTCTAACTGTTAAAAACAAACTCCTCGCTTGGTTGGTTACTTATAGGCACTACCTCCCTTAGACTGACATCAGCGTATCGATGTAGCAGCACGACGGAATGCGTAAGCAGCCCTTGTTTAAAATTGAAGCACTGGTGTTCGAAGTCTGTCGGTCTTCTTTACTTCGAACCCACAGCGACTGCACCACTCGGTACCGCAACAACTCCCTTGGTCTGAAACAATTAACGAAATATGCTTCGAGTGTTCGCGACAGGCTGATAAGCTTACGCGAACTTGATAACTGTAGTTCTTATGCCCGGTTTTGGAATGAGTTCAAACGCAGATAATAGGGTATCTTGAATTATGAAGTCCATCACTGAAGCCGATGCCACATCATAGTTTTCCGAGATGTTGATTTATTTATTAATATAGTGTCGTTAAGGCGTCGCTAGGATGTTAATTCGACAACTAATACGACCTAATTCCAGAGATAAAATAATCTTCGGACAACGTACAGAAAGCGTCGTATTTCGGTGTAAATTTGCTGTTCACTGTTAATAAAATCACTAAATCACCTTAAAGTTCTGCGTTCTCTGAAGAAATAGTTTATTTCACAATTACACAGTAAATTTCGATTAAATAACTTAGCCGACACGAAGCATTAAGGTTATATTGGAGTTTATTGAACTTCGTAACTACTTAAACCTGCACTGAAAACACACCGATCTGTCATTGAGGGTCTTGAATCCATTTGCATCAGCGATTCTGACATTGACTACAGCTTCCAACAACAGGGCGCAACTAAGTTCTTTGTGTTCGCGTGTAGCTGTTTCCTACTCAAGACTAATAATAGAGTTTATGTCGGCGGTTGGTGTATTGCTGTGTCCTTTGATGTTCGCGACAATCACAGATCACGGAGGCTAAGTCCCAGCATTAATCAGGTATCACACGATTTACTTTTCTTTCGCATATAATAACTGCCTTGTTGTCTGCCTAAATCGTAAATGTCATTTTACTTCAGTTCGAAATACTGACTTGTACGTCAAGTCGATACTGGAAAAGCTTTAAAACTTCCGATCGGTTCGAAACAATCTAGTAGCGTTCAATAGGCTTACTACTATTTGCGGCGTCTACAAGAGAGACTCAGTTAACATCTCCATTGCAGTGTTACATTGTAGTCGCAGCGAACTTACAACTCGATGCGGCTACAACTCTCTTCTTGGATAAATGTAGTATCTGATCTATTTATGGTCTGGGCTTTAACGTTCGTAAATAATATATTTTGAATTATTTATTTAAAGGTTCATGCTTCGTATCATCTGATAGTCTTTCATTTAGTCCTTTCTTTATAGTAAACGTTATTAGTTACATAGCATTCCTGTTAGTCAAACTTGCAATAGTGTTAATTTTGTTGTCAGTAGCTCGCGTCGATGTCAGGATAACTAATTTTGCTATTTCTCTTGCTACCAAAGGGCTTTCATTAGGGGTTCGATATCGGGGTGTTACAGTTGCCAGGAATGGGTGAGCCATAGCCGAACACAGCGTCAAGAAGGAAGCGGTCGATCGACAGGGAAAAAATGGCTCTGAACACTATGGGACTTAACACCTGAGGTCATCAGTCCCCTAGAACTTAGAACTACTTAAACCTAACTAACCTAAGGACATCACACACATCCATGCCCAAGGCAGGATTAGAACCTGCGACCGTAGCGGTCACGCGGTTCCAGACTGAAGTGCCTAGAACCGCTCGGCCACACCGGCCGGCGACTTACAGGGACAACAGAACGAGCAGAACGAGCAGACCGAGCAGTCATCAGGATCCATCACTGCCATTTGTCCTACGTGGAGGAAGAGCTTCAGTGACCACAGGGATCATTAACAAGTGGCACAAAAGAAAAACAGCCGAGCTCAGGGTGCCCCTTGGGCTGACTTCCATTGATCGACAACCCCGTCTGCACTGCTGTTGGACACATTCAGTAGCGTAGCGAGGAGCGGCGGGGGTGGGGTGGGGGAAGAAGAAGTAGGTCTATTATGCTAAATATGCCACTTGCAGAGTGGTGTCAAATGGTCTGCAAGATTTTCTGGTAAACATATTACTAGAGTAAATTCTATGTTATTTTACGATGTGTGCGTGAGGAGGGAGGTGGGGGGGGGGGGCAACAAAGTGTATCGTTGTATTCTGGACGCCGAGTTGGAGGTGGGAGGAGCGCAAGTCTCGTTCGCTACACCACTGGACACTTTCCGCCTGGAATCTCACTGACCGTCGTAGACTTGTCTTCAGTGATGAGTCCCGCTTCGAACAGAGCCCTGATGATCAGCGAGAATGTGTTTGGAGACGCTGCAGACGGTGGTGAGATACCAACGGGACTGTCGCCCGCCCACCATACGGCCCGACACCCAGGCGTAATGATCGTTTGGGGTGCCGTTCCTTTTCATGGCAGGACCCCTTTGGTTGGCTTACGTGGCACACTTCTAGCGCAGAGGTACGTCAACGATATTCTGTCGACGATATTCTACGCCCTGCTTTGTTGCTCTTCATGTTTGCCAAACCGCACCTTGCCCAGTTAGACCGCTGGATCTCTCTTCGAATGAGAACGTTTGGAGCATAATCGTCAGGGCCAATTGGGCAAAATTTTACATAAAATCCCTCTCGAGGACATCCAACAAATGTATAAATCAGTGCCAAGTCCAATAACTGCTTGCATAAGAACCAGAGATGGACCAACGCGTCGTTTATTTGCTTAATTTGTGATGATCATTCTCTTTAATAAATCGTATCTTTTTCTGATATTGTAATCATTTGCTTATCTGATCATGTACATCACATCTACCTATTTCCGTCCCATTCGGAAAATTCGTTCATGGTGCGTTGTTTCTTTTGTCTTAGACCGTATATTGTTCAAACATTGGACACCCATTCTATGCTACGACATATGCATTGCATATTCACAAATACTCAAAATTTTATCGTTTGCTTTAGCAATTAGGTAGAGCAATGGCTAAAACCAGCGCATGCTAGTAGATCCGCCTTTCAGGTTTTCCCAAAGCTGTGAAAGAGACTTTTTTCAAGAATTTTATTTAATGTAGTACATATGGGCAGTATGTAGCTACATACTGCCCATATGTACTACATTCATCGTTCTTGTTCTTTTCTTAATTTTATTTAAATTTTTTCTCAAAATATCAGCCTTTAAAACGTATAAGTGGTTTCATGAGTACGATGCCATTATGGAAATACGTTTTCCACTCTTCTTTCCACACTTCACTGTGTTCTACGCTGCAGATAGGTGGGGTCGGACGTCTACGTCTGTGTCTCATTGGCTCCAGTTTTGTAGGGAGCCTGTGTGTGGACTTGGAGTTTCTATTCTGGTCAGTCTGCACTGATTCACTGTCCCCTCTCTCCCCGCCCTCTACCTCGGTAAGCCAGGTTCGTTGCTACAGATACTATTCACAGGTTAAAAATTTGGCCATACACAATGTTCACAAACGCAACAAAAATGGTTAAAATTACAATGCATGTTATACAAACTGCAGCAAATGCACGCAAGATTTATACAAAATGCATTTTAACACGTTCACACACCGTATACCACTGGTCGTTCCCCCTCGACGCTACCAATTACGCTACCTGCAACACAATACCGTATGATACATACCTATCAGCCAAGCGCAACGAACAACTCTGAATAAGGTTCGCAGGAGAGCTTCTGTAAGGTTTGGAAGGTAGGAGACAACGTAATGGCAGAAGTAAAGCTGTGAGGACGGGGCGTGAGTCGTGCTTGGGTAGCTCAGATGGTAGAGCACCCGCGAAAGGCAAAGGTCACGAGTTAGAGTCTCGGTCAGGCACACAGTTTTAATCTGCCAGGAAGTTTCATCTCTGAATAAAATTTTATGAGACCCTTCAACGAGAGAGTTTTCTGAATAAATGAGATAGCTCACAATTTGTGATTCGTTTAGCGTAAGGTATTTGACGTGATCTCTCGCTGTTTTAAAAGAACAGATTTATGCAATTTTCAACACGAAAGGTCATTATATTGAAATAGCTGTGATCGACGTTTTTGAATACGACCACCGCCCCACGGCGAGAAACAGGAAAAGCGGCGTCGACAAATAAAGGAAAACGTGAATAGGTGCGCTGCCCCATAGAGAGAAACACAGTTCTCAGTGCTGGTGAGAAGTACAGTCTCACTGACTTCATTTACCCCTGTTCAAAACCACAGTGTTGCTAGCAACTCGTTCTAACGCGTCCTTTTTGGAAATACAAGGGTCGGGCAAAAGTCACTGCATTCATTTTTTTATCCTCGCAAAACCATCCTAGTTGGAAAATACGACCTCGAACATTTTGGATTAATTAACTCGCATCGAAGAATACATACAGAAGGGATCACGTCGGCGGATACTGCGATGGTCAATCACAACGTAGGTTGAAAAAGAATAAAATAAAGCTCAGCTGAGAAATGTCACAATCTCTATTCGTATCAAGCGACCAGATTGCTCGTTAGAACCGGTACTTGAGTTCCAACTCAGCATAACTGAGTACCACATGTTGTGGAATGAGCCACTTTTTTGAGTGAAAATGAACGATTAAAAGGCGACAGAGTTCAAGAGCAAAGAGAACTACTGAGGGGGTTTGTGACAAAAGTCATTGCAACTATTTTTTTTTTCCCTTGCAGATACGAGTCCGGTTGAAAAATACGATACACAGATGAAAGGATGAGATGGGAACTACGTATGTGAACACTGAAGAACACGCAAACATTCTTTCTCACACGTTTATTACAGTAGTGTACAGGAAAATACTGGTTTCATTGTGTACAATGATTAAATCACAGCATACATAGAGTTGACATGACAAAAATGCTTCTAAATGACCTCAAAGTAGTCCCCCGCAATGTTCACCACACGCTCCAAGTGGGAAGTGCTGACAATGGACAGTGCATCATACAACACGACAACGCAAAACCGAATAAAGCTGGGTATGTACGGCGGCAACTGCACCGCTGAGCATGGGAGAAATTGGAGCACCCGCCGTAGCCGCCTGAGCTTTCGCTCTGTGACTTTGATCTCATGCGAAAGGTAGAGGAACCAGTACGTGGTGGGCTATTTACGACACGGGGGAACATTACCAATTCTGTGCGACAACAGACGACCTGATTCAGACATGGTACGGCAAATAGTGACAGTATTCAGAGCCTCCGACATCGTTGCCAGAGTAAGGTGAAACTTGCAGAGGACCACTTTGGTGGCCTTTAGAGCTACTTTTGTCTTGTCAACTGTATGTATGCTGCGCTGTAATAATGTCGCATTATGAAACAAATATTGTCTTGTACACTACTGCAATAGATGTGTGAGGCACAATGTTCGCGTACTCTTTGATGTTCACACGTCTAGTTCCCACCATCATCTGTATACGTCGCAAAAAAGTTCCCTCATTTTACAACATGTGCAGGTAGTTCTCGTGCGTTGGATGCAGTCTCAAGTACCGGTTTGTAGAGAGCAATATGGTCGCTTGATACGAATAGAGAGAGAATGCGACATTTATCTGCCGAGCTATATTTAATCGTTTTCAACCTACGTTCTGATTGTACCGCGTAATATCCACCAACGCTATACCTTCTCTGTTGTTAATTAATCCAAAATTGTCGAGGTAGCTAAATTTTTGTTGACCACGTCTGTATTCATAAAGTGCTGTTGGCAACAAATTATAGCGGCAGAAACTGACACAGTTTTCGCCTAAAAGTGTCTTTTTTTGCATCTGTTCAGTGCCACTTTGACACCTGAAATCCCTGGGTCTAGTCATAGAGCAGGGAAGCAGCAGAAGCAAAAAAAAAGGTCTGTCCAGTGTCATCAGTGATGTTACCAACGAATGTAGGAGGTATTTTTAATGCAGGCGTATACACGGGGTAGCATATGGCACCGAACGGAAGCCACCGGAGCGATAGTAAATCACGGCTGTGGCGGCCCGGGATTATTTCCAGTGTTTCGCTCTCTGCGCGGAGGCACAACAGCGACCGACGTAAATTACGATCTCCAGCGGCTCGCAAATTACAGGAATTACAGCCAGAGTCGCGGCCGTTGACTCGGCTGGGAAAGACCGCGATAAACAGGTGACCCGTCTCACGTTACTTTGCATATCTCCACCCCCTCGGCCGACGCGCTCGCCATTTGGCGGCCAGTAAATTCCCTTTCCGTGACTCGAAATGGTCAGACAGACCACCCCCACCCCCATCCCCCCCACAAATCCTAAATAAAGATCATGGTGCACTATCTCCGAATGCTTGCTTTCTACACTTTTGCGGGCACGGAAAGAGTTCTCACCTGTTCTCTTATCCGTGCTTAGTTCCTTTTTCTTCGGGTGCTGTAAAAAGCTGAATGAAACGTGTTGATAGACATTTCACCGAGGTTGTACTCAATGTCACTTGCACGACAAAATTTTATTTAATCCAGCAATCTGTTTCGGTTGTCATGTACCAGTTCTCAGTTTATCAACAATGACGAAAAGCACAAAGTTTCCAACATTACTCTGCAAATTCTACAAACAGTCTTACGAGGGATACTCAAAGATTATATACAATTACATCTACATCATAATTCACAACTGATCCCCTCTTTCCTGTTCCAATCGCGAATGGCTCGTGGTAAGAATGACTGTCGGCAAGCCTCTGTATTAGCTTTAATTTCTCGAGTTTTCTCGTCTTCGTCGTGGCGCGAGACTAAACGAGCCTAGGCGAAACGTGCCGCTCTTCGTTGTAACTTCTATTAGTCATACTTCGTAAGGACTCCAGACTGATAAACAATACTCAAGAATCGGACGAACAAGCGCTTTATAAGCCACTTCCTTCGTGGATGAGTTACATTTCCTTACGATTCTTCCTAGGAATTTCAGTGTGGTTCTGCTTTTTCTGCTGTGTGTTTCCTGTGGTCATTCCATTTAAGACAATTATAGACAGTTACTCTTAGATATTGTACCGTGTACTGTTTCCAGCAGTTTGTCATCAACAGTGTAGTTGGATATTAGTAGATTTCATTTTCTGTTACGCGCAACGTGTTACATTTATTTACGTTCACGGCGTACTGCCAGAACTGCGCTATTCATGAATCCTCTGCGGGTCATTCTGGAAATTAATACTGCCATCTGGCGTTGCTGCTTTCTTAGAGACAACCGAATCTTCTACGAACAGCCTTAAAGAGCTTACGACGCTTTCTACTAGATCATTTATATACTTTGTAAACTGTAAAGGTCCTACCTCGCTTCCTTGCAGTAGTCGAGAAGTCACCCTAAAATATGTCGATTTTGTTCCATTAACTGTGACACGTTGAGCTGTATCTGCAAGGAAGTCTCGAATCCACTCACAAATCTGGCCCGATACTCAGAAAAAAAATTTTTTTTTTAACTAGACGGCAATGTGGGACTGTGTCAAATGCCTTCCTGAACTCAAGCAACACGACATCGAACAGAGCGCCGTTGTCTACAGCGATTTAGATCTAATGGAGGAACAGAGCGAGCTACACTCATGCTCAAAAATTAAGGATAATTGTAGAATGTGGTGCCACTCAACATGGCACTACCCAAAATTGGCGCTAATAGCATAGGCACATAGGGAACACACACGACACAGATCTGTAAGTCCACGGTATTGGTGATAAATTGAGGAAACCGTCACATGTGCTACAAAACGCCACTGTTTCCTGCACATGTACCCTGACATCAATATGAGATATGATCACCATGCACACGTACACAGGCCGCACAACGGGTTGGCGTAATCTGCATCAGGTGGTCGAGCAGCTTCTGAGGTATAGCCTCCCATTCTTGCAACAGTGCCTGTCGGAGACCCTGAAGTGTCCTAGTGGTGTGAAGACGTCCAGCGATACGTCGACCGAGAGCATCCCAGACGTGCTCGATGGGGTTTAGGTCTGGAGAACAGGCAGCCCACTCCATTCGCCTGATATCTTCTTTTTCGGGTTACTCCTCCACGATGGCAGCTCGGTGGGGCCGTGCGTTATCATCCGTCAGGAGGAAGGTGGGACCACTGCACCCCTGAAAAGGCGGACATGTGCAAAATGACGTCCCGATACACCTGACCTGTTACAATTCCTCTGTCCAAGACATGCAGGACTGTACGTGCACCAATCATAAACCCACCCCACACCATCAAACCACGACCTCCATACAGCTCCCTTTCAAGGACATTAAGGGGTTGGTATCTGGTTCCTGGTTCACGCCAGATGAAAACCCAGCGAGAATCACTGTTCAAACTATACCTGGACTCGTCCGTGAACATAACCTGGGACCTCTGTTCCAATGACCATGTACTGTGTTCTTGACACCAGGCTGTACGGGCTCTCCTGTGACCAGGGGTCTGTGGACTGCAGCTTGGAGGTCTCCGAGCGAGTAAACCATGTCTGTTCAGTCGTCTGTAAACTGTGTCTGGAGACAACTGTTCTAGTGGCTGCGGTAAGGTCCCGAGCAAGGCTACCTGCAGTAATCCGTGGCAGTCTGCGGGCACTGATGGTGAGATATCGGTCTTCTTGTGGTGTTGTGGACTGTGGACGTCCCGTACTGTAGCGCCTGGACACGTTTCCTGTCTGCTAGAATCGTTGCCATAATCTTGAGATCACACTTTGTGGCACACGGAGGGCCCGTACTACGACCTGCTGTGTTTGACAAGCCTACAGTCGCCCTAGTATTCTACCCCTCATAACGTCATCAATATGTGTTCTTTGAGCCATTTTCAACACAGTCACCATTAGCACGTCTGAAAATGTCTGCACACTTACTCGCTGCACCGTACTCTGACATGCACCAACACTCCTCTGCGTATCTGGACTGCTGCCAGCACCACCGTGCGAAGACCGCAGGTCAAATGCACCGCATGGTCATCCCCCAGGTGATTTAAACCCGCAAACCGCGCACCAGAGAATTGTTTCACCACGTATCAGCATTATCCTTAATTTATGAGCATGAGTGTAGTTTCGCCAGATCTCTGTTTGCAAAATCCATATCGACTTTTGCAGAGATGATTTTCATTCTCCAGAAACGTCACAATTGCTTAGCATAAAACATGTTCCCCAATTCTGCAACAGGTTGACGTCAATGATGTAGGCCTATAATTACGCTCATATGCCCTACGACTCTTCTTGAAATCGGGAATGAGCTGCGCTTTTTTCCACTCGCTAGATACCCTTCGTTGCTATAGCGAACTACGGTACACTGCTGTTATAAGAGGAGCAAGTTCTTTCGAATAGTATTTGCGGTAAATTACTGAAAGGAGAGACCGTATAACAATCTTCCGCGGTGAAACAATTTTGGAGACCGAATTTAGTATTTCGACCCTCTCTGTGTTGTCTTCCATTTCGATGCCTGTATGGTAGCTGAGTGAGTGAATATACGATTTGGAACCGATTACTGATTTTACGTAAGAAGGAAGCCTCTTAGGGATTCCAGTCAGACCGGTTCACAAAATTTTACTTTCAATGTCATTCAACGCTTCTCTCATTACTCTCCTTATTCACATTTTCGCTTCGTTCAGCTTTTGTTTGTCTGCTGGCTTTTGACTTCTCTTGAATCTGAAATGAAGTTCTTTTTGTTTACGTAACAGTTTTCTAACACGGCCATTTAACTGCGCTGAATCTTCATCATCCCTTAAGACCTTGCTCGTTACGTAATTGTCTAAGGCATACTGAATGATGTTTGTCAACTTTTTCCCATTTGTGCTTCGTATCTTCGTCCTCATCACTGAATATTTGTTGTTGACTACTCAGATACCATTTGTACCCGTCTCTCTTGCTAAGCAAAAATATTTTCCTAACTTTCTTAACATCACTTGTAACACCCGTAGTCACAGTTGCTAACACAGCCCAAGATCATTGATATCTTCCTCTACGTTGACTGATTCGGCAAGTTCAGGTTTGTTGCTAGAATGTCTAAGACGTTACTTTCTCGAGTTGGTTTCTAAGTACGAGCTCTAAGTAATTTTTGGACAAGACATTCAGAATAATATCACACTAATCTCTGTCTATGGCACCAGCCTTGGCAGCATGAATCTACCGATCTATGCCTGTCCATTTGAATTTACCCCCTATGACAATGGCATGATCAGGAAAGTTATTAACGGTATTCTGTAAATTCCCTCTGAAGCGCTCTACCACTACAGTTTCTGGCGCAGGTGGTGTATAAAAGCATCCGATTGCTACAAGGTGTACAACTTTGCTTCCGCCGTTTTTTCCCCAACGTTTGAGACTTTAATAAAGCAAATCGGTTACACATGTATCATTCAAAGTATTTTCCATCGCTGGCCACTACTTTCTCCCATCTTTCGGGCAGTGTGCGAATCCCGCATCAGAAAAATGGTTCATCTTTTGAAGCGATCCACGGATCGATCCAATTTGTGACTTCATGAGATCGGAAGTGTTGGTCAGCCAGGCCATGCGCTATTGTTCTAAACAGGTGATAGAGGGAGAATGTCTGGAGAATACAGCGGGTGGGGTATGACTTGCCATTTTAACGTTTCCAAATACGTTTTGAACTCTTTTGCAACGTGGGGTCGAGAGTTGTCGTACTGCAAAATCACTTTATCGTGCCTCTCGCTGTATTGCGGCCGTTTGTGGTTTAATGCTATGCTCAAACGCATTAATTGAATTCGATGACGAGCACCTGCGATTGTTTCACTTGGTTTTAACACCTCATAGTACACGACGCCGAACTGGTTCCACCAAATGCAAAGCATCATCTTGGAGCCGTGAATATTCGGTTTGGCCGTCGACGTGGAAGCTGGCCGGGATATCCTCATGATTTTCGCGTTTGGGGCTATCGTAATGAACCCATTTTTCGTCCCCGGTCACAATGCGATGCAAAAATCCCTCCAGTTTATGTCTCTGAACCAACTGCTCACAAACACACAAACGCCGTTGAACTCCCCTTGGTTTCAGCTCACACAGAACCAAAGTACCTTCTTTCTGAATCATGCTCTTAGCCTTGAGACGTTTGAAATGGCTTGCTGTGTCACTCCCAATAATCGTGCCAATTGTTCTTGAGTTTGACGCGAATCTTCACTCAGCAATGTCTCCAATTTTACATCTCCGAAAACATTCTCTCTTCCACCATTATGCCGGTCTAGGACGTTAAAATCACCGTTCTTGAAGCGCTGAAACCACTCACGACACGTTCTCTCACTAACAGCGTCCTTACCATACGTACTTGAGAGCACTCGATGAGACTCCGCCGCTGTTTTCTTCATACTGAAACAAAACGGTAAAACCTCCCGCAAATGACGAGAATTAGGCTAGTAATGTGACATTCTCAATCAAGAACAACTTTGTGATACAGACACAAATCGGCTAATGGTTGAATGAGGTTAAGTTGACCGAGGCCCAAGCTAACTGCCTGACGTCTGCGATCTGTTTCTTTCGACCGCTACTTACCGTTGTCGCCACCTATCGGCAAAAGGCGGAAGCAAAGTTGTACACCTTGTATTTCGACCGACATTTGATGCCTCACTTCACCCAGTTTAATTCAGATTCGGAATCTGTGATAAGCTTGCTAGTTGTTATCGTATTCTTTACTGCAATAAATCTTTGATAGTGTGTGTTTGAGTGACAAAGCAGATATGAGAACACATCAGGCAAGTGGGAATGATCTGTCTGTATTAACGTTTTAGCTCCACTGTCAAGTAGCCAATAATCCCCACCCACACACTGAACCTGAACTGGTGCTGATGGTTCGCTGCCACCATTATATGGGGATTGTCCGTAGGTCAGAGGCCGGTGTTGTGACGATACCGCTCCTTGTAAAGGTAGCGTCGTCTGTGAATAGGTTGGACGACATAAATCCCTTCACCGTGGAGCTCTTTGTGACGAACTAGCGACAAAACAGTCTGCATGTAGTAAGGCCTGTACACCAAGTAATGATACCGACAGTGCCAGTTGTCACCTAGCTGACCCCACGGTGGTCGTCCACCTGCTTGGCGCTGATACCAGGATCATATTTACAAACACCTTTTTGTCTACACCTTCAAGTGGGAGTACCTCCCCTAGAACAAACGGAATAAAATAGACTCGAACTCAAACTACTGCTTCTTGAATAGTGTTCTTGTTCGCTTGGAACAGAACTGCGTTCATGCTGCTTCATACTTCAAGAAGAAGGCGCGCAGTTCCCTACTGCTTAAGGGTCTACTTACAACGAAACATAACTTGTCCCAACCTCTTCAGTGTTGTAAAAGCAGTATGCAGATCTATATATCTCAGTGATTATATCTACGTGTACACCATACTCCGCAACTCACCTTAGGGCGCTTAGTGGCGGGTACCCCGTAGCGCTACTATTCATTTCCTTTCCTGTTCCAATCGCTTATAGAACGAGGGAAAAATGACTGTCTATACAGGGTGTTACAAAAAGGTACGGCCAAACTTTCAGGAAACATTCCTCACACACAAATAAAGAAAAGATGTTATGTGGGCATGTGTCCGGAAACGCTTAATTTCCATGTTAGAGCTCATTTTAGTTTCGTCAGTATGTACGGTACTTCCTCGATTCACCGCCATGATTTCATACGGGATACTCTACCTGTGCTGATAGAACATGTGCCTTTACAAGTACGACACAACAAGTGGTTCATGCACGATGGAGCTCCTGCACATTTCAGTCGAAGTGTTCGTACGCTTCTCAACAACAGATTCGGTGACCGATGGATTGGTAGAGGCGGACCAATTCCATGGCCTCCACGCTCTCCTGATATCAACCCTCTTGACTTTCATTTATGGGGGCATTTGAAAGCTCTTGTCTACGCAACCCCGGTACCAAATGTAGAGACTCTTCGTGCTCGTATTGTGGACGGCTGTGATACAACACGCCATTCTCCAGGGCTGCATCAGCGATTCCATGCGACGGAGGGTGGCTGCATGTATCCTCGCTAACGGAGGACATTTTGAACATTTCCTGTAACAAAGTGTTTGAAGTCACGCTGCTACGTTCTGTTGCTGTGTGTTTCCATTCCATGATTAATGTGATTTGAAGAGAAGTAATAAAAATGAGCTCTAACATGGAGAGTAAGCGTTTCCGGACACATGTCCACATAACATTTTCTTTCTTTATGTGTGAGGAATGTTTCCTGAAAGTTTGGCCGTAACTTTTTGTAACACCCTGTATGCCTCCGTATGAGCCGTAATCTATCGTACTTTATCTTCGTGGTACTACTGTGCAGTGTACGTTGGGGCAATAGAAACGTTCTGCAGTCATTTTCAAATGCCGGTTCTCTAAAGTTTCTCAATTGTGTTCCTCGAGAAAATCGTCTTCCCTTCAGGGATGTCCATTTGACTTTCCGAAGCATATCCGTAAGACTTGCTTGTTGTTCGAATCTACCGATAACAAATCTAGCACCAGTCTCCGAATTGCTTCGACGTCTTCGTTTAATCTAACCTGGTACGAATCCCAAACACACGAGCAGTACTCAAGAATAGGTCTCACTAGTGTCTTACATGCGATCTCCCTTACAAAAGTACCGCAATGTCTTAGAATTCTCCAAATAAACCAAAGTCGACCATTCGCCTTTGCTACCACAATCTTCACATGCTCGTTCCAATTCATGTCACTTTGCAACGTTACGTACAGATATTTGAATGACGTGACTGCGTCAAGCAGCACACTAGTAATGCTATATCCGAACGTTATGAGTTTGTTTTCCCCACTCATCCGCATTAACTTAGATTTTTCACATTTGAAGCTTCCTACTGTTCATCACATCAACTAGAAATTTTGTGTAAGTCATCTTAATACCCTTCGACATTGTACCATAAACCGCAGCTTCGTTCCGCAAACAACCACAGATTGCTTCTCACCCACTAAATCATTTATGTATATAGAGGACAACAGCAGTTCTATAACGCTTCCCTCAGGCACTCTTGACGGGGCCCTTGTCTCTGATAAACACTCCCCGTCAAGGACAACAAACTGGATTCTGTAGCTTATGAAGTCTTCAAGACACTCACTTACCTGTGAACCTACTCCATACAGTCGTACTTCGTTGACAGCCTATAATTGGGAGCCGTGTGAAACGCTTTATGGAAATCTGGAATACGCATGTTGCCCTTCATTCTTAGCGCGCAGCATATCATGTGAGAAAGGGCAAACTGAGTTTTGCACGAGCGATGCATTCTAAAACCTTGCTGATTGGTGGACATAAGCTTCTCGGTCTCAAGAAAAGTTATTATATTCGAACTGAGAATACGTTCAAGGATTCTGCAGCAAATCGATGCTAGGGATATTGGTCTGTAATTTTGGATGGCCATTCTTTTGCCCTTCTGATACACGGAAGTCACCTGCGCTTTTCTCTAGTCGCTTGGGTCTTTGCGCTGAACGTGAGATTCACGATAAATGCAAGCTAAGTAAGGGGCCAGTCCCTTAGAGTACTCTTTGAAAAATCGAATTTGAATTCCATCCGGGCCTGATGCCTTATTTGTTTTCGATTCCTTCAAATGTGTCTACGTCAGGGATGCTTATGACTATGTCGCCCATACAGAAGTACGTTCGATCGTCAGAAGGTGTTTGTACATTCCTTCTGCGTGAACAATTCCTTGAACATGAAATTAAAAACTTCAGATTTAATTTTGCTATCTTCAACTGCCACATCAGACTGGTCAACAAGTGAGTGGATGGAAGTTATGGACTCGCTTAGCTATTTTACATAGGACCAGAATTTTCTCGGGTTCTCTGCGAGATCTTTTGCTGCGGTGTGGTAGTGGTAGTAGTTATATGTTTCGCCCACAGATATTTTCACAGACGTACGAATCTCTAAAAACCTTTGCTTGTTGTCATTTGCACGTTTTCCTTTCAACCGAGAGTGCCTCAGCCTCCACTTCGTCACCATTTTCCGAATCTCTTTATTAAACAACGGTGGGTCATTTCCGTCCTTAATAGACTTACTAGGCACCTAACTCTCCAGAACACGATCTCCGATCTGCAATTCACAATTACGTGTCTGGCAGAGGACTCATCGAACCACCTTCAAGCTACACACATCAAAAAAGTTTTGCATCAACTCGGTTCCGAAAGTTCCGGAACCTGGACAGAAAATTGGAATGGAGGTCAACATAAACATCATTTCCGCCCTGTGTATTACCCATGACAACCACACATTGCATGTTGTACCACCATACAGCGAGACCTACAGAGGTGGTGGTCCAGATTGCTGTACACACCGGTACCTCTGATACCCAGTAGCACGTCCCCTTGCATTGATGCATGCCTGTATTCGTCGTGGCATACTATCCACAAGTTCACCAAGGCATTGTTGGTCCAGATTGTCCCACTCTTCAACGGCGATTCGGCGTGGGTTCCTGAGAGTGGTTGGTGGGTCACGTCGTCCATAAACAGCCCTTCTCAATCTATCCCAGGAAAGTTCGATAGGGCTCATGTCTGGAGAACATGCATGCCACTCTGGTCAAGCGATGTAGTTATCCTGAAGGAAGTCATTCACAAGATGTGCACGATGGAGGCATGAATTATAGTCTAAGAAGACGAATGCCTCGCCAATATGCCTTCCATGACCCCCAGCGCCGTACGTCGGCCCCACACAGTGCCATCCCAAAACAGCAGTGTGTCTACGGCGTTCAGCCTGACTAGGTTGCTTCCGAACACGTCTCCGACGATTGTTTGGTTGAAGGCCATGTGCAACAGTCATCGCTGAAGAGAACATGATGCCTGTCCTGAGCGGTCCATCCGGCATGTTGTTGGGCCCATCTGTACTCCGCTGTGTGGTTGCAAAGATGGACCTCGCCAGGGGCGTCGGGAGTGAAGTTGGGCATCATTCAGCCTATTTCTCACAGTTTGAGTCGTAACACGACGTCCTATATCTGCACGAAAAGCGTTATTCAACATGGTGGCGTAGCTGTCAGGGTTCCTCCAGGACGTAATCCGTAGGTAGCGGTCATCCACTGCAGTAGTATCCCTTGGGCGACCTGAGCGAGGCATGTCATCGACAGTTCCTGTCGATCTGTATCTCCTCCATGTCCGAACAACGCCGCTTTGGTTCACTCCGAGAAGCCTGGACCCTTCCCTCGTTGAGAGCCCTTCCTGGCACAAAGTAACAATGCAGACGCGATCGAATCATGGTACTGACCGTCTAGGTGTGGTTCACTACAGACAACACGAGCTGTGTACCTCCTTCCTGGTGGTATGACTGGAAATAATCGGCTGTCGGACCCCCATCGTCTAATAGGCACTGCTCATGCATGGTTGTTTACATCTTTGAGCGGGTTTAGTGACATCTCTGAACAGTCAAAGGGACTGTGTCTATGATACAATATCGACAGTCAACGTCTATCTTCAGGAGTTCTGGGAACCGGGGTGATGCAAAACCTTTTTTGATGTGTGTATTTCTCTACCATTCCACTCTCTAGCGGTGCGCGAGAAAAACAAACACCTAAATCTTTCCGTGCGAGCTCTGATTTTTCTTATTTTACTATGATGATTATTCCTCTCTATGTAGGTGGGCACCAACAAAATACACTCCTGGAAATGGAAAAAAGAACACATTGACACTGGTGTGTCAGACCCACCATACTTGCTCCGGACACTGCGAGAGGGCTGTACAAGCAATGATCACACGCACGGCACAGCGGACACACCAGGAACCGCGGTGTTGGCCGTCGAATGGCGCTAGCTGCGCAGCATTTGTGCACCGCCGCCTTCAGTGTCAGCCAGTTTGCCGTGGCATACGGAGCTCCATCGCAGTCTTTAACACTGGTAGCATGCCGCGACAGCGTGGACGTGAACCGTATGTGCAGTTGACGGACTTTGAGCGAGGGCGTATAGTGGGCATGCGGGAGGCCGGGTAGACGTACCGCCGAATTGCTCAACACGTGGGGCGTGAGGTCTCCACAGTACATCGATGTTGTCGCCAGTGGTCGGCGGAAGGTGCACGTGCCCGTCGACCTGGGACCGGACCGCAGCGACGCACGGATGCACGCCAAGACCGTAGGATCCTACGCAGTGCCGTAGGGGACCGCACCGCCACTTCCCAGCAAATTAGGGACACTGTTGCTCCTGGGGTATCGGCGCGGACCATTCGCAACCGTCTCCATGAAGCTGGGCTACGGTCCCGCACACCGTTAGGCCGTCTTCCGCTCACGCCCCAACATCGTGCAGCCCGCCTCCAGTGGTGTCGCTACAGGCGTGAATGGAGGGACGAATGGAGACGTGTCGTCTTCAGCGATGAGAGTCGCTTCTGCCTTGGTGCCAATGATGGTCGTATGCGTGTTTGGCGCCGTGCAGGTGAGCGCCACAATCAGGACTGCATACGACCGAGGCACACAGGGCCAACACCCGGCATCATGGTGTGGGGAGCGATCTCCTACACTGGCCGTACACCACTGGTGATCGTCGAGGGGACGCTGAATAGTGCACGGTACATCCAAACCGTCATCGAACCCATCGTTCTACCATTCCTAGACCGGCAAGGGAACTTGCTGTTCCAACAGGACAATGCACGTCCGCATGTATCCCATGCCACCCAACGTGCTCTAGAAGGTGTAAGTCAACTACCCTGGCCAGCAAGATCTACGGATCTGTCCCCCATTGAGCATGTTTGAGACTGGATGAAGCGTCGTCTCACGCGGTCTGCACGTCCAGCACGAACGCTGGTCCAACTGAGGCGCCAGGTGGAAATGGCATGGCAAGCCGTTCCACAGGACTACATCCAGCATCTCTACGATCGTCTCCATGGGAGAATAGCAGCCTGCATTGCTGCGAAAGGTGGATATACACTGTACTAGTGCCGACATTGTGCATGCTCTGTTGCCTGTGTCTATGTGCCTGTGGTTCTGTCAGTGTGATCATGTGATGTATCTGACCCCAGGAATGTGTCGATAAAGTTTCCCCTTCCTGGGACAATGAATTCACGGTGTTCTTATTTCAATTTCCAGGAGTGTATATTCACTCTCTGAGGACAAAGTTGGTGATTGAAATTTCATAAGGAGATTCTGCCGCAAAGAAACTCTTTCATTTAATGATTGCGGCCCATTTCACGTATCATATCCGTGGCACTCTCCGCTATTTCGTGATAACACGAAACGAGCTGTCATTTTTAAACTTTTTCGATCTCCTCCGTCATTCCTGTCTGATACGGATCTCATATCGCACAGCGTTATCCCAGAAGAGGGTGACAAGCGTAGTGTACGCAGTTTCTTTAGTCGACCTGTTGCATTTTCTCTAAGTGTTCTGCAAACAAATCGTAATCTTTGGTTTACTTTCACCACAACATTACCTATGCGGTCGTTCCAGTTTAAGTTATTCGTAATGGTAATTCCTAAGCATTAAGTTGAATTTATAGCCTTTAGATCTGTGGTTTATCCTGAAACCGAATTTTAGCAGTTTCCCTTAAGTACTCGTGTGGATGGTTTCACGCTTTTCATTATTTAGCGTCTACTGCTACTTTTCACAAAATACAGATAATTCGTCTAAATCATTTTGCAATTTGTTTTGATCGTCTGATGACTTTATAAGACGGTAAATGATAGTATGGTCGGCAAATAACTTAAGAGGACTGCTCAGATGGCCTCCTAAATTCCTAAATCGTTTATGTACATTAGGAGCAGCAGATGGCCTATAACACTACCTTCGCGAACGACAGATATTACTTCCGTTTTACTCGACGACTTTCTGTCTTTTACTACAAACTGATATTTCTGACAGGAAATCACGAATCCAGTCTCACAAATGATACTCCATAGGCATGCAATTTGATTAGAGGTCGTTTATGAGGAACGGTGTCAAAAGCCTTCTGGAAATCTAAAAATAGGGAATCAATTCAACATCCCCTGTCGATAGCACTCACTACTTCGCGAGAGTAAAAAAACTAGTTGAGTTTCAGAAAACTGACATTTTCTGAATTGGTGTTCACTGTTTATTAATAAATGGTTTCTTCGAGGCAACCCACAACGTTCGAACACACTATATGTTCCAAATGGTAGAATACGTAAGTATGTCCACACGAGGGCCTCTTTTGATGTGACGACAGATCGTAGGCGGCTTCAGTTCATATACACTGAAGAGCCAAAGAAACTGGTACACCTGCTTAATATCATGTGGGGACCCCGCAAGCACACAGAAGTGCCGCAATACAACGTGGAATGGACTCTACTAGTGTCCTGGATGGAACAGACACCATGAATCCTGCAGAGCTGTCCATAAATCTGTAAGAGTACGACGTGGTGGAGAGCTTTACTGAACAACACGTTGCAAGGCATCCCAAATATGCTCAATAATGTTGATGTCTGGGGAGTTTGGTGGCCAGCGGAAGTCTTTAAACTCAGAAGAGTGTTCATGGAGCCACTCTGTAGCAATTCTGGAGTTGTGGGATATCGCATTATCCTGCTGGAATTGCTCAAGTCCGTCGGAATGCATACTGGACATGAATCAATGCTGGTGATCGAACAGGATGCATCTGTCAGAGTTTTATCTAGATGTATCAGGAGTCCCATATCATTCCAACTGCAACACGTCCCACACCGTTGCAGAGCTTCCACGAGCTTGAACAGTCCCCTGCTGACAAGCAGGATCCATGGATTAATGAGGCTGTCTTCATAACCGGACATGTCCATCTGCTCTATACAATTTGAAACGGGATTCGTCCGACCAAGCAGCATGTTTCTAGTCATCAACAGTCCAATTTCGGTGTTGATGGGTCCAGGCGAGGTGTAAAGCTTTGTGTCGCGCAGTCATCAAGGGTACACGAGTGCGCCTATTGCCGATGCATCGTTTAATAGTTCGCACACTTTTTGATGGCCCAGCATTTTAATCTGCAGCAATTTGCGGACGGGTTGCACTTCTGTCATGTTGGCTGGTTCTCTTCAGTCGTCGTTGGTCCTGTTCTTGCAGGTTCTTTTTTCTAACCGCAATGATGTCGTAGATTTGATATGCGATCTGAAGTTTTCCCGGCCTATTTCCAATTTGGACAGTTCTCGAGTATCCGACCGGATAGCGTCGTAATTTCTGCACAACATTTCGGCAGACGTACACGCTGCCATCTCCTGGTGGTTCCTGACGAATGCTATGCTGTTCCTCTCGGCGCCGTATATGTACTAGCCATTATCCCCTCCACCGTTCCTCTCTTGGTGTCTTCGGTGCGGCCGGCGCGGCGGCTACTGGAGGTGGTGGGGGAAGCGGCGCCTGGGTCTGAACTGGGGTCTGCAATCTCCCTGCTGCCGCCGTCGGGGGCGGTCCTCGATCTCTGGGACCGCATCTTTCTCTCCAGGCTGAGTGCAGGGTTCCAAGCCTGACTAAGTTGAAGGCTGCTGTCTTTATTAATTAGATCGTCCTGTAGCTGGATTTCGATGGTCTCTTTAGTACTGCAGTCCCAGAAGTAGGCGGGTTGACAGTATTTTTGTTTTTTCGTAATCCATAGTATGGCCAGTCTTTACACAATGGTCAGCCACAGCTGATTTAGTGGCCTGGCGTAATTCGGTATGGCGCTTGTGTTCGCGGCACCTCTCTTCCACAGTGCGGACTGCCTCCCCACTGTATGATTTACCGCACTGACAGGTAATTTGATAAATGCCTCGTTTTCGAAGGTCTAGGTCATCTTTCACTTAACCCAGTAGAGTCAAGGTTTTTTCAGGGGTCGGAATACACATTTCACATTGTGTTTCCCCGGGATTCTACCGAATTTTCTTGAGGTGTTTCCGACAAACGGAATGCACGCCAAATGACTTGTGTTCTTCTGTTTCTTCTTGTTTTCTTGGCGCAGTCTGTCTGAGTTCGTGTCTTATTTGCTTCTGGTTGTACCCATTTTTCCGAAATGTTGTCTCGAGGTGCTGTAGTTCTGCTGGAAGGCTCTCCTGAACGCAGATCAATCGTGCCCCGTGAACAACGAATTGTTGGATCCGTGCCACGTCGAGTTACTACACTACGCCGGGAAAAAGGAGGTACGAAATGATATTAGAAGATAGTCCACGAATTTTTTCACCTCAGTGTAGATCAAACCGTCTGCTGACAGTTGGGAGATCTTCTCGGTGTGGAGCGTGAATGCCTCCCTTCCAAAAGCGTTATAATTCGAGATCTTTGCTTAAATTAAAGAACATGCGACGAAGCAGAATAAGCGTTTGTTATTAACAACATTTCGCACACCATCTAGTGCCCTGTTTCGTAATATGTTCATTACTCAAGGACGTACACTTGAACACAGGCTCAAGCGAAAGTTCCCCAGATTGTCCTGCTCATCCGACAGAAGCGACAGACAATCTACCGCCTAGTGACGGAAGTAGAAGATTTGTCTCCTTTTTCCACCCAACAACACAGACAAGCAGATGAGCCGTAACAAACTGTTGCCATTGTACTAGGCATTCCGTACGGAAGAGACTGGTAGTACCAATTCGAGCATCTGCTGAAGGGGGCAAGTTAGGCAAAGAGCAATTATTCGCTTTAATAGAAAATATATGTTTATTTCCAGTTAGTATCACACACTGGACGCTACATTCCAGTGAATACCTGTCAGAAATAGGCACAGCAACTACAATGTTTTTGTCCCCAAATTCTGCGTGTAGTCACCAAATAATGACAAGCATAAGACAGTAAATACGATACTAATGAAAGTAAATGTATTTTGCTACCTAGGAAGAACAATATCAGATAAAGTTATAATGGCTATTAAAAGAAGATTGCAATGACCAAACGATCCTTCAGAAATTAGACTAATTTATTAACAAAAATCACTTTAATAAAGAAATAAGAAACAGATTTAGCAAGATATTTCTTTAGAGCTTTGCAAGCTATAGTTGTGCAGAGTGGCCTATGCGGAAAAGGGAAGAAAAAATTGTAATCATTAGATATGTAGATATGAAAAATAGCCATGAAAATCTACGTCATACTCCGCAAGCCGCCTAACGGTGTGTGGCAGAGCGCACTTCTGGTAATACTAAATATCCACCCTTTCTGTTCCTCTCGTGAATGGTGTGTGGGAAGAATGATCGTCGGTAAACCTCTGTATTAGCTCTAACAATTTAATTTTCTTGTCATTTCGCGAGATGTTCGTGGGAGGAAGTAACTTGTTGCCCCACCGTTCCCAGAAAGTGTTCTCTCGAAACTTCAATAGTAAACTTCTCTGCGATACACAACATATCGCTTGTAACGTCTACCACTAAATTCTTTCAGCATCTCGGTAACATTCTCGCGCCGACGTAACAATCCCGTGACGAAACGTGCCGCTCTTCGTGGCATCTTCTCTACGTCTTCTATCCGGTATTGAACAGTACTCAAGAATCGATCGAAGAAGCGCCTTATTCGTCACTTCTTTCATGGATGAGTTACATTTTCTTAAAATTCCTCCTACGACTCTCAGTCTGACATCTGTTTTCCCACTATTTCAAAATGGTTCAAATGGCTCTGGGCACTATGGGACTCAACTGCAGAGGTCATTAGTCCCCTAGAACTTAGAACTAGTTAAACCTAACTAACCTAAGGACATCACAAACATCCATGCCCGAGGCAGGATTCGAACCTGCGACCGTAGCGGTCTTGCGGTTCCAGACTGCAGCGCCTTTAACCGCACGGCTACTTCGGCCGGCTCCCACTATTTGTTTCATGTGATCATTCCACTTATACTTGCTCTGGATAGCTACGCCAAGATATTTTACTATAGATACTGTTTCCAGCTGTTTGTCATCAACAGCGTAATTGTACAACAGTGGATTGGTTTTCCTATAAATTCACAATATGTTACATTTACTTACGTTCAGGGGCGGCTGCCAGAAACTGCACCATTCATCAATCATCTGCAGTGCAGGCCTTTCTGCAAATCGATACTGCCTTCTAGAGTTGCTGCAGACAACCGCATCATTATCAAACTTAAAGAGCTCCCGGCGCTTTCTACTAGATTGTTTATACACATTGTTGACGGTAACTATTGCACCACACTTCCTTGGGGTACTCAGGAAATTAACTTTACGTCTGCTGATTTTGTTCCGTTAAGAGCGACGAGTTGAATTGTATCCGCAAGGATGTATTGAATCCAGTCGCAAATATGGTCAGATACTCGATAAGCTCATTTTTTCCACTAGCCGTCAGTGCGAGACGGTTTCAGATGCCTTCGTGGACTGAAATAAAATCCAGTGAGCAAATACTAGACGAAATTAAAATAGAAAATGATACTGAGTAATGCGTTACAAAGAAGAAAAAGTAAATTAATTAGACATCTATTTCGACATAAGAGCTTCTTAAAAACAAATGTCGGAAGTAATAACGCTGGAAATAAATCCAAGAGGTGCGCCCGGAAAATCTGTTTTATGAAGCATTATCACTGGAATCAACTATAATAAATAATACAAAATACCAATGATTGCGACAGGCAGAGAAGAGCGGCTACCTCAGCAAGGCGTTAGTGTCTGATGAGTCAACAGAATAGCCAGTAGCAGTTTTGACCAGCCACTGGCCTAGCTGCAATGGTTATTCCAAGTGAACGACAAGCTCATTCTCTGGGTTATGTGCGAAGAGTACAAAACGCCCATAGCGTTTGGTCGGAGTCAATGCATTGTATCACGTTGCTCATGGACAGAGCTCTTCGCGAATGAGTTCTGTCCTTCATAAAAACAAAAGACCCCAATAGCATCAACGAAAGGAGAGACAAAAGTTCCGTGTGTGTTATTGCTAGAACCGCTAAATAACTGTTACTATAATTGTGGATGTCCATAGACCAGCCATAACGTCCGTCCGCCAACAACCAGTACACCTCCAGTGTATTGCGCATCAACATTCGATTTTTTTTTTTATATTCCACAATACGCAGACAGATGCAAAAGTTTTAGTTGTACGGTTCGACATTAAACAGCAACTGTTGAAAGAAAAATCATGGCTACAGTTAGTATCATTTTATCCACAATTTCCCTCCGCCCGTTAACTTCAGGTGCTATGGATGTTATGGTGCCTCATTGTAATTGACAAACGCAGTTGATATACCTGCATACCAAATGCTACCAAGAGGAAGAAGACTTCTGTACAGTATAGTTACTGTTTGCAAGATTCAGATAAGTCCTGTTGCCTGTCCTGGTGAGTTACGATCGAGATAAACCCAAGAGCAACATCGAGCGAATGTGCTTCTCTGACACCAGTGGTATTAAGGACGAGCATATCATATTTTCTGCAAATGCCGTTGATGAATCTTATCGTGGTGTTCTGAGCGTAAGGAAGCAAATTTAGCGCCCTTATATCGTGGCAAACGTGGTGTGGGGACCGGGAGAGGGGAAGAGGTGGAGGAGGGGTCAATAGCGGTTTAACAGGTATCGGAGTCCGCTACGTTAGGGAAAAAAGTCCACGATAAGCGGAGGGACTCTGCAGTTTATTGTCCCTCCCGATGCGCCATATACTCTTACTACCCACCTGTGCCTAGAATGCAGCGGTGTTTATCCACAGCTTTATTTTTGCCTTTGAACATTTTATTTTTTACCTAAATTTGTAGTAGTACGAGCAGGAGATTTCCTTTCCGGCATTTCACCCGCATCTAAAGGAAAGTTTCTGAAGGTATTGACCAGAATCATAGAACTGACTGTGGTGTTTTTTTCCTCGGTAACAGTTTCAGTCACAGATATGTGCATATGTGTTACGCAAAATTTACTCCGAATGAACCATCCGTGGGCAGTGGTGTACCTTAGGTAAGTGGCGCCCCAGACAAGAATTTAAAATGGCGCCCTCTAAAGAGCCGCCCAGGGAGCAAAGAATGCACCCCCTTATCAATACAGAGAGATTTATTTTCCCTTGTCCCAAGAAAACGTGAAGGCTTTTCTTGGAATATATATATATATGCATGCAGTATTGTTAATTTACAGAAATTTAAGACAGAACGAAACTAATTTACAGCCCAGAATCAAAGGTGTTATGAAGGATTAAGAAACAAACATTTGAAACACACATTTAAATACAAAAACTCGTTATATTTTACAATGTGTATTTCAAAATACATTGAGTTGCTAGGAATACCTATATCAAATTTAACTTGTCTATGTTATTAAGCTCAGTTAATCTACTTAAATGCAACTTTCCTGGCTTTGATTACCGCAAAATGATCAATTATTCCTCTAAGTTAAGTTTCGCTACCTCTTCATGTTAAATCGATAAAATGGCTACATTTGACAAACGTTCCTGTCCCATGGATTATCTTAAACAATTCTTGATGAGCTTTATTTTACTGAAGCTTCGCTCACGAGAGGCCACAGTAACAGGAGGTGTTAAGTAAATTCTAAGAGCTATTTGGATATTCCGATATATATCTTCTAAAGAAAGCTCTTGAATCTGTTGAAGAATGTCAAGTGATGTTGCTTTTTCAACATCGTTAATGAGTTCTTTAGCTTGCATTCGAAAATTTCCAATTCTTCTGACAGCTCATTCGCTCTTTTTTTAGAGCATCTCCCGTTAGAAAATAAAATTCTGAAGATATTTAAGCCATTGCCCCCATACCTCTTAGTGGGTTCTGTCAGGATTTGATCATAAACCACATCTATTTTCCTCTGAAACTCCTGTGTTGAGTCAGATAGTCATCACGCATTTGTCTGTTTTAATCTGGAAGACGTTGGCTTATGATCTTCCGTCTTTTTTCAGCAGAATCATCGAACCGTGGGTTAGCCCGCCCGGCTAGCCGCGCGGTCTGACGTGCTGCTTCTTGAGCAGGAAGGCCCGGCGCATTAGTGTCGAGGTCCGGTGCGCCTGCCAACCTGTGGGTGGTTTTTAAGGCGGTTTTCCGTCTTCCTCGGCGAATGCTGGCTGGTTCCCCTTATTCCCCCTCAGTTACACTACGTCGGCGATTGCTGCGCAAACACTGTCTACCACGCAACCATTTGGGATACACTCGTCTGGTATGAGACGTTCCCGTGGGGAGTACACTGGGGGCCGCACCACACAATAACCCTGTGTTCGGTTTGGGGCGACGGTGTGGTGGGATGGACTGCTGTGGCCTGTCGTGGGGTTCTGAACCACTGAGGGCTACGGCGGGACGAAGCCTCTCCGCCGTTTCTACGTCCCCGTTTCAGTAAACAAAGCACAAATCCGTGGGTTCCTCTAGGGCTGTTCACTGGTTAGAATCACGCCACCACATTTATTTCTCTTTGTCTGGTGCTTCCACTGTATTCACAGTGAGTCTTCATGCACTCATTGATCTCCAATCTTTGTTGTGTTTTAGGTTACACGGCAGACGCACTCCATACTTTCCTTAGCACTTTTCCTCCACAGAGTCAAGACGGCTTGTGCCTAAGAAGCAGAAGTTGCTTTCCTTTCACTGCAGTGTTTATTACCTATACCTGTTAAATAGCACAGGTACGAATTACATATTTATTAACTGTAACTGCCAACGCTATAGCTGTAGACGGTGCCTGTGGACACTATGTGAGGTTTTCCGTTTCTCCTGTCACTGGCGACTGCTCTGAAATTCCTGGGGAGAGAAGGATGATGTGTGGCAAGTAAAGTACAATATTGAGTCCATTTCAATTTATTACCTTTCCAGACATCTAACTAAAAGTGAAGAATGATGTAACTCAGGTGACACGACCGAAATCTATATAACCTGCTCACCTCCATGCAGAACGTATGAGAAACAAATTTTATGTTATGTTATGTTAATCGGGGACCTAGAAACGACGGAGAGGCTCCGTCCCCGCCGCAGCCGCAGTGGTCCGCAACCCCACGACGACTACCGCAGTCCACCCCTCCGCCGCCCCACACCGAACCCAGGGTTATTGTGCGGTTCGGCCCCCGGTGGACCCCCCCCCCCCCCCCCCAGTGAACGTCTCACACCAGACGAGTGTAACCCCTATATTTGCGTGGTAGAGTAATGGTGGTGTAAGCGTACGTGGAGAACTTGTTTGCGCAGCAATCGCCGACATAGTGCAGCTGAGGTGGAATAAGGTGAACCAGCCCGCATTTGCCGAGGCAGATGGAATACCACCTAAAAACCATACACAGACTGGCCAGCTCACTGGACCTCCACACAAATCCGCCGGGCGAATTCGTGCCGGGGACCGGCGCTCCTTCCCGTCCGGAAAACCTTGCGTTAGACCGCACGGCCAACCGGGCGGGCATGAGAACAAATTTTACAAGCTTGGGGCCGAATGTTCTGAGCAAACTCAAACAATAGTCGGATTAACAAAGGCACAAACTTTTTGGTTTTTGAGTTATTTATCAAACAACATTCTGCAAGAAGCTCCAATCTGAAATTCGTAGCAGATATTCACAGGGAACTAGTATGCGCATGCACCTTGTTGTTGCCGGCCTCTTTCATGTGGATGGGTCGTCAATAAACAAAGCTGGCGCATTCGAGGGACTTAATCTGTATTTCGCATACTGACATGCAGGGTCCATGGATTCATGAGGTTGTCTCCATACCCGTACATGTCCATCCTCACGATACAATTAGAAACGAGACTCGTCCGACCAGGCAACATGTTTCCAGACATCAACATCCAATGTCGCTATTGACGGGTTCTGACGAGGACGAGGCGTAAAGCTTTGTGTGGTGCAGTCATCAAGGGAACACGACTGGGCCTTCGTCTCCGAAAACCCATATCGATGATTTCTCGTTGAATGTTTGCACGCTGACACTTTTGATGGCTCAGCACTGAAATCTGCAGCAATTTTCGAAAGGATTGCACTTCGGTCACATTGAATGATTCTCTTCAGTCGTAGTTGGTCCCATTCTTGCACTACCTTTTTCGGCCGCAGCGATATCGGAGATTTAATGTTTTACCGGATTCCCGAGACTCACGGCACACTCGTGAAATGGTCGTAAGGGAAAATCCCCACTTCATCGCCACCTCAAAGATGCTGTGTCCCATCGCTCGTGCTTCGATTATAGTACCACTTTCAAACTCACTTAAATCTTGATAACCTGCCATTGTAGGAGCAGTAATCGATCTAACAACTGCACCGAACACTTTTTGTCTTAGGTAGGCATTGCCGACCGCGGCGCCGTATTCTGCCTGTTTACATATCCCTGTATTTGAATACGCATGCCTATACCAGTTTCTTTGGTGCTTCAGTGTGTTACGACGTGGCAACATTCAAGTTGCACCCACGTTTCTAACCTTACAATGATCGCATGCGGACAGGAATTTGGTTCCGGATAATCAAATTTTATACTGGGAAACGGGTAAACAGCTACATTATCCTTCCTATTTTCAACAACAAGTTCTTGATACCTGATGACGATGTGTAACTGAGCAATAGGAGAAACATAACGCCGAACATAAAGCAATGAAGTCATGACAGAAGGTTCACAAACCATATTTCAGTTATTAGAAACCCGTATTTTACATATCGGGATGCTCAGACAACATTATGCTTAAGGAAAGCCTTACCAATAGCTGTATGTGCTACATAGGTAAAATCCTGAATTAATAGACATATTATAAGTATCTGACAACAGATATTGAAGACGTAAGGAAACAATCTAAGAAGAAATAATGGTAATAAAGGTTCAGCAGTAGAATTAAAATTCAATGTGAAAGGATATCAATGACACGATTCGCTGATGACATTGTTATCCTGATTGAAAGTGAAGAAGAATTACATGATCTGATTAATAGAGAGAGCAGTATAGAATACGGATTTAGAGTAAATCTAAGAAAGACGAAAGTAATGAGAAGATGGTTGAAATGGCTCTGAGCACTATGGGACTTAACGTCTGAGGTCATCAGTCCCCTAGAACTCAGAACTACTTAAACCTAACTAACCTAAGGACATCACACACATCCATGCCCGACACAGGATTCGAACCTGCGACCGTAGCGGTCGCGCGGTTCCGGACTGAAGCGCCTAACCGCTAGGCCACACCGACAGGTAAAGTAATGAGAAGCAGTAGAAATGAGAACAGCGAGAAACTTATCAGGATTAATGGTCACAAAGTAAATGAAGTTAAGATATTCTACTATCCAGACAGCAAAATGACGAATGACGGAAGGAGCAAGGAGGACATCAAAAGCAGCCTAGCACTGGCAAAAAGGTAATTCCTGGCCAAGCGGAGTCTACTAGTATCAAACATAGGCTTTCATTTGACAAAGAAATTTCTGAGAATGTACGTTAGAATCACAGGATTGTATGGTAGTGAATCATGGACTGTAGGAAAACTGGAACAGAAGAGAATCGAAGCATTTGAGATGTGGTGCTGCTACAGACGAATGTTGAAAATTTGGCGGACTGATAGGGGGAGGAATGAGGAGGTTCTGCGCAGAATCGAAGAGGAAAGGAATCTGTGGGAAACACTGATAAGGAGAAGGAACAGAATGATAGGTCATGTGTTAAGGCATCAGGGAATAGGGAATGAGTTCCATGATACTAGAGGGAGTTTTAGAGGGCAAAAACTGTAGAAGAAGACAGAAATTGGAATACATCCAGCAAATAAATGAGGACGTAGGTTGCAAGTGCTGCTCTGAGATGAACAGGTTGGCACAGAAGAGGAATTCGTGGCGGGAGGCATCAAACCAATCAGAAGACCGATGACTAAAAAAAATACAACAACGACGGATGTTCATTTTAAATTCAAGTCAATGCCAATATCGTTGTACCAGTGATTTCCAACCCATTTTCCATGGATAAAACAGCTGCCTGTTTTAAGAAAAGCTAGTTTATTCACACCTCTCAGTGTTTATGTCATATCTCCCGAAGTGTACTTCGTACAGTGATACAATTTCGCAGGTACAGCCAATGGGATATATGAATACCGTACAAAAAATGTGTCGCAAAAGGAGTTAAGTAATAAAGCAGAGTAAAGCAGTAATAAATTAGAACTTCATGCGTGGTTCTGGAGTATTATTGTATGAACAACGAAAACATAGAAAGCAAAAGACTGTTGACTTTTCATGGGTTTTGTGGATATCAGGCAGTATATATTTCGAAAATGTTTGAAATTATGTATAGAATGAAGTTTGTTGGCCGGCCGAAGTGGCCGTGCGGGTAAAGGCGCTGCAGTCTGGAACCGCGAGACCGCTACGGTCGCAGGTTCGAATCCTGCCTCGGGCATAGATGTTTGTGATGGCCTTAGGTTAGTTAGGTTTAACTAGTTCTAAGTTCTAGGGGACTAATGACCTCAGCAGTTGAGTCCCATAGTGCTCAGAGCCATTTGAACTATTTTTTTGAAGTTTGTTGGAAGTCACCAAGTCCTCTCATTCTCAAATACTGGATGAATATAGTCTGAATAATTCTGCGTGACGTCAACTACACTGCCTCAAAACATATACACAGTTTCTCTGTTCAGTTGTGCTATACTTTTAATGTAAGCTTAGATCTCTTAATGAGTACTTTATGACAATTTTAATTTTTCAGTTAGATAAATAATTATATGAAATATTGTAAATCAAATCATTGTTGCCCTGGTAGCCATTAGATAGACGAACCGCAGCTGTGAATGTGCACAATCAACCGCATTAGCCGTATAGGTTGGACAACGGAGAGAGAAAGAAGTGACCGTGGTGAGTTGAACGATTCATCTCTGCGTTTTCTTCCAATAATTTAAAAGGGCAGTAGAAAACTTAAATCAGAACTAAGAACGCGGTTTTTATCTTACCAGGAGAAGACGGGAAATGCCGTAACACGATTTCCAAGAAACTTCGCTTGATGGAAGAGAGGTCAAAATAGGCGAATGCTTGTTTCGGCTTATCCGCTAGATACTTGACGTCACAGAAAACTACGGTCAATGCTTTCGAAGCAGTTTAGGTGCCTTATCTCGCGATAATTTCAACTGAAACGCTTACACAGTGGGTCGCGTCGAAGCTTCACGGTTTTGCGCTCCATATTCGAAACTCGATTATTGTTTTTCTTTTCTTTTTTCATTTATCCACTCATATCCGCAAAATGTTATTACACGAGTGTTTCTTATTAAGCTGTGGATGCAAGTACTTTATATTAATTTTTAAGCTACAATTGTGTTTCACAATAAGTGTCATACATTTATTATATTCTGTACGTGTGTACAGTCTCTTCACTTTGCGAACTAATTCTGGAATGACTTGTTTCCCTTACTGATTCCCTCTAGTGGGCAAATCTAACCGGACAGGTCAGAATAGACTGAAGACAAGACCCTCCTTGTAGGGTGCAGGAATAGACTGATATATGTTCTGCCCAGCTGAAGCCCACTTCTCGCGAACGAATACAGAAGACCATCAACAGTACTGACAACAGGAATTTCATTGAAAGCAATGTAAAATTTTTCTCACTCATTTATTTCAAAAAATGGTTCAAATGGCTCTGAGCACTATGGGACTCAACTTCTGATGTCATTAGTCCCCTAGAACTTAGAACTACTTAAACCTAACTAACCTAAGGACATCACACACATCCATGCCCGAGGCAGGATTCGAACCTGCGACCGTAGCGGTCTCGCGGTTCCAGACTGCAGCGCCTAGAACCGCACGGCCACTTCGGCCGGCCACTCATTTATTGATCCATACATTCGTGTAGTAGTATTCTATGGATATGGGTACATAAACGAAAAAATAAAATAAAGTAATCGTGTTTCAAGCATGGGGAACAAATGTGGAGAAATGCGACGCTAGCCGCTGTGCCATCACTTCGACTGAGCTATTAACAGGTTAAAGGCATATAAAGTGCTTCGTAAACTTTGACCGTCGTTTTCTCAGAAACTACCGAGTATCTGCGGGTAAGCGGAGACACGTGTGAGCTTATTTGGACCCCTCTTCCATTGAGCGAAGTCTCTGGGAAAACGGATTATGGCATTTGCCGTGTCCTGCTCGTCAGTCTCCCTGAACGCCATTCCAGGAGTGAGCTCTCTGGAAGAACTGGTCATTCCAGCTTGTCTAGTGAGGACACTATTTAAGCGATCCATTATATCGCGCGTAAATACATGTACCCAGTATCGAAATACGACCTCTCTCGCGTTTTTGGAAGCAGCGGCGTAATTAGACTCCACATGAGCCTCTGCATCATTTTGTTTAACATTTAACTTAATCTACCTACCTCTGTCACCTCAATTCTGGGCGCAAACTGTAAACTACACAAAAAGAGTGAGCAACTGTGTGTGTCTATAGTGGCCACAAGGTGTATTATTTTTATTTCACATGTAAATAGCCCGTTTGAATGTTAGCAGCGCTACAGACTGTTAATATCGTTGACACCGCTCTGCGACCTCGGCAAGAGTTGCTGTGGTTGGACGGAATAGCAAGTTAGCGAGTGGATAGGAAGTGTATAGACATGAGACTCTGTGTTGGTAGGATATGCATGGTAAAGTGAGGTGAAATAATGTGTTTATAGGAAAATTAACAAGTAAATGTATGAGGGTCGATGTATGATTGATAATGTTTAGGCAGTGGCATTATTGACAAGTATATAATTTTTGAAACTGGATGTCACCTTAGTAATTTCTATATACATTGCTTGCTCTTCAACAAAATCTTTCTTTTTGCCTCCTAGTATTTAGAGTCTTTAGCAGTTAGAATCTCTTTATTTAGCTGGCCATTGTTGCTACTTGCTGTAATTCGTGTTATGAAGATTTTCTGTGAGGGAAGTGACTTATGAAAAAGAATGGGGATCGCGCTATCGGGATTCGTGATTGAAATGAGTGTAGGCAATTAACAGAGTTGGAGGTAGTTTCATATTTATTTAATTTCATATTTTTTGCATTTGTATTATTGTTAGGATTCCTTGCAATTCAGGGTCATTCTTTTGTGCAATTATTGGAAGGCATGTTGTCGATATATAGAAGTCAGGGCTTACTTTGGGCTTGTATATTTTGGGTGATAAATGAGTAGGTTACATTTGAGTTGTCTTTGTTAGAGAAAATTCTGTAGGTCAGTGTTTAATAAAAGAAAAATTAAAAAGTTAGTTTCACACTTCATATTTTACTAAGATTTTTGGCAATTATCGAAGCCCAGCACGCATATTCAACACATCTATGTGCAATGTCTCAGTATATACATCCTTTTCTCCTCTCTCCTGATGAATGAAAAGCAAGAATGAGAGTGTACAAGATAAATTTCGCTATTTAGATCTGTTGCAGTAAGAGTAGTCTGCTACAGTGGCAGAATAGCCAACGCTAGAAAGCAGGTACCAGGTAGCAAAGAGGTTCCTGTTCGCCTTTGACGAAGCTCTTGTACAGGTTGGCACCATACAATAGGGAGCTCTCTGGGAACTTCCGCAGGAATGGGACTCGTGGGTTTCAAAAAGTGTTTGTTCGGCAGTCTTTAGGGCGACCCGAGAAGGACGATACTAAGTAATTGTGAGCGTGCATATTCGTAGTTAATTCATTACATTATTTTTGTAGATTTCATCTCCAGTCTTGCTCTCATTGCTCATTGAACGATATACGGAATTTTCCTGGTTCATTTCGGAACATTATAACCAGTTGCACTTGTCCACGCAACCAATTCATTGTTTTGTTCTACCTCTTGTCAAACATATGAACTCGTGATGTATCTTCTCAGTTCACTTTGATTTAGTTCCTTGGTGATCTCACAAGTATAGTGTAATTGAATAGATTCCTGAAACGTCGCTAATTTCGATTTCAGTTCGGAGCCTACTTTCCACATGTCTGTTGTCTCATCACCTGTTAAGTACAGATCTGAAAGCCTTAAGTTCGCAGGTCATGAATCACTCATTTTATGCAGAATTTTTGTTTGTGGCGGCCACGTGTTTGAGGATGGTGAGAATCGTTACATGTCACAGTTATTAATTCTTGGGGTGACACTTCCAAATTAGTTGCAGAATTTCTTCTATGCTGCTACTATTAACAGCTTGCTCTTGCTCGCTTGCTTCGTGCACTCAAGCCAAGGGAACAACCGTTTGCCAACCACGTGCATACTGGTTAAGTTTTTCTTTATTCTTATATTTGTCATACATACCTATTATATGTGCGTGAATGTTGCCATTGAAGATTCTTCTGAACCTTCCATAATTAATAATTAATGATAAATCGTGCTGCGGTCTCCAAGACACAGTTGTAAATGAAATTTTGTACCTCAGCAGAGAGTGTTATGAAGAAGAGCAACCATCACCCATTTATCATTTTTTAGCTTATTAGTTTGTTCAGTTGTTCTTTAATCAACGTGACTTTACCAGAGCACATGCTTATGTATCCCCTCTCAAACTTCCATTTTAAGCCCCATTGCTATCCGTTGTGCAACGGATAAATATGGCCAAGTTGTTTATTTAATATTTATCTAACTATCATAAATATATAGATCCGGTAACTTAGCTCATGTGAACATCAAAGGTTTTCCTTTCATGTATATCCAGGTATCCTCTTCCTATGTTCCATGTTAATAGATAGTTCATTTTATGGATATTTTCATTAAGAACACAGATCCCCAACCAGATGCTTTACCGATACATATCCTTCACTAGGGCCTGGGTACTCTAAAGACAGACAGACAGACAGACAGAGACAGACAGACAGACAGACAGAAAGGAAAAGTAGAAAAACGAAAATGGAAAGTTGAAAAATTAATAAAGCTGATATATCAAGTAAAGTGTTCCGTTATGTAAAACTAATCAAAGATGATTCAATAAATCCTTCACAGATAAAAATATGCTAAAGATAGCAATTTTCCATAAGGGAACTTAATGACTGAGTGGAATTTGAAATCCAGGTTCAAATTGCTTGGTAAATTGCTCGTCTATGGAGGGGTAGATGACAGAATCGATGACAAACGATATATCGCTCCTGTGTGAACTCTTACTGAACACGTCGTCAATGGAACTACCTGATATATCAGACGATGAGTTATAGAACTGCGTGAGATTCATATACAGATGATACTTACTGCTGTAGATTAAGTGTCAGCGAAATTGAGCACAGTATCAGTGACGACTATGTCAGTCTGAGCGTCAAAATTGCTACTGAGAAGAATATGAATATTAACAGCTCGAATCCCAGCGACAAACTAATTCACACTAGGAAGGCGATAATCCAAAATATGTCGGTGCACTGTAGCGAGTTGCAGGGCACAAACTGCACTGGCACAAAGACGATACACTTACTTCATTACGGCTCATCAGAAACAAATATTTCAAATCGCATTTCATTCTGTTCATATGCTATGGTTTTAAAGGTAAATTAGTTTTATGAAAAGGTTACACCTTTATACGTTAAATCCTTCTAGAAATTAATTAGAAACTCTTGTAAAAATGTATCATTTATTATAAGATTTGGATGTAAAATGACCGTCTCAACACACCGTAGTGATGCACCCGACATCGAAAACATTATCTGTTCTAGCGAATGCAGAAATACACTTGGCACGGGAACTTCATATGAGAATGTATAATTTGTAATATTCCAGTTTTCCTGTAATTACAAGCTTCATAAAAGTCAGGTTTCTCCAATAAACGATAAACAGTCTGCGTAACTGGATTACACGGGTATTCCCGTTGGAATTTATGTTGCGCGTCGGCAAAAGGCTGCAAACGATTTGTTACAGATTGCCACAATCCAGGTGTTTGTTGAAGACTTACCTTCTGACTGGTATCGCTGGTTCGTGCTCTTCTCGTACTTGGCGGTTTTCTTCAGTATTCGTTCACTAGGGATGGACACATTCAGTTGTTCGCCAATCGTCTCGTCTGAAACTGACGCTAAGCAACGGTGTAGACTGCTGCTGGAAGGATCCCGTATTGTTGAGAACTGCCTCACCTCGCGAATTGTTGCTTCTCTAGGACATGTAGAAAATAATCATAGCTTAGTTACGGCAACTACCTGATTACAATAGAGGGCGTAATTGGTTGGGGCAATTTGTTCCGTGGAATAGCAGAAAATCAGTAACAAATTAGTTATGTATTGACTTTGGCTATGTTAAAATAATCCACAGGGAAGGCAGCCCAGTGCATCGAGAGTCCCATCGGAACTTGTGGGTCCCGGGTTCGACTCCCGTTCGGGTTATAGATTCTCTCTGCCCACGGACTGTGTGTGTGTCATCATCATCATCATCATCATCATCATCATCATCCGTGTCGGTGGCTAGACTGGATTGTGTAAAAATTGGACTGTGTAAAAATTTGTACTTTGTACGGGCGCTGATGACCGCGCAGTTGAGCGCTCCACAAAAAATCATCGTAATTTGTATTGTCAGTGTAATCGGCCAAAACAAAAATAAAGAATTGCATATCATTTAATAACGTGAAAGGCGAAGCATCAGCACTGTTAGCGTCCCTTTTGGTCCACTGTCGATTTCAGTTGGAGGGCGTTTGTTAAAGTCACTGGTCACAGTTGCTGTATAGCGGTGTTTCGGATAGACCTATGTGCTTTTTGACATAGCCTTTGTTGACATTTGCCCTCATTGCGTGTGTCAGCTTTATTACGTTTTAAGAAGTAATTGGTTAGTCAGGATGAGCAAGGTGAAGAAACTAAGTGGTAGAAAAAACAGACAAGCTACTGAACGAATAAGTAAAGCTGCCGTACCGGCGAAAAGATTTGGCGTGAGAGTGCAAAATGTCTATTCTCACAAAGTTCGATGAAGACGAAATTGGCCAAGAACCTAAAGACCTACAAATGTATACGGAGGCGATGAAGAAATGCAGAATCAAAGTGAATATATCCACGGAGTGTTGTATTTGGGAGGTTCTATGTACAAAGGCTAATCCAATGAAGCTTTTATTGTTCCTGAAAAAAACCTAGGCAGATAATTTTCGAACATTATAGCTGCCCTGAGACTGCACATGCGAATGTCGGTACCTAATTGTTCAGTGGAAAGGTCGTCGACCCTCGTCGTTAATACACCAGATGGATCCGATCTCAGGTGTCTCGTCTCCCAGAATCCTGGAAGTGGAGTGCCAACGTGCGTTAATATCTCATCAGCTCCAAAAGATTCCTATTGTTCATTCACGGAGACGAGATAGAGTAAACAATGTGAATCACGTGCTAGTGACATCACACTAGTAGCTGTTGTCAGAGCAGACAAGTGAGCGATTCTTCCAGCACAGGCTATTATTATCGTCTTTCGCTCTACTGTTAAACGTGTGGGCGAAATTGTGTAGGCATTCTCAGTGCAACTAAGAAACAAATGAAATTATCAACATTAAGCAGTTCGGAAAAGAAAATCTACATAGAACTACGCAAGCCACCGAACGGTGTGTGGAGGAGGACACCCTGTACCACTAGTCATTTTCATTCCTGTTCCACTCGCAAATAGAGCAAAGGAAAAGCGACTATCTATATGCCTCTTTATGGGCCCTAATTTCTCGACTCTTATCTTCGTGGTCATTATGCAGAATGATTGGTGGAGGCAGTAGAATCGTTTGGCAGTCAGCTTCAAATGCCGGTTCTCTAAATTTTCTCAATGGTGTTTCTCGAAACAAACGTTGCCTTCTTTCGAGGAATTCCCATTCGAGTTCCCGTAGCATCTCCGTAACACTTACGTGTTGTTTGAACCTACCGGTAACAAATCTAGCAGCCCGCCTCTGAACTGCTTGGATATCTTACTTCCGTCCGATCCGGTATGGTTTCCAACCACTCGGGAAGTACTCAGCGTCCTATATGCGGTCTCTTTTACAGGTGAACCTGTCTTTCCCAAATTATCCCAATAAACCGAAGTCGACCACTCGCCTTCCCTACCACAGTTCTCACATGCTCGTTCCATTTCATATCGCTTTGTAACGTTACGCCCAGATTTTTAAGCGATTCTGTTAAGCAGAACACTAGTAGTATCGTAACCGAACGTTGCATGTTTGTTCTTCCTACTCATCCGCAGTAGCTTACGTTTTTCCAAATTTAGAGCTAGCTGCCATTCGTCAAACCAACTGGAAATTATGTCTAAGTCGTATTTTTTTTTTTTTTTTTTTTTTTTTTTTTTTTTTTTTTTTTTTTTTTTGGTTGGATTTAAGGGCGCTCAACTGCTGAGGTCATTAGCGCCCAGACACTGGTGTTAGAGCAAATGGAATCTGCTAAAACTCAAGGGGATGGGGGGACACCAGAAGTGCCTGACAAACATGCAGATAAAATAAGTAAAAAGGTTAAATGTCTTTGGACAAGCCAGTTAAAGTTATAAAACGCAGAATACGAGCAGCTGCTCGAGTGTCATCAGCTAAAACATCCGGTAAAGTAGATGGCAGGGACAGGATAACACGAAATTGACTAAAACGGGGACACGACAATAAAACATGGCGCACTGTTAATGCCTGACCACAAGGGCACTGCGGGGCTGGATCACCGGAGAGCAGGTAGCGGTGGCTAAACCGGCAATGCCCAATCCGCAACCTGGTCAGAAGGACCTCCTCGCGCCGAGATGGTCGGGAGGATGTTGTCCAAGCAGTGGGGAGCGGTTTTACTGCCCGGAGCTTGTTTCCTTGGAGGGATGACCAAGCATCCCACCACAACGACACAAGCCTCTTACATACATCCCCACGAACGTCAGATGACGGGACACAATGGGAGGCTGGCCGAGGCAGGAGGACTGCAGCCTTGGCTGCAGCATCCGCAGCCTCATTCCCAGGCACTCCTACATGTCCGGGAACCCACAGAAAGCTGACAGAACCACCATTATTAGCGAAAGAATGGAGGGACTGCTGTATCCGTTGAATCAAGGGATGGACCGGATAGGGAGCTCCAAGGCTCTGAAGAGCACTCAGTGAGTCAGAGCAGAGTACATACGATGAATGGCGGTGGCGGCGGGCATGCTGAACGGCCTGATGGACAGCAAAAAGCTCGGCCGTAAAGCTGGAACATTGGTCGAGGAGCCGGTATTTAAAGGTGGCGGCCCCGACGACAAAGGCACAGCCGACATCATCGTCAGTTTTGGAGCCATCGGTGTAAATAAAGGTGTGACCGGCAAGTCGAGCACGAAGTTCGACAAACCGTGAGCAATACACTGCAGCCGGAGTACCCTCCTTCGGGAGTGAGCTGAGGTCGAGATAAATAGGAACCGGAGCCTGGAGCCAAGGTGGTGTCGGGCTCTCACCCTCTCTGAAGGTGGTAGGGAGGGCAAAATCCAATTGTCGAAGCAGGCGACGGAAGCGGACTCCGGGGGGCAGCAGGGCAGACACATACAACCCGTACTGACGGTCGAGAGAATCGGCGAAGAAGAACTCGTAAGAGGGGTGGTCGGGCATAGACAACAGCCGGCAGGCATACCGACACAGCAGTACGTCGCGCCGGTAGGTCAATGGTAACTCGGCAGCTTCAGCATAAAGACTCTCCACAGGACTAGTGTAGAAGGCTCCGGTCGCAAGACGTATCCCCCGATGGTGGATGGAGTTGAGCCGGCGTAAGAGGGACGGCCGAGCGGACGAGTAGACGAAGCTCCCATAATCCAGCTTCGATCGGACTATGGACCGATACAAGCGAAGCAGGACAGTGCGATCCGCTCCCCAAGATGAACCGCTAAGAACTCTTAGGACATTAAGGGAACGTGTACAACGGGCCGCCAAATAAGAGACATGTGGAGACCAACACAGTTTCCTGTCCAACGTGAGCCCTAGAAACTTAGTTGTGTCCACGAATGGGAGAACAACGGGACCGAGATGTAAGGATGGCGGAAGGAACGCTTTATATCGCCAAAAGTTGATACAAACTGTCTTCTCTTCAGAGAACCGAAAGCCATTTGCCACGCTCCATGAGTAGAGGCTGTCTAGACAACGCTGAAGGCAGCGCTTCAGGAGGCATGTTCTCTGGGCACTGCAGTAGATCGCGAAGTCATCGACAAAGAGAGAGCCTGAGACATTAGGTGGAATGCAATCCATAATTGGATTGATCGCTATGGCAAAAAGGGCTACGCTCAAGACGGAGCCCTGAGGCACTCCGTTCTCCTGGAGGAAGACGTCGGACAATACGGAACCCACACGTACCCTAAACTTTCGACCCGTTAAAAAGGAATCAATAAAAAGGGGCAGGCGACCGCGTAGTCCCCACCTGTGCATAGTGCGGAGGATACCTCCTCTCCAACAGGTATCATAAGCCTTCTCCAAGTCGAAGAACACGGCTACCGTTTGGCGCCTTCGCAAAAAGTTGTTCATGATGAATGTCGACAAGGTCACAAGGTGGTCAACAGCGGAGCGGCGGCGACGAAAGCCGCATTGGACATTAGTAAGTAGTCGTCGAGATTCAGGAATCCAGACTAACCGAACATTAACCATGCGCTCCATCACCTTACAGACACAGCTTGTAAGAGAAATGGGGCGGTAACTAGAAGGAAGGTGTCTATCCTTCCCGGGTTTGGGTATAGGAACAACAACGGCGTCACGCCAACGCATGGGGACTTGACCTTCGGTCCAGACGCGATTGTAGGTACGAAGAAGGAAGCTTTTCCCCGCCGGAGAAAGGTGTGCCAGCATCTGAACGTGAATGGCATCTGGCCCCGGAGCAGAGGACCAGGACAGTGCAAGCGCACGTTCGAGTTCCCGCATAGTAAAGGGGGCATTATAAGTTTCCAGATTCAGCGAGTGGAAGGAAGGTCGCCGAGCCTCTTCTGCCTCTTTCCTGGGAAGGAAGGCAGGATGGTAATGGGCGGAGCTTGAAACCTCCGCGAAACAGCGGCCAAAGGCGTTGGAGACAGCCACAGGATCAACAAGGACCTCATTACCTGAGGTCAGGCCAGGTACCGAGGAGTGGGCCTCAATGCCCGACAGCCGGCGCAAGCCACCCCAAACGACGGAAGAGGGAGTGAAACTGTTAAAGGAGCTGGTGAAAGAGGCCCAACAAGCTTTTTTGCTGTCTTTGATGACTCTACGGCATTGCGCTCGGAGTCGTTTGTATTCTATACAATTCGCCAACGTAGGATGGCGGCGAAAGGTGCGTAAAGCACGTAGTCGAGCACGGATAGCGTCCCTACAAGCCTCCTTCCACCAGGGGACGGAAACGCGACGTGAAGAAGAAGTAGTACGAGGAATGGAACGTTCGGCAGCATTGATGATAACAGCCGTGAGGTATTCGACCTGACTGTCACAACTGGGAAAATCGTGGTCCGGAAAGGTCGCCAGGGAGGAGTACAGTCCCCAGTCAGCTTTCAGTATGTTCCAGCTCGAAGGACGTGGGGATGGGGTGTGGTGTAGGAGACGAACGACACAGGGGAAGTGGTCGCTCGAATAGGTGTCAGAAAGGACATACCACTCGAACCGACGGGCAAGAGTGGCAGAACAGATCGAGAGGTCCAAGTGGGAGTAGGTATGAGTGGAGTCCGAAAGGAAAGTCGGGGCGCCGGTATTGAGGCAGACAAGATTGAGATGGTTGAAGACATCCGCCAAGAGTGAGCCTCTTGGACAGGACGCAAGAGAGCCCCAAAGGGGATGATGAGCATTGAAGTCGCCAAACAATAAAAACGGCGGGGGAAGCTGAACGATCAGGTGCATCATGTCAGCCTGACTAACAGCAGATGATGGTGAAGTGCAGATGGTACAAACTGAAAAAGTAAAAGCAGAAAGAGTAATGCGGACAGCTATTGCTTGGAGTGGGGTGGTCAATGGGATGGGATGGTAATAAACATCGTCCCGAACGAGCAACATGACCCCACCATGAGCTGGGATACCGTCCACAGGGGTGAGGTCATACCGCTCCGAGGTATAGTGGGTAAAGGCAATACGGTCAGTCGGGCGCAACTTGGTTTCCTGGAGACCAAGGACGAGCGGACAGTGCAGGCGGAGGAGCAGTTGTTATTCCTCCCGATTAGATCGAATACCTCTTATGTTCCAATGAAACAACGCCATCGCTAGTCAAAAGGTTGGGGGAACGAGACAGGGGAAGAGCTGGTCACCTCGACGGCCGCGGAGGGCCAGGTTGCGAGGGAACTACGCTACAACCGACGGGAGGCGGATCCGGTTCCATCGACTCGTCGCCAGCTGCGGCCGCTGTCCCTGGTTGTGTAGGACGGGCCGTATCATTTGCCGACGAAAGGCCGGCTGAGCGCCTGGCAGCAGAGCGTCCCGGCGAAACTGAGGACGGCCGGGAGCAGCGACTCACGGATGGAGCGTCAGACGAAACGCGCCGGTGTGGAGAGGGGGATAGAGATTTCTTCTTGGAGGCCTTCTTGGAAGGCCAAGGAGGCACAGGGATGGTGGGCTGGACCCGAAGAAGTTCCTCACGCGCGGGGTCCGTTTTGGAACGCCGGACCTCGGAAGCTGGGGTCCGGAACGTTTCCCCGATGGACGCCTGAGAAGAGGATCGCTTCTCAGGTGGCGTGGGGGGAGGAGGAGGAGGAAGGGTGGCCCCTGGGGCAGAGGGGGTGGGGGCCACGGGGGAGGAGGATTTGGAAGGGTGGGATTTGGGAGGTGGAGGCAGAGCCCCCTGATGGGTGGAGGAGGCGGAGGGGGGACAGGATAGGGGTGAGGATACCGCGGAAGGAGTGGACACAACTGAGGCAAACGAGGTGGTCAATGGCACGGGATGGAGGCGGTCGTATTTCTTCCGGGCCTCAGAATAAGAGAGCCGATCCAAAGTTTTGATTTCTTGGATCTTCTTCTCCTTCTGATATGCGGGGCAGTCTGAGGATCTAGGCGAGTGGACGCCAGGACAATTAACGCACCGAGGTGGTGGGGTGCATGTATGTTCCTCACGAAGAGGACGTCCACAATCGCCACAAAGGGGCTCAGCCTCACACCGTGATGACATGTGCCCAAAGCGCAAACACCTAAAACAGCGCATAGGAGGCGGAACGTAAGGTCGCACGTCACACCGGTAGCACATCACCTTTACCTTCTCCGGGAGAACGTCCCCCTCGAAGGCGAGGATAAAGGCCCCGGTGTCGATGCGACGGTCTTTGGGGCCGCGCTGGACTCGCCGGACGAAATGCACGCCTCGACGCTCCAGGTTGGCCCTGAGCTCCTCATCAGATTGTAGCAGGAGGTCACGATGAAAAATAACCCCCTGCGTCCTATTTAGTGCCAGATGTGGGACAATGGATACTGGGATGTCCCCTAGGCGGTCGCACGCCTGGAGCGCCGCCGACTGTGTGGCGGAGGTGGTCTTGATAAGGACGGACCCTGAACGCATATTGCTGAGAGCGTCGATTTCCCCGAAGACGTCCTCAATGTGCTGAACAAAGAACATGGGCTTGGAGGTGGCGAACGTCCCCCCATCGGTTCGAGAACAGACCAAATAGCGGGGGAAGTACTTCGCCCCAAGCCGGCGGGCCTGTCCCTCCTCCCATGGAGTGGCCAAGGGGGAAAGGGCAGGAGAACCAGAACTAGAAACGGTACCTTTTCTTTTGAAAGACTCGGCCGCAGAGCGACCTGATACATGTTGACGTTTCATCTGCGAAACGTCCGCCCCGATACCACCCACTCCGACCAGGGGCTCTCCCCACGGGCGCCACCCAGCCGCAGCAAGGGCCACCTGGCAGGATGACCATTGCCGGGAGTCCTGATGCCCCAAGGAGACGGGCATCTACTCCTTGGCCGACGTGGGGAGGGTGCAGCTCAGGTATCGGCAGTACGATCCCTGTGTTGTCAGGGGGCTACAACCTAGAGGGTACATGACGTCCCCACCACAACGGGCTGGCTACCGTGCTGGATTTCTGGTGCCATGGAAAGTCCATCATGATCGCTGGTGCAGATGGAGATGCACTATGGGCGTAACTTGGACAACCCATCAGGCGTTTAGGCCCAATTTGAGGAATAGTGGGTATGGTTACAACGCCGGTGCAATGCTGAGTGCCAAGGTCTTAGTGCACTTAGGACCAGTGGTACACCATGTAAGGTGTCCTTCCCCAAAAGGCTCGTACTTCTGTAGAATTTTGAAAAATGGAGGTCAAACCCCAAGGGGGACCATTACATGGAAGGCCGAAACGGTTGAAACTCCTTTTAGTCGCCTCTTACGACAGGCAGGAATACCTCAGGCCTATTCTTACCCCGGACCCGCAGGGGGGAAGTCGTATTGTGTCTTCCTACAGTCGCTCAGCTTCGGCACCTTGCCGTACAACGCAGCATCATCAGCAAACAACCGCAGATTGCTGCCCACCCTGTCCGCCAAATCATTTTCGTATGCAGAGAACAACAGCGGTCCTATCACTCTTCCCCGGGTCACATCTGACGATACCAATGCCTCTGATGAACACTCGCCATCGAGGGCAACATAATGGGTTCTATTATTTAAGCAGTCTTCGAGCCACTCACAGATCTGTCAACTTATTCTATATGCTCGTACCTTCGTCAACAGCCTGAAATGGGGCACCGTGTCAAATGCTTTCCGGAAACCTAGAAATATGGATACTGCCTGTTGGCCTACATCCGTAGTTCGCAGTGTGTCATGTGAGATAAGGGCAAGCTGAGTTTCGCACGACCGATGCTTTCTAAAAGCGTGCTGATCTGTGGACCCTCGTGAATGCGTGCAGTCGCATCACAAATTGTTGCTAAAATTGCACAATCCAGTGGGGCCAGTGGTTTTTCCACACGTCGAGTGCTCACTAACGTAAAACTAATCTCTCCCTGAAATCATCAAAGAAAGACAGGTCTAGAAGAAAAAAAAAAAAAAAAAGAAGCTGACACTTCGACAGAAAGGCCATAAGATGGAACGTGTACCAGATTTTTATTTTTCGATAAGTGCTGCCTACTGTTGATAAACTCCTTGTTTCCGTTCCAGATCCTGATCTGCAGGACTTAAGTAGAGAAACGTTTCACTCTCTATTGAAGAAGATAAATTTTAGGTGCATTCATCGTGACGTAAAAGCGTGATTTTCGACAACGAAAAGATCATTCTATGGAGAAGGTGTTATTTAAAGATAATAAAGTCAGCTCGGAAGGAAAGTAGGAAAATTTATTACTTGGACGAGACCTGGTTAAATAAAGGCCACACGCGGAATAAAATCTGAATAGATGGTTCAGTATCACCAGTTAAGGGAAGCTTTACCGTCTGGATTGTCTGCAGGAAACAAAGCGCCATCTGGGGAAGTAAAACAACTAGTAATAACGCGTATTGGGAGAGAAACAGGTTTTGTGGACGAGTCGACTTTCGAATCGAAAACGACCTGCGACTATCTCGAAGAAGAGAAGGCGAAGTCTTTGGAACCTTGGTTTTCAGAAGTTCATCCTCATCTTGAGATCATTGTGTTACTGTACCTTTGTGATAAGGGATCATACCATTCCGCAAACTGGAAAATTCCTAACACAGTCTCAAGTAAACAGATTATTAACTGGCTTTCGTTCAAAAAATGGTGTGTTAAAGCGATGACTACTAGCTATGGCAATTTCATTAAAGAAAACAGTTTTAGGAACGCTACCATATCACTGAACTGAACGCCATTGAACTTGTCGCAGCAAGGGACAAAACCTCCAGACTGGATGAAGTGAAAGCACTTCTGGTCAAATCAGCCACTGAAGTAACGCCGGATGTGTAACAGAAGCGTGTTCAGCACGATCAAAAAAAATGAAATATCAGTATGAGACATGGATAACACGGTGGACGTTAACGAACAGAGTTTAGTTATTAGCGTCAATAGTAGCAGCAGCAGCAGCAGCAGCTCATCTGATCATCGGACGGGTAGTTGCTCTGCCAGAGCTGGGAAAAAAATAAAAAGCTCCCACCATAAAATTATTGGTGAGTAGCTTTATTTATTTGCGACCTTTTTTCTCCAAATACATTTACAGCGCTTGTATCACAGGGAGCAGGAAATAATGGGTACATAATATTGTGCATAATGACAGATTTTACTCTCGTTTTTGTTCCTCGTTTCCGAAGTGTTGCCTGCTAAGCGCCTTGTAGTCGAGATACCTCGCCTTTCATTTGTTCACACTCAGTGAACACCGTGATCAGGCCATGCGCTACGCTTCTGCTGGGCAGTTCAGCGCGTGGCGTTGTTTACCCACACTGCCTCGATTCAGCGAATGGAGTATAGGTGCAATGCCAAGGCATCGGCATCTTTTTAATTTAATCTTAAGGTTAGGGCCCCCCGTCGGGCAGACCGTTCGCCGGGTGCCAGTCTTTCAATTTGACGCCACTTCTGCGGCCTGCAGTCGATAAGGATGATAGGATGATGATGACAGCACAACACCCAGTCCCTGGGCGGAGAAAATTCCTGACCCAGCCGGGAATCGAACCCGGGCCCAGAGGATTCACAATCTGTCACGCTGACCATTCAGCTACTCGTGGGGGACAAGGCATCGCCATAAGGACCGTGCTTTCGAACGTCAACGTTTAGAGTGCCGAGTTCAACATGCTGCTGCTGAACGCTCAGAAACGATGCGAATTGTGCATCTGGGCCGGCCGCAGTGGTCTAGCGGTTCTAGGCGCGCAGTTCGGAACCGCGCGACTGCTACGGTCGCAGGTTCGAATCCTGCCTGGGGCATGGATGTGTGAGATGTCCTTAGGTTAGTTAGGTTTAAGTAGTTCTAAGTTCTAGGGGACTGATGACCACAGATGTTAAGTCCCATAGTGCTCAGAGCCATTTGAACCATTTTTTGTGCATCTGGCACGTATGCTTCAACGTGGTATATGCTATCGCAGAGTGCTGCAGCGGCAGTTGCCCGCTGTATTTGGCTCGCAGACGATACACTACGAAGTGGACCGGCGTATGCGTTAGCTCCATTACAACGCACAGTTCCTCCTTTTTCCATATAATAGTCATTTTCTTCTGTCTGTAGAATATACAAATAAAAACTTCAATATCCGTAAACGTGGTAATAAGGTAAAAAAGAAAGTATCATTGCCAGTCAATAACGACATCGACTTATAGAAGTTCCATTAGAAAGAGTGCAATACAAATTTACAATAGTTCTCCACATCAGGTAAAAATTATTTTATCTTTCTCACTTTTCAATTAACTCTAACGTTATTCTTGAGGGTCAATGGTCGCATTCGGTACCATAATCTCTACAATATGTGAAATACGAAACTTGAAACAAGAAAGTGCAAAATGTCTCACTGCAAGTAGTATAAATGTGTTATAGATAAAACCAATCGAAAAACCTCACTCCTCAGAAAGAGCTCACTTCTAATAATAGATGACTGGGTGTTGTGTGATGTCCTTAGGTTAGTTAGGTTTAAGTAGTTCTAAGTTCTGGGGCACTGATGACCATAGATGTTAAGTCCCATAGTGCTCAGAGCCATTTGAAACATTTCTAATAATACAACATCGAATATCATAAGTATACTTCCCATAGTGCTCAGAGCCATTTGAACCATTTCTAATAATACAACATCGAATATCATAAGTATACTTCAATGAAATTAAAAAGGAAGAATCAGAACCGATTAAAAAATTCGACAGTTAATAAGAAAAATTAAAAAACTAAAAAAGTTTGGAGCCACTGAGACTCGAACCAGCAACATATTAGCTGATACCTTACAATTTCACGTCTGTACTTAGGACGCTACACCAGTCCTAAATAATTAATGGTCATACTTTTCATCTTGCCAAATGCTGAAAGCTTTCATCATAGATGGGTTATTAGCAATTTCTTAAGCAAGAGTAAAAAAGTTTCCCCTTATTTTATTAACGGTTGGTTTTCGAGAGCTACTCAATTTGCTGACGTTTACAAACAGTATATATAGAGATTGGGTTCAACTGAAAGCCAATATGGAGTCTCCTGACTATGTACTGAAGAGAGATGGAGTCATATGACGTATGTGGCTTTCTTACATTTCAGTGGTCTACGTTCAAACGCACGTTCAGAATTTTTTGACGTCATGCTAGATATTGCTCTGCACAATCGGAAAGGCTCCCTGACGCACTTTTACCACGCTATGACTTCAGAAACTCGGCACGCTCAGCACGGGCCGTGTGCCGACGGCTTAACTTTCCAATTTAATGTTTATATTGACTGTTTCACATTCAAATACTTTCTTTCTGTGGACAAACCAGATCACTAATTCGTTTCGTTGTTATTCTGAGATGAAAACGGGTATCGTGTTGCCTTTCCACGCGAAAAGCGACTAAATCGAGCTTATTCCATCCAGGGCACTGATTTAGTTTTTCTTCCCCCAGCAGAAAGATAGCTGTAAACAGAATATAAAATTTAAGTGCAATGTTGTTGATTTAAGTAATTTAATTATTGATTAAATTTTTGCAATATGAAATCTTAACTTTGAAGCGTGAAAAAGAAATGCATGGATATATGTTTTGTAAATGAAAACCGCCTTTTCTTGCTGCACCGTATTTTATACCTCCCAAACGCGTTTCGCCTTTAAGGCATCTTCAGTGGGATCTAGAATGACTCAGTTTTATTTTGATGTGTGGTATTTTTACATTATAATTCAATTCATGTCTCTTTTCTATGTAAATAAGTGCTTACTTAAAGTTTTTCTCGTTCTGGTTGACATTTGCGTTCCCTCTCATCTCCTCATGAAAATCAGAAACGTCGACTGTCGGAAACGGTCGATAGGTTGGCGGTAAGACGGGGTAGGACGGGAGGAGTGAGGCTTGAGGCAAGGGAGGACTTAAAGTCTCTAGCCTAGGGGGCTCGGTGGCTACTGTTAAATGCTGTGAAACTTCAGATTAGCTGGAGGGAGGTGGGAGGGGTACGGGTACAGCCCCCTCACTCGCCTAGCAAGCCCCCCACTCCCGCACTTCTACACGGTCCAGTCACACGTCCAGGCCACATGTGGAAAATAGTGCAGTCACCGTAATGCGAGAACGGAATGATTTGTATTATGTCCAAAAAGAGCATTATTGTTAGCTTCTGGGCCAAGAGCGTAAGCATTTCCGAAATGGCTAAGTTTCTTTTATTTTTGGATGGTATTTTAGGGTGCAAGTGCTAAATAAAAATTTGAGGTGAAAAAGCAAAAATAAATCCACTCAAGCAACTCTGAATGATGAGAAGCTAAGGACAAGGACGTACCTAGGGAAAATGTCTCAAAACATCGTTGAAATGGCGGAGGGATCAAATTTGCTTCACCACACCGCTGCGGCGAATAAAGAGTAAAACGCGCTCGACAGAACGCGTGTCATCCGCTAAAATATCTTACAAAGTAGACGGCAAACACAGACGTAAAAGTAAAGAGTTAATAAATGGGCACCGGGACAGAAAATGGCACACTGTGAAGGTTCCACAAGCTGCGACATCGTCGCGAAAAAACAGTGACCCGTATATGTAATAAGTTTCCTTTAATTACGTCTATGGTCACAAACTTTTTGGTTAACAGATTACCGGTTTCGGTCTTTAATGACCATCATCAGATCTGCCGCAAAAATGGGAAAAACAAATACACTCGCAAACTGTATACTGCTTAAGAACAATACATAGACCATAACGAAAAGTAGTACTGACAAAATTTACATTTGTGCGCTTTAAATATGAAGAGGCATACCTGTTTCATAAAAACAAAGTCCTAATGTACTAAGGCCACAGTCGCATCGTCAAATGTTAAATGCGGAATCAGCACCAGTATCGTCGAATACATATAAATCACATCACATGCACGAGTCATGTTGTCAGCAGTACTACTGTTTAAAACAAGCTGCGTACAGTAGCCACAAGATGTTTGTGTTTTAAGTTCACCAGATGTCGCTAATGTCGGCATACACTAGTTTTCAACATGGCTCAAATGGTTCAAATGGCTCTGAGCACTATGCGACTTAACTTCTGAGGTCATCAGTCGCCTAGAACTTAGAACTAATTAAACCTAACTAACCTAAGGACATCACACACATTCATGCCCGAGGCAGGATTCGAACCTGCGACCGTAGCGGTCGCTCGGCTCCAGACTGTAGCGCCTAGAACGGAACGGCCACTCCGGCCGGCAGTTTTCAATAATTAATTGAAACAGCGAAAATAAATGGGGCTCAATAGCTGAATTTTTTTTTTCTTTATTGTATTTCAATTCCCCATCGGGGCGGGCTGGCAGCAGCATATGCGCTGCTCTTCAGCCGAAAGTCATAGAACAAAACAATAGAAGACATTTAAAAACAGCAAAGGAGAGAAGAAGGCGAACATAGATATAAAAAAAGGGAGAACATCATGGAAGGCAATAGACAAAAAACGGGGTGACTGTAAAATGGAGATAAAAAACTGTGTAAAAGTAGCACACACAAAAAGCCACACACTGCGACGATTAAAAGAACACAAGGCACAGTATGACTGGAGCAGAAAGGTGTTGACGGATGGCATAGCACACAACGTAACACTGACGGCGAACCTCAAGGCAGTACACAATTAAAATCACACCTCTTGACGCACACGAGAAACAGCACTAAACACAACACTGATGTGGTACACTGATGATGATCAATACAGAGGATCTGCCAGGTTCAAGGAGATGAGGGAGACCTGAAGAAGGGAGGGAGGGGAAGAGATGGGGGAGGGGAATGGGGGGCGTGCGGAAGAGGGCCAGGTAGGGAGGGATGTGGGAAGGAGAGAGGCAAGTATGGGGTGCAGGGTCTCAGGGGAGGGGGGGATGGAGGAAAATCCGCTCTGGGAGAAGGAGGAAAGAGGAGAAGGGGGCCCTGGGCAGGGGGGGGGGGGGAACAAGGCCGGGTTATAGTTGGAAGGAAGGGTATATGTCACGGCGAAGTTCGTCAACCGGGAGGGGGAGGCGTTGGAAATTGCCCTGATGAAGGAGATGGAGGGTGTGGAGGTGGAGAGAGGGAGGGATACAGCGATAGAGGCGCGGCAATGGGCGGGGGGTGGAGAGGAAGGAGGAAACCAGAGGGTGGGGGGGATCAACCCTGCGAACAATGTAAAGGATGCGGAGATGTTGGAGGAACAAGAGGAGGTGGGGGAAGGGGATCAATTCATACAGGAGCCGTGTGGGGGAAGGAAGGCGGATACGGAAGGCAAGGTGGAGCGCATGGCGTTCAAGGATTTGGAGGGCCTTGTAAAAGTGGGTGGGGGCGGAGATCCAGGCGACGCTGGCATAACAGAGGATAGGACGGATGAGGGATTTGTAGGTGTGGAGGATGGTAGAAGGATGCAATCCCCATGTCCGGCCGGACAGGAGTTTCAGCAGGCGGAGGCGGGAATGGGCTTTCTGCTGGATAGTCAGGAGATGAGGGGTCCAGGTGAGGTGGCGGTCAAGGGTGAGGCCAAGGTATTTCAGGGTGGGGGTGAGTTGGATAGGACGACCATAAAGAGTGAGGTAGAAATCATGGAGGCGAAAGGAGCGAGTGGTGCGGCCTATGATGATTGCCTGGGTTTTGGAGGGTTTGAGACGGAGGAGCCACTGGTTACACCAAGTGGTGAACTGGTTAAGGTGGGTTTGGAGGGTACGTTGAGACCGTTGAAGGGTAGGATAGAGAGCCAGGAAGGCGGTGTCATCAGCATATTGGAGAAGGTGGACTGGTGGGGGTGGCTTGGGCATATCAGCTGTATACAAGAGATTCAATAGCTGAAGTCTGCAATAAGCTTATAAAGTATAATAGCCATTACAGTAATAAAAATCAATAAAAAGAAGAACACGACAAAAGTAATATTGTTAAAAAGAGGAAGAGTTAATAAACAGTGATTGACATGTGCTCTAGTTCCAATATTCTAGATAATGTCAAATATTACACTGTTTATAGTACCGGGTAACAATAAACAACATAAATCAAATCGCTAAAGAAGCCACAATGAAAGAAAACATAGTGCTGCACATAATCAGCGCTCTCTGTTAGCGCTAACGCCAGAATTCCGCACAGGCGGGAAGTAGTTGGAGGAACGTGACCGGCAGAGTCCCTCGTACCCTGCGGTACTCCGTTGCAAGAAAAGAATGATAAAATTCCGTAACAGTGGATGATCCACAATGATCCACATTATCTCATTAATGCAGTCTATGAAATGAATAAAGAAGGAACAAGAACATACTAGTGTCATGCGTAAAACGTATGAAAACGAAGTAAATATGTGATGCACTCTATACTATGTGAACTTACGAACACACTATATAACAGACGTGCAGATATTAGAATACAACATTGTCAAATAAAGCGAAGTACGCACTCGGCACAAAGTCATTTTGCCAGTTAAGTTGGTTCTCCATTTTTCGCTTTATAAATTTTAGGTTCCTCTAACAAGTTATGAGCGTGGCCTTTTTCCACTCTGAAGAATACGCATAGAACTCTCAATGCGCCCCATGGAATGATCAGTATCAGATAAATGCTGTCCCAAAGCCATTTTGTTTCGTGGCTGTGAGTTCTTTAAACCTTGATTAGAAAGAGCGGCCTGTTTGACGAATATAATATTTGCCATAGTTACTGCAGTCAATCCTGTATACTCCAGAGCCATCAAATTTATCATAGTTCCCTTTCCGTTTATTTTTATTCGTAGTTTCACGGTGTTACTAACCTGAAAGCCACATCTGACAGACTTTTTGAAAGATTTTTATATTTGCAGGGACATTTTGCCGTTAAATTTCATAGGAATGGTTTTCATTCTATCTTTGCCGGTTCTCTTTTGTGTGTATATGGCTACTGTTTGTTAAACGTTTCTCTAGCCTACTGTAATGGCGCGTGACGTCATTTATAGAAAAGTCGTTAGCTACCGCGATCTGCTTTAAAATCCTAAGTTCTTTATATATTTCGTTTTCGTCCAAAGGTAGACGAAGGAGCCGGTGAAACATGGTAGAGCAAAAAGCTTCTTTGTATCGGGGAGGATGGCATGAACTGGCATTGATGATACTGTCTGTACCAGTTGATTTCCTAAAAATCGAAAACTTATATTTGTTATTGACTTTCTTAATAGTGAGATCAAGGTAGTTAATGGCACCATCTTCTTCTATTTCAGTGGTAAAAGTTACTTTGGGGGTGCATGCTACCTATTTCTTGGGCGAATGTGTTGACCTCACTGGTGTCACCTATCAGTAATAAAATGTCACCAACATACCGTTTTTAATAAATCGTTTTATCTTTTAGTTTTGGATACTTGAGCCGGCCGGAGTGGCCGTGCGGTTCTGGGCGCTACAGTCTGGAGCCGAGCGACCGCTATGGTCGCAGGTTCGAATCCTGCCTCGGTCATGGATGTGTATGATGTCCTTAGGTTAGTTAGGCTTAATTAGTTCGAAGTTCTAGGCGGCTGATGACCTCAGAAGTTAAGTCGCATAGTGCTCAGAGCCATTTGAACCATTTTTGGATACTTGACAAAAAAATTTACATTCTAAATCACTCATAAGAATGTCTGCTAATGTGCCAGCTAGGCTATTAGCCATCCCAAGCCCGTCCTTTTGATAATAAATGTAGTAATTTATGTTTTTCCCATTTTTGCTGCAGATCAGATGACTGTCACTAAAGACCGAAACCGTTAATCTGTTAAAAAGTTTGTGACCATAGACGTAATTAAAGAAAACTTATTACACTGTCAAGGATTGAGAGCAGTAGGCACAGAGTGGGGCAGGGTCGCCACTTAATAAATGGCGGTGCCTAAAACGACAGTGTCCTACACGCAGCCGGGCTATAATGACCTCGCGACGTCGATCATGCTATTTTGAGGGGTTTAATGTTGCGGAGTCTGTTCTCCTGTAGAGAAGATTTTGCAATCTAAAGAGATACTACATGCCGATAGGCAGCGAAATGAAGATCTTCCGAGGGAACAGAAGTTCTGGCAGGCAGAGGGAGGAGAGCCACAGCCTCTGCAGCAGCATTCGCAGCCTAGTCCTCTGGAACACCGACGTGACCAGGAACCCACAGGAACACCACGTTGGCTCTCCCACAATAAGCGAGCGGAGGCTTTCTTGGATCCATTTGCACTAAAGGGTGGACTGAGTACGGCGCGCGAACGCTCTGAAAAGCACAGAGTCTGAGCCGATGACACAGCTTGGAAGCCCGTGTCGCCCAATTTACTGAATGGCCTGATAAAGGTCGTAGAGCTCTGCACTAAAAAATCGAGCACTGGTCAAGAAACCGTTCTGAAAAGGACCACACACACCACCATGGTTTGTCTCTGAACCGGCCACGTAGACGGAGACACTGTCCCCAAGACGCATTTGATGTGCCAGAACTCGCTGCAACACTCCAGACCAGGAGTAATGTCCTTAGGAAATAAATGGAATCCGAAATGAACAAGAACCTCACCATAAAGCCAGAGTGTTGAAGAGCTCACACCTATGGGGAACGTGGCAGGGAGCGTAAAGGAAAGCTGTCGAAGCAGCAAACGAAAGCGATCTCCGGAAGGCAATGGAGAAGATGTGCGCAGCCTATGGTGGCGGTCAAGGGAATCCTCAAAAAGGGAGCCTCGGATGGGTACCGTGCATAGAAGATAGACGGCTCGCGTAATGATGAGAACATGCCGCCGGTAGGACAACGTTATATCAGCAGCCTCAGCAAAAAGTCCCTCACCAGGACCAGTACAGAAGGCACCAGTGGTTAAACGTATCCCACAATGGTGAATGGTGTTAAGACGACGTAACAGACGGACGTGCAGATGAATATGCGATACATTCATAATCCAGTTTCCAACGGAGGAGGATGGTCCGATCTGCTCCCCACGAGGTACCTCATAAAACAAGTAGAACATTGGGGAGCGAGTACAGTGAGCTGCCAAATGAAACACCTGGGAAGACCAACAGAGTTTCCCGTCAAACCTGAGTCCCAAGAATTTCGTTTTATCAGTGAATGGAAGAGCGAAGGGGACGAGACATAGGGACATGGAAAGAGACTCCCGGCACCGCCAGAAGTTCACACAGACAGTATTGTCAGTGGAAAAGCGGAAGCCATTGATGATAATCCACAAGCAAAGATGATCTAGACACCGCTGAAGACGCCGCTCAAGTAGGTTCGTTGACAGCTGCAGTAGATCGCAAAATCAACCAAATGAGGGATTGGCGGGAGGCAATCCATAATAGGGTTAATGGCTGTGCCAAATAAGCTGACGCTGAGCACAGAAGCCTGAGGCACCCCGTTCTCAGGAACAATAGGGTCTGACAGAGCCGAGTCAACACATACCTTAAACACACCGTCTTAAAAATCCCTGTATAAAAAGGGGCACGCGACCCTGGAAGCCCCACTCGCATATAATACAGAGGATACCAGTCCTCCAGCAGGTATCATATGCCTTCTCTTAATCAAAAAACACGGCCACAATTTGGCACTTCCCGCAAAGAAATTGTTCATAATGTGAGTTGAAGAGGTCACGAGACGATCAACTGCAGAGCACTGCCTACGAAATCCACATTTAGCGTTAGTGAGGAGATTCTGAGGCTCGAGCCACATCACCAGACGGCCATTAACCATACATTCCATCACCTTGCTGACGCTACTGGTGAGGGAAAAGGCGGTAGCTGGAAGGAAGATGTTTGCCCTTACCAGGCTTAGGTATGGGAATGACACTGACCTTTCTCCGGCGTCAGGGAAATGTGCCATCTGTCCAAATGCGGTTATATGTGTGGAGGAGAAAGCTAGGCCCTCAGGAGAGAGGTGTTGCAACATCAGATGTTGATGTCCAGGACATTCATGGAGCTGTGAAGAGAAAGCTATCGTCCTTGCCTCCGCAGCCGATTTTAGATTGAGGACAACAGGGTAGCAGTGGATGCAACTCGAAATGTCTGCAAAATATCGGCCCAAGGTGTCGTAGATACGAAGCGGGTCTACAATGACATTGTTCGCTATTGTCAGACCAGGAACTGTGGAATGAACCACAGCTCCTGCAAGCCAATGGGGCTTACCCCAAACAGAAGAAGGAATAAAACTGTCAAAGCTTTGAAAAGAAAGCCAACTAGCTTTTTTCCTATCCCTGAAAATGCGCACGTAGCTGTACATAACTGATAGTTCACCATCGTGGGATAGCGAACGTTCGGCGGGCGTTTCATAGGACGTGGAGGACGCATAAATTGGCCAGCCCGTTCTCCTGATCTTACACCTCTGGACTTCTGTTTGTGGTGTACGTTAAAGGAGAATGTGTACCGTGATGTGCCTACAACCCCAGAGGATATGAAACAACGTATTGTGGCAGCCTACGGCGACATTACACCAGACGTACTGCGGCGTGTACGACATTCATTACGCCAGAGATTGCAATTGTGTGCAGCAAATGATGGCCACCACATTGAACATCTATTGGTCTGACATGTCGGGACACACACTATTCCACTCCGTAATTGAAAACGGAAACCACGTGTGTACGTGTACCTCACCCCTCATGGTAATGTACATGTGCGTCAGTGAAAAAGACCAATAAAAAGGTGTTAGCATGTGGACTTAATGTGCTGTTCCAGTCTCTTCTGTACCTAAGGTCCATCACCGTTCCTTTTGGATCTCTACATAATTCGGTGCTCCCCGATACACACGATCGAACAGTGGAGGAGTGGTACCCAAGCGTCAACTTTAGGTTACAATATCTCCGGATGTAATTAACATTTTACAATGCAACAAACGGCACTGATTACGTACTTGTTTATATGTTCACGTGTGCTAACGAAACTAACGGGGTTCCATTTAAAAAACGTAGGTTTGTGTTCAAAAACATACTTCCGTGCATTTTTTATGTTTTGTATTAACCAATTACACTAGCCCCTCTCCTCACGTTCGGTCTGTGGAATCGATTCGTCAGTCTTTGATGTGGTTTACGAAATATATCCAGCGGTAATGTTAGGTGACTCACCCTGTATATTGGAAGAGGTATGTATTTTACGCTTTACCCGTATTACAGACTCACGATCGACCATTAGTGAGGGGACAGAAAAGCTTATTTTTGCTATATTTATTTTACGTAGAAAAAGAGACGACGGACTGTATATTATCTATAAGACAGCAACGTGGTTTCTGTGATTATAACAAATTAACATAGATACCTGCACATTACTGGAAATCAACACCCATCTCTCCCATCAACAAAAATATAGTAGAATTCATCCAAAGCAGTACCGTCCTACAACGCTCACACCTTCGCACAGCAGAACTTTACGAAATGCTCATAATTCATTCAGTACAACAAACCTCTAACTTCTCCATGCTAATCATGGGTTCCAAAACATCGATTTCAAAACCCAACTCGCCTTCTTCAAGCGCGATGTCCTGAATGTCATGTGTAGAACAACACGGTTTACTCCAAGTTTCTAGATTTACAAGTAACTTCTAATTTGTTATGTCTTCGATGCCTTTCAAAGAAGATACAATCCTACGACATATATCACCATATTTACAACTGTACGGAAAATTTCATTATTGGCTGACTGTAGTACATTATCCTGCACAGACATGTTTGACAGAACATACACCATTTACACGTGAACGCGGAAATGGAAAGTGCTATTGATGAAGGATTTTCATAGAATGGATTGGTGGTTAGAGACTCGTATTGACAGCCAACAAAAAATTGTAAAAATACTTAGGAAGCGTATTTTTTGTGCAAACACTTTTTTAAAACAGAACAACGCCTATTGACGTTAACAGACTAAAAGTAGAGTAAATTAGAATGTCAGTGGTGTTTGTTTAGGATTCTAGAGTGAGTCGTTTAGGAGATGTCTTATTTTGAAAAGTTTACACACAGACAACGGTTTCTGCCATTATAAGTGCATAATTGCAAAGTACGGTGTTATGTTTGCTTACAGTGAGCTTGTGTGTTCCTCGAGTGCATTGCGACTTTCTGGTCAGTGTGTGATAGTCCAAAGCAGCAGGTCGTGAATGGACGATGGGATTTGCCAATGCAGAAAAAGCCGATGTGCTCTGGCTGTATGGAGAGAGTAGGTAGAATTCAGTTGATTGTTGTACGGTGTATGCGGCGAGATATCCCAATAGACGCCGATCATCTCGGAAGTTATTTATCAGCCTCTTCAACAAGTTACGTGAAAGTGGTGATAGTGTGACACCTGGACAACGTAACAGAATGAAACAAATGACAACAGAACAGGGAGAAACTAATGTTCTTGCTGCTGTTGCAGTTAATCCGCACCTTAGCTCCCGCGCAATCGCGCGAGGAAGTGGCATGAGCCAGACAAGTATCCTACGCATTCTCCAGCGACACGTGTTCCAACGGTATCAGGTCTCTCTCCCTTCAATATCTGCATGAAAACGATTACAAGAATCTTATTAACTTCTGCACAAGGGCATTAAGACAGGACATGCCAGATCTATTATGTATCTTGTTTAGTGATGAAGCCATTGATGGCCAGTTAAACCACCGAAACATGCACGACTGGTCTGTTAACTATCACTGTTGGCTTTGTAATGTGGGACATCAGTGTACACGGAGTGTAAACGTATGGTGCGTGTAATGTCCCTTTTGAAATATTCAAGCCGATATACACTCCTGGAAATGGAAAAAAGAACACATTGACACCGGTGTGTCAGACCCACCATACTTGCTCCGGACACTGCGAGAGGGCTGAACAAGCAATGATCACACGCTCGGCACAGCGGACACACCAGGAACCGCGGTGTTGGCCGTCGAATGGCGCTAGCTGCGCAGCATTTGTGCACCGCCGCCGTCAGTGTCAGCCAGTTTGCCGTGGCATACGGAGCTCCATCGCAGTCTTTAACACTGGTAGCATGCCGCGACAGCGTGGACGTGAACCGTATGTGCAGTTGACGGACTTTGAGCGAGGGCGTATAGTGGGCATGCGGGAGGCCAGGTGGACGTACCGCCGAATTGCTCAACACGTGGGGCGTGAGGTCTCCACAGTACAACGATGTTGTCGCCAGTGGTCGGCGGAAGGTGCACGTGCCCGTCGACCTGGGACCGGACCGCAGCGACGCACGGATGCACGCCAAGACCATAGGATCCTACGCAGTGCCGTAGGGGACCGCACCGCCACTTCCCAGCAAATTAGGGACACTGTTGCTCCTGGGGTATCGGCGAGGACCATTCGCAACCGTCTCCATGAAGCTGGGCTACGGTCCCGCACACCGTTAGGCCGTCTTCCGCTCACGCCCCAACATCGTGCAGCCCGCCTCCAGTGGTGTCGCGACAGGCGTGAATGGAGGGACGAATGGAGACGTGTCGTCTTCAGCGATGAGAGTCGCTTCTGCCTTGGTGCCAATGATGGTCGTATGCGTGTTTGGCGCCGTGCAGGTGAGCGCCACAATCAGGACTGCATACGACCGAGGCACACAGGGCCAACACCCGGCATCATGGTGTGGGGAGCGAACTCCCACACTGGCCGTACACCACTGGTGATCGTCGAGGGGACACTGAATAGTGCACGGTACATCCAAACCGTCATCGAACCCATCGTTCTACCATTCCTAGACCGGCAAGGGACCTTGCTGTTCCAACAGGACAATGCACGTCCGCATGTATCCCGTGCCACCCAACGTGCTCTAGAAGGTGTAAGTCAACTACCCTGGCCAGCAAGATCTCCGGATCTGTCCCCCATTGAGCATGTTTGGGACTGGATGAAGCGTCGTCTCACGCGGTCTGCACGTCCAGCACGAACGCTGGTCCAACTGAGGCGCCAGGTGGAAATGGCATGGCAAGCCGTTCCACAGGACTACATCCAGCTTCTCTACGATCGTCTACATGGGAGAATAGCAGCCTGCATTGCTGCGAAAGGTGGATATACACTGTACTAGTGCCGACATTGTGCATGCTCTGTTGCCTGTGTCTATGTGCCTGTGGTTCTGTCAGTGTGATCATGTGATGTATCTGACCCCAGGAATGTGTCAATAAAGTTTCCCCTTCCTAGGACAATGAATTCACGGTGTTCTTATTTCAATTTCCAGGAGTGTATTTGAGGTAAATATTAAAAGGACTCTGAATATTATATGAACATACAAGACAAATTAATTATGAAAATGTTTTAAATTAGCATCAAAGAAAGATTATATCTATTGCAATGTTACAAAAAGACATTTATATTAGGTGAGATCATGGTGCATAACGTTCTCGAAACTAACATTATTATCTTTGTCATTATATATAAGAGAAAGATATTTAAAATCGCTTCCAGTCAGATCATTTCTATTGCTGTATGTAACGTGCGCTTGCGGTAGCTTATGTATCTCTGTTCTCGTACGTAGCGAATAATTCAAGTGTGTATTCTGTGCTTTGTGGAAATATATTTACAAAAAGTTAGGGCACTGCGTTACTTAAAGAACCCATACAAACAATTCTTCCTGAGTAATTACAAGAAGTTACATAGCATTTTTTCAGTCTCTGCGAAGCTAGCAGCGGTGATCTTCGACTGGCAACAATTGGCCGCCATTACGCGACATATTTAAATTTATCTTTCTGTGTAACGTATCACCACAGCCATAGCAGAAAGAATTATTTCCAGTTATTCAATTAACTAAAGTGCAAAGCTTCACTAATTTTGCTTCGTCAAAAAATGCGTACTATCAAAGATACGATTTATTCTAGGTCAGTGAACACAGCCTGCATTACATTTCGCCGAAAGCATTTGAAATAATTTGTAGGGAGCCTGGCGCTCATTTGAAAGAATTTAATATTTATCTATGGGCACTTACAAATCAAAATATATATATTTCTTATATTATCCCTTTCTTGTGTTTCACTTAACAATAACAATAATTAATAACCACAGAAAGGAAGGGATAATATATGCGGAATAGTGAACCACCAACTCATAGGCTCGTTTTACATAGACAGAACACTGAATTAGCAGTAGTATCGCTGTCTCTTAACAGACCATCTTCCGCGGATGATGGAAGATGTACCTCTGCTGTCTATAAGAACATACCAACCATGAAAAGGGTTTTACTAGGGCCAAGGTAAAGGCCAGCCAAGGGCTGTGGTGTGGAAACGGTATCCAAGGGTAACACAGCAGCAAAATCATTCACAGTTAAAAAATGTCAACAGAACATTTAACAATTGGCAAGTTTAATTCGATATAGCAACGTAAACTAAATGCGTATATTTACCGTAATGAAATCTTAATGGGATTTTTTTCAGATCTCACTCAGCTTGAAGAGTCTCAGATACATTTAAAATAATAATCTCATAATAAAGAATTTTTTTTTTAGAAAACGCTATCCGCAAGCTTAAAGCAGTCCCAAGAAAATTCACAATGGTGTTATTTTAAGTGAGATGTTTGTTTGCTTTACATATTTAGGAATTATTAAAGCAATCAACATCTTGAACTACTAGCAACTCCCTAAATTCGTGCCAAAACTATAGGCTAACGAAAAGTGATGTTAAGAAAATGATTAAATTTATAACGTCAAGAATACCAACACAAATAAGACCGTTAGTCACTTCACTTCAGAAACAAAAATTTCTCAAGACACGCATCTGGCCAAAATCGTAAAACCAGCATTCAGTAACTGGCTAGTAATAATTTACAGAGATTAAAACTTAACTAAATGAATTTCGTGCACTCGCACAGAATGTAAGAAAGTGGCAAGCAAATTAAGCGAGGCTCTTTAACTGAAACCTTTAAACATGAAAACTAACACAACTCTTATCTACATAACTTAGTCCATAATCCAAGGCCATGGCAGCAACGAACTTCTTTGGCACCGCAATATTACAAATATGGTTATTGCACTGGGCAGTTTCCTTCTTCCACGAACTGATCGGCCCAGGCCATTTTTTTTTTTACCACCATAAGAAACTTTAATTACTTGCCCAACAACGTGGAGGGAAAGGCGCCCAATTACAGGAGCCGAGGAGTAGTGCGTTAAAAGAGACTAAGTTTATAACATTACTAAGGAGCAATATTTGGTCACACCGAAAGCTTATATTGCTTAAAAGGACACGTCGCATATGAGAATTTACTTTATCTGACAAGAATAAAAACTTAATGAACCAAGTTAACGTAGTCTGCACTAATAAGATTCAATGTTTGTACAAGAGAGCTAGACACAGCAAAGGAAGTGTTTACAGTCGTCAATCTTAAGAGACTGGTGATGAAGTCCCATACTCCGTAACAGAGCGTAGGGGAACGATGCGGGAGACCCGCACCGCCGTACTAGGCAAGAACCTAATGGAGGTGGTTTGCCATTGCCTTCCTCCGACCGTAATGGGGATGAATGATGATGAAGACGACACAACAACACCCAGCCATCTTGAGGCAGGTGAAAGTCCCTGACCCCGCCGGGAATCGAACCCGGGACGCCGGGCTCGGGAAGCGAGAACGCTACCGCGAGACCACGAGCTGCGGACCCTTAATTTAGCTGACGAAGCTAAGCTACAAAATCACATGCAAGCGTACACTAGAGGCTACTAAAACTGTGCCACCTTTAACCAGCGTACACAGTTCCAAGCATTAAGCTCGATTCGAAACAAGCACTCACAACCAGCTTGTGGTCCAACTCAACACTTCACTTCACAAACATTCGTTACACTCAGATTTGTCCGAAGCGCAGCAAGGCTCACCGTTTTCAATCGCCGGAACTGGTCCCATCAGGCAGCGTACGCAGTGGAGTCAGTAGACACGAGGCCAGCACTTCACAGCTCCACGAACCGCCTCAGTGAAAGACAGTCGAAGCCAACCAAGGCAGCAGCAGCCGACAGACTACGGGTCCGCCGCACTCGTCCGAACTCCTCCTCGCGACCGCCGACCGCAGACGTCTCCCCTTCGCGCCGCAAACGCGACCTCTTGCGGCTAGTTTCTCTACTTGACCTCTCGAAATTCACTCACAGATCTTCTAGCCGAACGAAAGCGTCCCCTCGCACAGAGCGCCATGGTCCTAACTACTCCCGATGGCGTGTAACGACGTATTACTGCAACCTGCTCGGACATATCTGCTGAAATGCTAGCACGTATGCAGCAATCGTTCCGTACCACGATGGAAGCGTGTACTGCTGCTGCCGGCGGTCATTTTGAAGTCATCTTGTGATGGTCAATTGTCTCGTTACTGGTCAGAATCCACTTACCAAGTGCGTATGCACTTGTGTTGATCTATTAGTGTGTGCTACCACAACTACTGTGCAAGTGGTGTGTGAACTTTTCAAAATACGATATTTCGTCAATGACTCGCTGTAGAACCCTGCAACAAACACCAGTGACATTATAATTTGTGCTACTTTTAGTCTGTTAATGTCAACAGATATTGTTCCATTTAAAAAAGTGTATGTTTTCACAGAAGTACACTTTCTAATTATTATTACAGTCTGTTTATTGGCTAACAATACTAGACTCTGACTACCAATCCATCGTTTGGAAACCGTACATGGATAGCACTTTCCATACCCACAATATTTGTGGTACAAATTGTAGGTGATCCACGCTGTATACTTTGCTGCAAGAGCGCGACGACTCCTTCACGTTCGTTTCGGTGAGGATGGACTAATATCGTCGGAAATCTTACGGGAATTAATAATTTGCGAACAGGGGATTAGTGAACGAGGGTGTGCGGTAAGTTAGAACTTTGATCGGGCGGGCAGGGTGTCTGGGTGGCCGAGGCGGTTAAGGCAGCCGTCCTACAGAATCGGAGTTCGAGGACCGGTCCAGCATAAACTTTGAACTTTGGCCTTTGCATTACCACAGTGCCTTGTGTGGCTGAAAGTCGCCAGTTTCCAACCCATCCTTTTTCTTTCTCCACGATCCTGTATTTCATATAAGTATATACACCAACCTGTGCGTCATTACCTCCTGCTCGAGGCGTACGAGAAAGACGGGCCGCGGCGCGTGCGTCACGAAGGCAGGCCTGAGCTCGCTAGCTCAACTCAGCAGACAAACTACGTTTCTACACCTTTTAACTAGTAACTAGGTATGTAGGTACAAACGAGAATTGCATCTTCTAATGGAATGCGCTGTAATGGAGTCTTACTGTTATTGTATTGGACTGTATTATATTAAACTAGGGATCTAGAAACGACGGAGAGGCTTCGTCCCGCCGTAGCCCTCAGTGGTTCACAACCCCACAACTGGCCACAGCTGTCCACCCATCTCCCCCCCCCCCTCCCCCCCGGCGAACGTCTCGTACTAGACGAGTGTAGTCCCAAATGTTTGCCGGCCGGAGTGGCCGTGCGGTTCTAGGCGCTACAGTCTGGAGCCGAGCGACCGCTGCGGTCTCAGGTTCGAATCCTGCCTCGGGCATGGATGTGTGTGATGTCCTTAGGTTATTTAGGATTAATTAGTTCTAAGTTCTAGGCGACTGATGACCTCAGAAGTTAAGTCGCATAGTGCTCAGAGCCATTTGAACCAGGCCAAATGTTTGCGTGGTAGCGTAATTGTGTACGCATATGTTGAAACGGTTCAAAATGGCTCTGAGCACTATGGGACTTAACTGCTGAGGTCATCAGTCCCCTAGAACTTAAAACTTCTTAAACCTAACTAACCTAAGGACATCACACACATCCATGCCCGAGGCAGGATTCGAACCTGCGGCCGTAGCGGTCGCGCGGTTCCAGACTGTAGCACCTAGAACCGCTCGGCCACTCCGGCCGGCTATGTAGAAAGGGTTTTTGCGCAGCAATCTTCGAGGCGGAATAAGGGGAACAAGCCAGCATTTGCAGAGGTAGATAGAAAACCGCCTTAAAAACCATCCACAGGCTGGCCGGCACATCGGACCTCGACACTACTATGCAGGGCGGATTCGTGCCGGGGACCGGCACGCCTTCCTGCTCGATAAGCAGCGCGTTAGACTGCTCGGTTAGCCGGGCGGACGTTCTGGTTTTAGTCCTACAATGATCGAAAGTCCTTAAGCCAACTTCTAATTTGCGACGGGTGTACTGGAGTACAATAAAATTGAAATCATGCCAAAATTATTATCAGTAGCATAAGGCAGTACTTCTTGTGTGAAATGAGGACTGTTAAGCAGAATTGACTAAATGCTATAAACAAGCCGTTATACCATTTACACCGAGTATTGATCTTGTCCACCCATCTCCCCCCCCCCCCCTCCCCCCCGGCGAACGTCTCGTACTAGACGAGTGTAGTCCCAAATGTTTGCCGGCCGGAGTGGCCGTGCGGTTCTAGGCGCTACAGTCTGGAGCCGAGCGAGTACAATAAAATTGAAATCATGCCAAAATTATTATCAGTAGCATAAGGCAGTACTTCTTGTGTGAAATGAGGACTGTTAAGCAGAATTGACTAAATGCTATAAACAAGCCGTTATACCATTTACACCGAGTATTGATCTTAAATTAAATTTTGTTGTAGTACTGTTAATCAGTAAGACTCCATAATAGCAGATTCCAGTAGAAGATGCAATTCTCGTTAGCACGTACACGCCCAGCTGCGAGTTAACAGTTTCAGGAACGCATTTTGTCTGCTGAGCTGAGCGAGCGAGCGAGTTCCGGCCTTCCTTCGTGACGTACGCGCCGCCGTCTGTTTTTCTCGAGTGCCCCGCCCCTACTCCACATAAGCTAATCCATGGAATCTTTTACTCCCTCATTCCCGCGAGGTACAAACATACCACAGATATGAGCTCACGTGTCTCCAACAAAAAAACATGTGTTCACTACCGTCCACTACACCGAGCAAGAAAAATTCAACATCAGCAATACAATTTAGTAGGAGCACAGTCTGGTGGACCTGGGGCTCCCAACAGTTGGTTATTTCCATCACGCCGCCCCCCCCCCCTTCCCCCCCCCCCTACGTTTACCTTTATTTTGTCTACAGTCCCGTACACGATGTCCATCTTTCCCACATTTCCCACACGGTGAATAACGATAATCACGCCGACGACCCACAGTGGTAACACTTAATGTCACTGGAATAAATACTCCTCGTATCGCAGACTCGAATTGTCGCATGTATTTCTTCTAAAGCCATTGCTGTGCCTCTGGTTCCAGCTAAGTCCCTTGGAAAATACACTCGTGCTGTCCTCGACACATTGGGTTTCAATCGCCGTAAAAATGCGTCCAAGTTCCTTTGCTCTGCTTCCTGCAGAAAGACCCTATTCTTATTGTCATTGTCTGTTGACTCATAGTTACTGAACCTGATAAAACTTTTCGTAGGTAACTGTATATGAATGTTAAATATTTTGAAAAAGGAATACAATTGTATATTTATTCTCTAGAGGTTTCAGTTATTACGCACATCTTCACAGGAGGAAAACAGGGTACATAAATGGATCAAAAATTTATTTTCGTGAATTATGACCAACTCGTGGTCTTGAGGTAGCGTTCTTGCTTCCAGCGCATAGGGTCCCGGGTTCATTTCCCGGCGGAGGCAGGGATTTTACCTGCCTCGAGATGACTGGGTGTTGTTGTGTGGTCTCGATCATCATCATTCATTCCCATTACGTTGGGAGGAAGGCATTGGAAACCACCTCCACTAGGACCTTGCCTAATACGGCGGTGCGGGTCTCCTGCATCGTCCCCTACGCTCCTCGGAGTATGGGACTTCATCATCATCATGACCAACTATATGTAGAGTATACCTATCTGTCATAGGAGTGTGTCTGCACACTGTCCGTTAACCTTTATATGGCACTGAACTGTCCCAAAGTAAAGCATGTTTATATGTAATGTGTTCAGACACACTCTTATGACAGTTCAGTGTGTTCTACATATGGTTGGTCACATTTCACGAAAATGTGTTTTTGATCTATTTACGCACACTGCTTCTCTCCTGAGAAGATGGTTGTAATATTTCAAACCGGTAGAGAACGAACATAAATTGTACTGCTGATGGCACAAATTCGTTTTCTTCAAAATATTAAAACTGAGTTTCCTTGTCCTACGCACTGTAATGGGTCACCCTCCTCTAACATTACCTTTTTTTTAATATAAATAAGCGGTACCATGTATACTATCGATTCTTGTATAGGTGAACATTATATCAGCTGTCTAACTGAATGAACTTCATATGACCTTCTGTACGATGAGTTATGTTTCGGAATAAATATGTAAAAACGAATTAACTTGTTTCTATTCTGTGCGTAGAGTTAAAATTACTCTTCTTCCAAAAGTATTTGAAATTACGAAATTTCTGGCACATTTAAAATTCGTATTATTAACGCTAATGGTTAATAAGTTTAATTTACGTCTATGGTCACAATCTTTTCTGTTTAACAGATTACCGGTTTCGGTCTTTAATGACCATCATCAGATCTGTCTCATAAAAACCAAGTCTTTTCATGAGACAAATCTGATAATGGTCATTAAAGGCCGAAACCGGCAATCTGTTAAACAGAAAAGATTGTGACCATAGACGTAAATTAAAGCAAACTTATTACATATACGGGTCACTGTGTGTTTTCGCGAGGATGTCGCAGCTTGTGAAGCTAATGATTAAATTTATTTCTTAATTTTTTACTAAATAATGTTAAGTCCCATAGTGCTCAGAGCAATTTGAACCATTTTTTGAACAAAATAATGATATATTTTAGCGAAGATTCTTCTTTGGTCAAGACAGTTTGCAAATTCTTTTGCTTAGTAAACTCTTTGGAATATTGCGGGTACCGCAGAATGTAAGTAGTAGTGGACATGCCTCCGATGGAAGTCAACGAATTTCGAATCTTGTCAACAACAATGTGGATTCATGTTCTGAAGTGGAAATGTAAAGTCGGTGTGATATAAAAAATTGGGGTAAAATAAAAGAGATTCATAGCAAGAGGCACATCTTCATCGGTTATTCAGTTCAACAAGAACCCGCAACGTTGTAAAAATTACAGCCTCAAGAACGTACCCTAGAGCCGACAACAACGACATAATGACGATAAGTAAAAAGTTTTTCTTTTATATATGTTACGCCTCTCGAAGCTTTTGAAAACACTGAAGAGACTAAGAGGAATTTAATGGTGATGTGTGGGAGGGTAACATTACAGCACGGAACTTTCGATGTATTTGTCCTTCTGTGACACACCATTTAATTCCTTCTTCAACACCGTTGTGCCAAACATCTGATCATAGTGATATCTGACCGTTACATACGTACCAGGTGATTCAAAAAGAAAGAACGGACTTCAGTTTTTTAATTACAGACAATCTATAAAAAAGAGAAACACGTTGCGCATGTCAGTGAATACAGGGATGTATAAAGTTTTGATACAGCTGCGCTGTTACTTGATTGTAGCAACATGGTGACTATACCGCAAGAGAAATAATTTTATGTTGGAATTTGTGCGAAGTCAGTCCATTGTTCAAGTGCAACGTGCGTTCCATCTTCGTTAAGCAAGAAGCAGCATCTGCACAAGCAGATTTATGACTGGCATTCAAAATTATTGGAAGTTGTAGCATATACAAAGGGAAGTGGACTGTCAGGCCCCGCACGAATGATGAAGATGTCGAGCGTATCCAAGATGCGTACACACGGAGTCTTCGCAAGTCCACAAGACGGGCCGGCCGCGAACTGCAATCTCCTCAAACAATGAAACAATGAAATGAGGCCTGCATATGGAGCCTTATAAGATGTAGCACCAACTGCGTCCCGGCGACCATAACAGAAGGTAAGAATTCTGCATTTCAGTTCTCCCGGATGTGGCAGAGGACACTTTTACCGAACGACTCATCTTTTCGGACGAATTGACGCTTCATCTATCGTGTGAAGTAAACCACCATCGTGTCAGAGCTTGGTGGTCACAAAATCCTGGCGACGTTGTTGAACATGAAGGAGAGTCGCCGAAACTGAATGAGTTTTGTGCCGTTTCTGTTGACAAATTTTATGGACCTTTCACTTTTGCGGAGGAAACAGTGATAGGAATCTCATACCCACACATGCTGCAAAACTGATTGTTTCCTAAGCTTCACAGAGATTCCAACGATTTCATATTAATGCCCCGTCTCACTTTCACCTTGAGATGTTGTGATATCTTAACAACACCATCTCACAACGTTAGATTGGAAGAGGGGGACAACAAGATCTTGTCCATAGCTTTTGGCCTCCCACGTCACTAGTCCTCACACATTGCGTTTTTTTCTGTGAGGGTACATAAAAGACAGAGTTTTTGTCCCACCTATGGCAGCTGCTCTTCAAGAGTTGAGAAATCGAAATGTCGAAGTTCTCGATTCAGTAAACAGGGACTTGCTGATTCGTGTGTAGAATGAAATGGACTAACGTTTTGTTGTTTCTCTAGGAACGCGTGCTGTTCATGTTGAGTGCATCGTATAGTCTCTGTGCGAACATAAAACTTGAAACGTCGCCTTAGAAAAATTTATGAATTACTGTGCTGATAAAACTCTTACGCTATTTGGTTTTCAAACAGCTGAGCAAAACTGAACGTACTCAGACATTTCGCTCTTTACCTATTCTGATCAACACTAAACTGACACACAATATTTTTAGAGTAACGCAATCTGACTTTCGATAATCCCTACAAAAGAATGGCCCTGACTAACATTAACCTATATCTTTCACAAATCACTTAACTCACAAAAATCTTCGTTACTCGAACTACTGCAATACAGCGAGCGCCACTAATGCCAGCTAAATAAAAGATTCAAACTACTGAAGGCACTAACTACTGATAAGCATAGTTAGCAAATGAAAGATTTTGATAGAGAACAAACAATATATTTACCTTAATAGTGTTCGAAAGTCATAATATATGTAGCAGCTCATGACATCCACTCTTACAAACTTACTCTCTCTGATGGACACACGTCCAGATTGTCTGCTCTCAAAACTCCGCCATTTCTCTCCCCACATCCACCACTCATCTCCAACTGCGCAACGCTACGCGCTGTTAACAGCCAACTACCCAACACTACAATAGCAAATTCCAACAATGCAAACCAGCCACAGACTGCACACAGCACAACCAGTGATTTTCACACAGAGCGCTAGGTGGTGTTACTAATAAAAAAACCTAAACAGCCTACTTAAAAATTTATACCTTCTTCTATCCAATGGCCGGCCGCGGTGGCGGAGCGGTTCTAGGCCCTTCAGTCCGGAACCACGCGACTGCTACTGTCGCAGGTTCGAATCCTGCCTCAGGCATGGATGTGTGTGATGTCCTTAAGTTACTTAGGTTTAAGTAGTTCTAAGTTCTAGGGGACTGATGACCTCAGATGTCCCATAGTGTTGAGAGCTATTTGAACCATTTTCTGTCCAGTGACATGTGCAATGTGTTCCCATTTTTCGTATTTTGCCTGCGATAAACAAATGAAACCTGTTCTTCCTTTTTGAAACACCCTGTTTACAACCCCTGTTAAACGCATATTGGCCATTTGCAACAATTGTTCGTTCTGTCCAATAACACAGCTGTGTATCTTTCAGCTAATACATCCTCTCCTGCCATGCCTGATAAACTATCACGTATGCTAGCGTTTGTAGCATCTAGGTACTGGACGAGGCTCTGATTTTCAATGCATCGAACTGCCTTCGTCAGTCTGTAGTATCTGCTCTCATTTAAGCTATCTGACGTAACTCAGGTTCCATTACAAACATGTAACTATTTGTCGGAAGACTTATGCGGCGCGGACGTGTAGGAAGTTAGTCAGTATAATCTCAATGGTACCGAAGGGGATGTGGAGGCATGCCAACTACAATGTCTCAAAGCCAGCTGCAATAGGTGTCTCGGTTGAGGATTCAGGCGCGAATAGCTCGATCGAGGTGGTCCTGCCGGCCGGTGTGGCCGTGTGGTTCTAGGCGCTTCAATCTGCAACCGCGTGACCGCCCCGGTCGCAGGTTCGAATCCTGCCTCGGGCATGGATGTGTGTGATGTCTTTAGGTTAGTTAGGTTTAAGTAGTTCTAAGTTCTAGGGGACTGATGACCTCAGAAGTCAAGTCCCGTAGTGCTCAGAGCCATTTGAACCATTTTGAGGTGGTCCTATAGATTCTCGATTGGGTTTAAACTGGGGGGTTTGGCGGCCAGAGGAGTACGGCAAACCCATCCTGATGCTCTTCGAACCACGCACGCACACTCCGAGTTGTGTGACATTTTGTATTGTCCCGTTAGAAGATGCTGAGGAAGAAAATGAATTGCGTGTATAGGCGGACGTGGTCCGCACGGGTACGTGCATACTTGTGTTGATCCACTGTATCTTTATGAATGACGAAATCACTCAGAAAATGTCACAAAAACATTCCCCGGACCATAACGGTCCCTCCTCCAACCTGGAACCTTCTGACTATTGTTGAAGGGCCGTACACACTAACGGCCATCTGTCCAGTGGAGCATAAAACGTGATTCGTCTGAAAAGGCCTCCTATCAGCATTCAGTTGAATTCAACTGCTGTTTTAGCGTTCAAATTCTAGCCTTCGTCGCCAATGAACAGCAGTCAGCGTGTATGTAGGAAGCAGGCGCCTGCTGTGGAGGTCTCTAAGCAGCAACGATCGCAGAACAGTCGTTAGAGAATACTGTTAGTCTCTTGGTTCTTCTGTGTGGTCAGTTGCTCAACAATTGCACGTCTATTCACCCATACATGTCTCAGCAGCAATCGTTCATCCCTGTGTACCACAGTTGTCTCGGAGACGGTTTTGGATAGCGCTGTTTTGCCATGCACGGTATACTTTAACCATGGCAGTACACGAACAGTTTACCAGCTTAGCCGTTTGTAAATGCTTCCACCCTTGGCCCTTATGGGCGTCAGGTAAATGGCTTCATTTCTGCGTTACGACAACGACTGCACTCTTTCCCACGTTCGCCGACACGCTTTGTAGGCCAATACTGTCGAATTCCAGTGCTGCCACCTGTTGTCTGTGGGTGGTTATTGCGCCTTGACGTCGAATGTAGGAAGCGGTCACATTAAAGTGACTGGACTGTGTAAAGATTCAACTGTTTCCTGAATAGCAGCTATCTGTGACAGGTTCGTTCATTGAGCCGTGTGCGCTTTCGATATGTAATCGAAAGCCTGGTTCAGCCTCTTTCGCTGCAGGTAAACAACGGCCTGCTTAGCGTCCCAGCAGTGGGCACAGATGCGGTCTCCCGCGTCGACCTAACGTTGCTTCGGATCAGTTCGACCTCCGTTGTTGCTCACTGATAACAGGAGCATGGTCATTCAACGCCGGCTTCTGGCTGTTATGTGGAACATGGACGCTACAAGTAGCAGCCGGAATTAAGTTGCACTTTCAGCAAAGGTCTACTGTGTCAATTACATGCCTACGAAATACGACACTCGAATCTCCTGGAAGAAGGCCTTGCTACTTCCTTTGCTGTGTCGTATCTGCGTAAATTACAGACAGGGGGGACTGTCAGCCATATGGACATGTTTGATGAGCGGCTTAGTGTATAGAATCTGTGTGAAGCTATTTGGAACTATTTCCTGCACTGAGCAGTTCTTACTGTCCGCACAAGCTATGTTGAGACCCGGTGTGGTGACTGATGTGAACAACCGTACATGTGAAATGCCTTTCCATCATTCCAATCAGCCAGTTGCTGCGAGTGTCAACTTAGTTTGCACGGACAGAATATTGCGTGTTTTAGCCTTCGTTCTACTCTAGTATTGTTAAGAAGCATTTACCGGTAGTTGTACTGGTAGACTCGCCTTTACTTCAAGCTTATTTCTTTCATTGCCTTTGTGCTCTCTTGATAATTTACGAATATTACGAGTGGTTCATATAATGCTTACTCAGCATAAAAGTAACTTGAATTTTTCTGTCTTAGTCGAAGCTGTGTGGACATTTCGGATCAAATTATATTAACACACCCTTTGGTGGAATTTGAAATCAAGCCATGTACGTTTCTAATCTTCTCTTTCTGTTCATGTCACATTTATTCCTGTTTATTGGGTGCCAGCGCAGCTTGTAATTTAGTAGTACTATTTACATTGACTTGGGCACACAGTGTTAAATTGTCGTTGAGGTCAGCTGGGGATTTTGTTTTAAATTTTACTGTTGTCTATTTGTTTCACTGTGTGTTATTAATAATGGATCATTGTCTGTTCTGAGCTGAAAACCAATGTCCATTCATGTTATTTTATTGGTGTGTTATTTTTGCTAATAAAATGTTGTCTCTATGTTTTAGTTCATAAGTGCATGTTTACTCTATGTTGGAACAGAACCACTGAAGTTGGCTATCCAAAGTTAAATTTTTCAATTACTAATTCTAAAACTGTATTGTCCATTTGATGGCATTTATTGAAGTTTTTCACACTTACTAATACACAGATATTTATAGTATAACTTTTATAAATAAACAAGCTGTTGCTGGCCACAAGTTGCTGTGGCTTAGTCCAGTTGTAGGTCAGAAACTATGCATGTCATTCCATAACTTCAATATCTTGATTTTCCAGTGTGACATTCTGCACCCCTAAACAAATGGACATGATCCAGAATAACCTTCTTGCAATACCATTGTGCTGTAACAGTACCTTACACAAAGATATGCAGTGGTGTTCGGCTATTGTGCGCAGTATCTGCCCATGCCATAATGCGTAGACCATACCAATGATGTTCATGAACGTTCTGTGATGTGTAACGTGTTCCCCTATCTCTGCACACTAACTGGTGGCCAGAATCACTTGTCACCATGAAACGGGATTCATCGCAGAACATCTCCTCAATGTTGTTGACTCCAACCAAAATGCTCCCTACAGCAACGAACTCTTTCTCGACGATAGCTTGGTTAAAGTGGCATCCATCTTAACTGTCTCCTGAGATACAAACCAGCTTAATTTAATCGCCACAAATTGTATATCAGTAGCAGTCGCAAGGTCAGCAGTTATATGCCTAAGAGTGAAGTGTCTCTTCCTTTTTTCGGGGCTACAAATAGATCTCCTTGCGGTGTAGTGGTTTGTGTAAGACCATTGGCACGCTTTTGCCCTGCATTTCCCTCTTTAGCGGCCTTTTCTAATCGCGAGATGACACTTTTTGGCACATCCATTACTGTGACCACGGTAATGCTATTTTGACCAGCTTCAAGCTATGAAACTGCCCATCCAAGGCTGTAAGCACTCAAATGCTATCTTGCAGATATGTTGTCATACCACACAGAACATTGCACTCATGGATTCCATAACAACAGCAGAGGCCATACTCTTTGAACTTACATGCACAGGCTTTGCTGTAGTTAACACGTTCTCCCTCTACATATCCTGTTATTATTGTTGGATGGCTGTTCTATAGCAATTGCCAGTTGTTCCATAGCAATTGACTTCTATGTATTAGCAATTCGCAGTTCTTCCTTGACAATGGTCAGGCAAAGTACTTGGCTGGAGTGGCTTTAGTGGTTCCACACAGCATCATTAAGAAAAGGCAGCACTACCAGTCATATATGGAGCTCAGGCAGAAACCATCAGGGTCTGGCGTGTGGTAACCAAACATATTTATCATAGTGCTGGGGCAGAGTATTCCACTATGCTGACTCGGCACGTTTCTGGGCCTGCCAGGATCATCTGGAAGGCAGTCTGCTGGATCACCTGGCTGGAGGTTGTCTAGTCGGCTTGGAAAGGCGGTGGGATAGCAGCATTTCCGTATGTACTGTCTTACACTGCTGGAAAAATATTAGTACATGCTTTTTAGCCGGCCGGTGTGGCCGTGCGGTTCTAATCTGGAACCGCGTGACCGCTACGGTCGCAGGTTCGAATCCTACCTCGAGCGTGGATGTGTGTGATGTCCTTACGTTAGTTAGGTTTAAGTGGTTCTAAGTTCTAGGGGACTGATGAGCCATTTGAACCATTTACTTTTAGAGTTTTCCAATTCACTCAACATTCACTGATGCAACAGTGCATATGGAGTACATGGAATGATTACATTTACAGATCAATAGCACAAGCTGCTCTGAGGTATGAGGTATCGACCCATGCTGGAACACCCATACTAGCACACGGTGTAGCCTCCATTTGCGGCAATGCATGCGCTGACTCTGGCATCCAGTTGACTGCACAGATGGCGAATACTGTCCTTGGATATGTCATACCACACCTGCTTGGGCTGTTCTTGTACTTCTGGAAAAATTGTTGGTTGACCAGTCACACAAGTTACTTCATGTCCCATCATATCCAACACGTTCTCAATTGGAGATACGTCCAGAGATCGTGCTGGCAAGGGAAGTTGTTGCACGTCTTGCAGAGCATGTTGAGTTTCACAAGCAGTGCATGAGCGATCATACCTTGTTGAAACAACACATCACCTTCCTGTTGAAATAGTGGTAAAAGAATGAGCGTAACAACAGTCTGCAATTAGAAAGCGCTGGTTAGCGTCCCCTCAAAAAGCATCGAACGTAAACTAGAGCCATAGCATATAGCACCCCAGACCATAAGATCTTGGATGGACGCAATGTGTCTTGGATGAATGCTCAAGGGAACACTCACCAAGTCTACGTCGTGTGTGCAAATAAACATCACTTATGTGTGCAGGGGCAATCGACTTCCATAGCTGCAGACCACTGCGAGCCACTGCATCTTCCAAGTGATCCTCTGACAGCAGCAGGTGAACCATGCACGTCGATTCTGTGGCGTGACTGGAAGATGGGCTAGAGGTGTGTATGTGCCTTAGTCCCTCTGATAATAACTGGTTTGTAATACTTCGTGTTGGCCCGTCTGGGCTCACAGGCTCTCTGGTCTATGCTGTGGTAGCTGCACTACCTGACACAGCTGCTCTTACAGTAGGACGATTCTGGCGGGAGACTGTGCTGCGTGGATGTCCAGAACCTTGTCTACGGGTGTGAAAATATTCAAGTGACCACTGATACAAGTATCGCTGCAGAATTGATGCAGCATGTCCATCTTATGTGGCAGTTCCCCGAAAAATCATCGCCCTACTGGGAAGGTCACAATGTTATCCCTTTCAAACTCGCTCAGTTGGCTGTAGAAATTACGAGTGCGTCTCTGTGGCATGGTTACCTGTTTACTTCACACGTTTGCACCGCACTGAGTCTTCTGACTGTGAGTATTCCCTATTAAAGGATAGAAATAGACAGCTCTCTGTTAGCTATGACACTACGCTTTCTGTTGGCGGACGAATCACTATCAATACATTTACTTTCCCCCTGGTGGCGTATGCTGTCATGGGTCAAAATCGACATCGTCTTTCCCGGTGTACTAATTTTTTTTCGCATTGTATATGCACATTGCAAAATACGTAAAAAACACGCCTCGGTAACGAAAAGAAACCTGCAAATAACGCAGTTTATGAAGCAGACACCATTAGCAATAAACGAACTCATTAGCAACCCTAAAGTAACGACAAAAGTTTCAACACCTTTATTTAGTTGAATGTTTTTCAAATTCTAGTTAGATAGCGACATTTATGTTACCGAATTCTTGTGCGTCTTATGAAGACATTTACAAGCTCAGCAGGTTTCTACTATTGTGGAAAGATTTGAAAACGTGAGAAACAAAAAAGGATCTTAAGCATTGTCGAGACAAATATTACACATCAAATAACGACGCATCACAGAATGACAGAGATATGTGCAGACAGGGATTCAATAGTGAAGGTTCCCATATTGTTGTTCCCCTTCATTGTAAACTACAGAACGCAGAAAATCATGTGGAGGGTGGTATGGCTCCCTCAGGCTCAGTTAGTTGAATATTCTATGAGACCAGAAGAGCTATACTCCATAGAAGCCATGTGTCTCTCCCTCGTGGATCAGCCATCATCTTCAGGTGAACCACTTAGATTAGTAACTGCATGATTAAAAAGGTTCATTGTCGTTAGTTGAACCCATGTGAAAAATATTCGACACGATTCCAGTCATTTACATTCTGTAACACATTATTTAAAATATATGTTAATTTACTTTTTGGGAGAGGTTGAGGGGCTCCACCTTACACTAACTACGAGCTATGCTAGTTCTAACATCAAGTTGTTGCCATAAATCGTATAGATGATGAGACATGATGTGCATTTGACCCAAATCTAAACAATAATCAGGCCAGTGAAAAAGTAAATTATTATTAAAACTGAGGAAAGCAAATCGGATTTGAACGAACTTTGAAATATTGTTTTTTACTCTGTGGAAATAGTCCAAATGCGAAAACAATTGCACAGACCAATGAGGAAAAATGAGAGGAAAGGTTTGGTTCCTCCACCATCACAGTATTGCTCGTCACACAGTGTTCAATATTAGGTAGGCTTTTTGCCAGAAACATGTTTTGCAGCTCCTCCAATAGATCAACCCCTTGTATTTTTTTCTTGTTCTCTGTGATGATAATGGGGCCTCATTGAGATGCAATTTCATGGTGAAGGTGAGGAGAAGTAAAATTCACCAAATATGTCAAACATTGTTCATCTTTGGGTCTTTTCAGAGCATTTACTGATCTATGTCAAAGTGAAAGAAAAGAAGTTTCTAATGTTGCACTCTTCAAATTTGATATGAACGTTTTTCCTATATCAAACAATTTGTAATACTATATTTGTCAACTCAGCATTATATAAAGTCGATATTGCTATGCATAAGTGGTTCTAGGCTATTCAATAGTCCCATCTCTGGTCGCTTCGATAACAATGTAAAATATGTAAACTATAAATATTTCAGTCATAATGATTATCCTACTTTTTTAGCAATAAAAGGTAACAGACTGTTAGCTTCATTCTGTTTATAAAATAAAAAGCGTTGAATATCCAATATGTTGCCAAAATATCTTTTTTTTTGTTAGTTAGAAGTATTCTAATTGTGTGTCATGAAAATGTGGAGGAAAACATGAAATTTCTGTATGAAAGTTTTATGAACAGTCAGTAAATTGGCTAGTGTAGTTGTGTAGTGTGAAATTTACGATTGTTTCCGAATGAGGCAAAGACTTATGAGCAAAGACAAACGAATGTTTGACGTTAGAACTAGTGGATGTGGCATCACATGCTGGTTGTATTGCATGGTGAACATAATCAGGTGTGTTAATAGTAGGGAGGAGCTACAAACATCAGCATAATAATGCACCAAGAGCAAGGATATGTTTGTTTCTATATGCAATAAAACGTGTTAGCAGCAGTTTCATCACAGCCACGATCATAACATGTGATAGAGTACTGCAGTTTTGATATGTTGTATGTTGATCACTTAGTAGCCTCTAACACTTATGGCTTCAGAATATTATTTCTTTCAGTGAAAATACTTTTGTAGCTCAGAATAAATTAATTTGTCCCTGCCTTGAGTATATTCTCTGTCATAATAATAGTATGCATAACCCATTATTACCACTATATTAGAAGTGTTCAAATAACGAAGTAGTTGTTAAAGATTTTTCACATGTGCGTTGTCTCTGACTTGGATTGTTTATTTATCTGTCTCAACGTCCTTTGCATCTGCCGGCTCATATCTGACATTACAGATTCTGTTCTGCTACAATATCACTGTTACTGAACCATAGACCTTGCCGTTGGTGGCTTGCGTGCCTCAGCGATACATATGTCCGTACCGTAGGTGCAACCACAACAGAGCGGTATCTGTTGAGAGGCCCGACAAACGTGTGGTTCCTGAAGAGGGGCAGCAGCCTTTTCAGTAGATGCAGGGGCAAGAGTCTGGATGATTGACTGATTTGGCCTTGTAACACTAATCAAAACGGCCTTGCTGTGCTGCAACTGTGAACGGCTGAAAGCAAGGGGAAACTACAGCCGTAATTTTTCCCGAGGGCATGCAGCTTAATTGTATGATTAAATGATGATGGCATCCTCTTGGGTAAAATATTCCGGAGGTAAAATAGTCCCCCATTCGGATCTCCGGGCGGGGACTACTCAGGAGGATGTCGTTATCAGGAGAAAGAAAACTGGCGTTCTACGGATCGGAGCGTGGAATGTCAGATCCCTTAATCGGGCAGGTAGGTTAGAAAATTTAAAAAGGGAAATGGATAGGTTGAAGTTAGATATAGTGGGAATTAGTGAAGTTCGGTGGCAGGAGGAACAAGACTTCTGGTCAGGTGACTACAGGGTTATAAATACAAAATCAAATAGGGGGAATGCAAGAAGAGGCTTAATAATGAATAAAAAAATAGGAGTGCGGGTAAGCTACTACAAACAGCATAGTGAATGCATTATTGTGGCCAAGACAGACACGAAGCCCACGCCTACTACAGTAGTACAAGTTTATATGCCAGCTAGCTCTGCAGATGATGAAGAAATTGATGAAATGTATGATGAGATAAAAAAAATTATTCAGGTAGTGAAGGGAGACGAAAATTTAATAGTCGTGGGTGACTGGAATTCGAGAGTAGGAAAAGGGAGAGAAGGAAACATAGTAGGTGAATACGGTTTGGGGGTAAGAAATGAAAGAGGAAGCCGTCTGGTAGAGTTTTGCACAGAGCATAAATTAATCATAGCTAACACTTGGTTCAAGAATCATGAAAGAAGGCTGTATACATGGAAGAACCCTGGAGATACTAAAAGGTATCAGATAGATTATATAATGGTAGGAGAGAGATTTAGGAACCAGGTTTTAAATTGTAAAACATTTCCAGGGGCAGATGTGGACTCTGACAACAATCTACTAGTTATGAACTGTAGATTAAAACTGAAGAAACTGCAAAAAGGTTGGAATTTAAGGAGATGGGACCTGGATAAACTGACTAAACCAGAGGTTGTAGAGAGTTTCAGGGAGAGCATAAGGGAACAATCGACAGGAATGGGGGAAAGAAATACAGTAGATGAAGAATGGGTAGCTTTGAGGGATGAAATAGTGAAGGCAGCAGACGATCAAGTAGGTAAAAAGACGAGGGCTGTTAGAAATCCTTGGGTAACAGAAGAAATATTTAATTGATGACAGGAGAAAATACAAAAATGCAGTAAATGAAGAAGGCAAAAAGGAATACAAACGTCTCAAAATTGAGATCGACAGGAAGTGCAAAACTGGTAAGTAGGGATGGCTAGAGGACAAATGTAAGGATGTAGAGGCTTATCTCACTAGGGGTAAGATAGATACTGCCTACAGGAAAATTAAAGAAACTTATCGAGAAAATAGAACCACGTGTATGAATATAAAGAGCTCAGATGGACACCCAGTTCTAAACAAAGAAGGGAAAGCAGAAAGGTGGAAGGAGTATATGGCGGGTCTATACAAGGGCGATGTACTTGAGAAGAATATTATGGAAATGGAAGAGGTTGTAGATGAAGACGAAATGGGAGATACGATACTACGTGAAGAGTTTGACAGAACACTGAAAGACCTGAGTCGAAACAAGGCCCTGGGAGTAGACAACATTCCATTAGAACTACTGATGGCCTTGGGAGAGCCAGTCCTGACAAAAATCTACCATCTGGTGAGCAAGATGTATGAGACAAGCGAAATACCCTCAGACTTTAAGAAGAATATAATAATTCCAATGCCAAAGAAAGCAGGTGTTGACAGATGTGAAAATTACCGAACTATCAGTTTAATAAGTCACAGCTGCAAAATACTAACGTTAATTCTTTACAGACGAATGGAAAAAGTGGTAGGTCTCGAACTCGGGGAAGATCAGTTTGGATTCCGTAGAAATGTTAGAACACGTGAGGCAATACTGACCTTACGACTTATCTTAGAAGAAAGATTAAGGAATGGCAAACTTACGTTTCTAGCATTTGTAGACTTAGAGAAAGCTTTTGACAATGTTGACTGGAATCCTCTCTTTCAAATTCTAAAGGTGGCAGGGGTAAAATACAGGGAGCGAAAGGCTATTTACAATTTGTACAGAACCAGATGGCAGTTATAAGAGTCGAGGGGTACGAAAGGGAAGCAATGGTTGAGAAGGGAGTGAGGCAGGGTTGTAGCCTCTCCCCATTGTTATTCAATCTGTATATTGAGCAAGCAGCAAAGGAAACGAAAGAAAAATTCGGAGTAGGTATTAAAATCCATGGAGAAGAAATAAAAACTTTGAGGTTCGCCAATGACATTGTAATTCTGTCAGAGATAGCAAAGGAGTTGGAAGAGCAGTTGAACGGAATGGACAGTGTCTTGAAAGGAGGATATAAGATGAACATTAACGAAAGCAAAACGAGGATCATGCAATGTAGTCGAATGAAGTCGGGTGATGCTGAGGGAATTAGATTAGGAAATGAGACACTTAAAGTAGTAAAGGAGTTTTGCTATTTGGGGAGCAAAATAACTGATGATGGTCGAACTAAAGAGGATATAAAATGTAGACTGGCAATGGCAAGGAAAGCGTTTTTGAAGAAGAGATATTTGTTAACATCGATTATTGATTTAAGTGTCAGGAAGTCGTTTCTGAAAGTATTTGTATGGAGCGTAGCCATATCTGGAAGTGAAACATGGACGATAAATAGTATGGACAAGAAGAGAATAGAAGCTTTCGAAATGTGATGCTACAGAAGAATGCTGAAGATTAGATGGGTTGATCACATAACTAAAGAGTAGGTATTGAACAGAATAGGGGAGAAGAGGAATTGGTGGCACAACTTGACAAGAAGGAGGGATCGGTTGGTAGGACATGTTCTGAGGCATCAAGGGATCACAAATTTAGCATTGGAGAGCAGCGTGGAGGGTAAAAATCTTAGAGGGAGACCAAGAGATGAATACATTAAGCAGATTCAGAAGGATGTAGGTTGCAGTAAGTAATGGGAGATGAAGAAGCTTGCACAGGATAGAGTAGCATGGAGAGCTGCATCACACCAGTCTCAGGACTGAAGACCACAACAACAACAACAGTTGACATTGTATCCACGGAGTGGTGTACCATGTAGTTTGGCTTGTGTGATTTTAAAATATAACTGATCTATGTCTGTATTAACATGCATACATTAGTATTTCTCTCAGGTTGATTGCTGCATTTCATGTGACGAAATCTTACGTTGGTGTATGAAAACTACAATAGTAATTTTGTGTACTATGAAACCTTGTTGCAATTACAGGTGTTTAGCTATTAATATTTTGGCTCATATTCTCTACAAAAGAGCTATAGTGAATTGTAAGTAGGCTGTTTATGTTTTCTCTATGTAAGTAGGCTGTTTATGTTTTCTCTATGTAAGTAGGCTGTTTAGGTTTTTTATTGGTAACGCCACCTCTGTATGACAATCACTGGCTGTGCTGTGTGCAGTCTGTGGCTGCTTTGCATTGTTGTAATACTCGCCATTGTAGTGTTAGGCAGCTGGCTGTGAACAGCGCGTAGCGTTGCGCAGTTGGAGGTGAGCCGCCAGCAGTGGTGGATGTGGGGAGAGAGATGGCGGAGATTTGTAAATTGTCATGAACTGATATATATATTATGACTTGTGATGATATTAAGGTAAATACATTGTTTGTTCTCTATTAATATCTTTCATTTGCTAACTATCCCTAACAGTAGTTAGTGCCTTCCATAGTTTGAATCTTCTATTTAGCTGGCAGTAGTGGCGCTCGCTGTATTGCAGTAGTTTGAGCAGCGAAGATTTTTGTGAGGTAAGTGATTTGTGAAAGGTATAGTTTAATGTTAGTCAGGGCCATTCTTTTGCAGGGATCTTTGATAGTCAGATTGCGTTGCGCTAACAAAAATATTGTGTGTCAGTTTAAGCACAGTTATGTATAATTGTTCAAAGGGGACGTTTCATATGTCGACCCTTAGCCTAGGATACCTCACTGGAATCTTCTGATTTTTTTCTTGTAGTTTGTGCAATTAGTGTAGATTTTGTTTATTGCTAGCGCGTAATTATAGAGAGAATTTCCTTTGTAGTTGCAGTCTTTCATTGTGGTACAGTAAAACAGTTGTAGCATGCATGCAGATTTGCACCAAGTATTTCGCAGCTGCGCTGGCAATTAAGTAGACATTATTTCCATTGCTATGTTATTTTATTTTGCTCTTCAAATTGTGCTTTTCTGTGTTGTCGTGTGAAATACTGTGACAATAATGGCGTGTGAAAAACGTAATACTAGGCTCCAAAGTAAACTGAGAAATGACAGTGAAAATGAAAGTAGTGTGTTAGCGCCACCGAGTAATGAATTTACTAATGTTCAAAGTAGTAATTTGGTAACTGTGCACAGGGAAATGGAGCGGGCGCCAAACAATGGCGTGGACAGTGAAACAATTAGTGAAGAGGGAAGCATTATCGATCGATCGGTCGGCAATAGCTCGCCGCAGGAAGCCGAAATGACACGACACGATCTCGCAAATACTGTAGATTCAGGTTTTGGATCCTCACCGTTTTCTCAAATAAGTCAAGACACATTTTCTGCTTGTCAAAATGTGAATGTTTCCGGTGTAAATTCACTGCCGAAAAGCACTGAGGAACATGTTTCAGACACCAGTGCATTGTTATTACAATTAATGCAACAAATGGGACAAAAGCTTGAAAAGTTAGACACAATGGAACAAAATCTTAAAAAGTTAGACTCATTGGAGCAAACTCTTGAACGAACACGTGAGGATTTAACTGCTGAGTTACATCACATTGAATCGAAATGTCAAAAAGTCTGTAATGACGTAAAAACACAAATTTGTGAGCATTTCCAACCTATTTTTTCGCGTCATGAAAATGCACTACAGAATCACGAAGCAGCCATAAAAGAACTGCAAACTATTGTTCATGAAAATCATGAGACCTTGCAAGCAAAATTTGACTCAGTTGCATCTACCGATACGGTTATGCAACTTGCAAAAACTCAGGAAAACTTAAAGGTCACAGTAGACACGATTGCAACACAAATGGACACTCTGAAACTTGGTTCAGAAAAACATAGAGAGGAAATGATTTCACTATCGGATAAAGTAGCCGAACTTTCGGATCAATTCACTAACTTATCTACAAAGGTAGATGATGATCTGAATGACACAACACCTGTAGCCTTCATGGACACTGAAGAGTATGAACAAATTAGAAAATTCAAACAAAATCAAAATCAAATCAATACACAGTACAAAAGAGAAATCCGCGAAGTGCAAGATCAGTTGGCACAAGTAGTACAAGAATTACGTATTTCAGAGGACACTCGCGCCCCAATACGGGAAGAGGGACATACAAATACGGAACAGACACAAAATAACAACACAGGGCACTTCGGAAATTGTGAAAGAAGTTGGCAAGGTACGCCGAATTTTGAGATGGAACCACCGAAACGACATAACAATGACCGACATGCGACTTGCCGACATGATGATTTTGACTATAAGCTGTTCATTACTACACGTAAATTCAAAACATTTAAGAATTCTGGCAACGACATTCATCCACAAGCATGGCTCCATCAATTCTCTCATTGTTTCCCTCCCAACTGGTCATTGGAGCACAGGTTAGAATTTATGTGTGGCTACTTAGGGAATGAACCAGCTGTGAGAATGCGATCGGTCATTCACGATTGCCACAGTGAAGGAGAATTTTACCATGCCTTCCTCTCAGCATATTGGTCTCAAGCTACACAAGACCGTGTAAAACATAGCATCATGATGATGAAACACTTTGAACAATCTGAATTTTCCAGTCTTGTCAAATATTTTGAAGACATGTTGCATAAGAATCAATATCTTTCAAACCCATACAGCCCCTCAGAACTCATCCGCATTTGCTTACTCAAATTGCCTGAACATTTACGACATATTATTTTGGCAGGACGTTGCAAAGACGACATTGAAGCTTTTCAGGGACTGTTACAAGAACTGGAAAGTGACACTGACAATCGCGGAACGCGAAAACAAGGACACAACAATTACATGTCACATCCGTCACAATTCCGTGACGACAGAAACAATAACTGGACACGACAGGTCTATTCTTACAACGCAAATCGTGGCCAAAATAGACACCACCCGTACGACAACCGTTGGCAGAGTAATAATAGTTACAGAGAAAGATCGCATTTCCGTAGTAATGACTATCACAGAGACAATCAGAGAAACAGACAATATGGGAACCAAAACAAGTATTATCAAGGGAGGCAGAATAACTTCAGACGCAACAGTTCGGCGCAGAGTTACGATTCAGGGAGAAATTCCCCACCACATGACCGACAAACAAGAAACTATGTAAACTACCGACAAAACGACAGACGTGAATTTCATCAGAACTGGCGGGATTCTAACAGAGCTGGGCCCTCTCGGAAAGGCGAATTTGTAGAAGTTAGGTCTCCTAATCCCAATAACAACGCGCGCCAACAAAGAGGCAGACAATGACTCGCACAGCAGGCAGCCGCGTGCGCCAGGTGGCTCAGAGAAAAATAACATAGACGCTAACCTTGAGAAAAATTCCAGTATTCTTTACCGACGTATACCGCCTGACAATTGCATTCAAGTTCAAACTCTGAGTACTATGAAGAGTAAAGGTTTACACCACATTTCACATGTAAAACCATTTATTGACAGATAATCCGCCTTTTAACTTTGTCTTTGCCATAAAACGTTTCACTTCACGTTACTAGTATGCTTAAGAAACTGTTAACATACAACAATGTTTGAAGTACAATATCCAATCAAGAACCAAGAGAACTTATTTAAACAGAAATGACGAATGCATTGTTATAGTGAACAGACGTCACAGTGTTATTCTGTGTGTACATTCTTGTTTGTTAGTTACATGATTACGTAACGACTATAAGGCTTACATACTTAGAACATTTACCAGTACTGCTAATGAGATTTTAATGCAACATTTTGGTCTACTTGAAAATATATTCTGGATTTAAAGTACTTTCAGTGAGATACCAGCTGGCACAGTGGTTAGTTTATGTGACAGCTACACGATTTTATCACAACGCTACTAATGAGTGACAATTTACAATGTTGCTTTTGCAGTGTTTCTGTTTTATATCTGCACAGTTTTTCTGAATTCTTCTGGAAAGTAAAACATGTTTTAGTAGTAACTTTTGTGGTATAGCAACAATGAGACAGCCTTTTTCGTGGCACAACATTACGTTACTGTACAGTACTTTCTTCATCACGACAATAAGCGTAATAACTAAGACATTTATATGCAAAGCATTTCACTTTTGTGTATTATGAGGTAAGTACATTGACTTCTGCAGCACTTAGCTTTCGGAGGACGATAACTACGACACTTCCACAGAGATTATGTTGCAACAAGACGCACATTTAGCGCTACAGGACACGCATTTGAGAGATTTTGTACTTAAGCCATTTATTTTTCAAGATTTTTGAATTACAAAGAAAGTTTTCCGTGATATATTTCATTCTATTCCTGTAATCTGTAACACCTGAGGGTATAATTACATTAATCCTCAGGGGGGTACACGCTTACTTTGTGTACCATGTGTGTGGCAACCACAAGGAACCCTAGCTAATATGGTATTTGCTTATACAACTTTACACATCGGTACCATATTTCTGTAACACAGAATTACACAGCAATCTGATTATTTGACAGAGAAACAAACATTCTTTTTACTATGTCAGTGACACATGTTTACGCAATTACACAGTTGGATAACTTCACACTTATGAAACTGTATTTTGTCTGTACTTTGTAAACTGTTCATATTTTTTCGGAATCATTGTGATAGTATGAGAGCTTTGAATGATGTATTTGGTATGAGATCATGATTTTTAAAGTACGTTTGAGGCAGATGACACTTTTGACAGGAGCAGAGAATTTTTTTAATTATTGGAGGAAGCTACGACGATTTTGAGATTTGACTGAGGTGTTATGATGTTATTATTACGACGACGATGTGTATTATGCTGTTGAGGTATGTTTATGATCAATAAGATGATGATACCATATATGAGGAATTTGATTATGCTACATGTTTCTCAGGATGAAATATTGAAGAAGTGTCGACGAATATGTATATGTATAATAAGGTAAGGAATAATGAATAGTGGTTAGGGACTCTGATTTATGAAAAGGATGTTGGAAACCAAGAAACGTACTTTAAGAGTTATGAAATGTGTGTGTATATGCGTGAATGTATTACAATGCAGACGAAAATTTTTTTGGACACTGTTATATCAATAGCATGTTGTTTCTACAGATTTGTAACGCAAATTCTTGACCTGTGAAATATTTTTATATCAGACTGTCACTTTAGCGGTAAATATTTCCGTAAGAAAGTTAAGTGACCACCTGCACGTAATGCGTCGCGGGCACCCAGCTGTGTCAGACGCCTGGAGAAAAAGCCATTATTGCGAGCCCTTTTCAGCGGCACAGGTAGAAAAAAAAAAGAAAGGGAAGGCCATTGTACACGCTACTGACATCTCCTTGTTGAAAGCATACTGTGGAGCTCGCAATTTATGATATTTACTGAAATGCCTAATGAAACGATGAGAAACATTTCACAGCTATTGTCTTGCTAGTTAAGAAAAATGCCATATGGCTTGCTTTATGTATTTATTTACACATTTTGTTTAATATCAAGTTTCTAGCTGCACTGCAGCAATGGTTAAAATAAAATTTAATATATGTACTAATATAAATATTTTATGCCTACAGATCCAGTAAATAATTTTATGATCCATCCAAAACAAATGAGGGAGCACAAAAAGAAATTTCCCTTCACAGGAATTGCATAAATAATTTTTTTACGATTTGGTAACTTATCTACTAGCGTAAGTTTTTGTGATGCATCACTCTAATGTTAAGATGTGACATAGGTATTAGACATGGCCATTTTAGTGTAATATTTTTTCTGCTTGCGCTATGTCATGTTTAGGTATAAGTTGCTGCTGTTTGCCAGGCATAGTGTTATTGAATTTGACTTTTGCTCATTTATGCTGCTAGCTTTGCCAATTTGCATTTTTTTGCATTGCTGTTTGTGTTGATTTGTTATGTGATGCTGCATTGCCTCGTCCCTTAGTTTAGCATCTGAGCTCAGTAGATTTAAGTTAGCTTAAGAGGGGGTAGCCTCTAAGAGAATGAGTTGCGATGAATTGGAAGAAATGCATTGAGAAAACAGGTTTAGGTAGGATTTTCTTGGAAATAAATGTTGAGGTACGAAATGTGTGAACATTTAAATACAGAAAGCATGCTTAGATAGAATTTTTTTGGTGGAAACAACGGATGAAATAAAAGGAAAGATATATGAAGTTTTAGGTTGGACTGCAGTACCAAATGTTACACTGAAAACGAACCCTGTCCTTTCCTTTTGTGTTATCCCAGTACGTGTTTGTGTACCCTTGTGTATTTGTTTTCTTCCTGTCTCTGTGTAGTTTCATAGAATTTTTTTCTTCTTTTAATATTAAGCTACATTCACTATGATGAGGAATACTGTTATCCTCAAATATAATTGGCATTAATAATATGTTATTTACTTTGTAAAGATATTAGACATTATTCATTCTGTTTAAATGCTCATGTGTGAAGTTGATGTTTCGCAAGTTATTCTGATCTTCTATGTATGTACTCATGTCATAATTCCTGTAACACTGATGTATATGTCTATTTCTATTCTTTTGTAAAGCCTGTACTACAAATGTTATCTATATTGTTATGTTTTTAATGATGTATTTTGTACCTTTGTTATTGTATTCTTATGTTATAAAATTGTAATTGTCACCAGTTCATGATATTATTAACTTGTTAGTTACATTTCACTGCACACGTTTCTGTTGGTCATAGTATATGGACAATATGTGAGAAGTAGGGACTGATAGTGTTTGCACGTGTGTTGGTAATTCAGCAAGGGACTGAATAACAGCATTGCTGGTTCTAAGGACAATTTCAAAAACTTTGTGAGTGCACAAGTGGTGGTTTATGGACTTGCTATATTCTCCGCAAGACTCTTCGATGGTGAATGTGCACCTGCACAATCGCAACAGATGGCTGCTGGTCATCTCTACAAGGACTACAGTGGGTCTGCACCTCTGGTGGCCCACCAATACCATTATCTCTACAAGGACTACAGTGGGTCTGCACCTTTGGTGGCCCACCAATACCGTAATCTCTACCAGGACTACAGTGGGTCTGCTCTATGATGACCTACCAATACCATTATTTCTACAAGGACTGCAGTGGGTCTGCACCTCTGGTGGCCCACCAATACCGTAATCTCTACCAGGACTACAGTGGGTCTGCTCTGTGATGACCTACCTACCAATATTCTTCCAAACTACGACTGACTCTGCTGTGGGTTTGCTCTGTTGTGGCCCATTACCTGTCTGCATGTCGAGAGTCAGCACTGTCTTTCCGTTGGAAGGTCAACACAGACTGCATGGAAATCCACTACTTCTATGTGCATTTTCTTTTACTGCTTGGACTTTGAGAAAAACTCTGCATTTTTACTGTGATGAACAATGTGGACTGTCTTTATGGACTGTGAGAAATTTTGATCTTTTGACCAACATAATATTAATAAGTGTGTGCATTTTATATCTTTGTTACTGTAATTGTGAAAAATTTTTGTCAAATCTGTATTGGCCAGTGCCCAACACCATTTGTAAAAATTTTTGTGGGGAGCATGGGGGCTATGTAAGTAGGCTGTTTATGTTTTCTCTATGTAAGTAGGCTGTTTATGTTTTCTCTATGTAAGTAGGCTGTTTAGGTTTTTTATTGGTAACGCCACCTCTGTATGACAATCACTGGCTGTGCTGTGTGCAGTCTGTGGCTGCTTTGCATTGTTGTAATACTCGCCATTGTGGTGTTAGGCAGCTGGCTGTGAACAGCGCATAGCGTTGCGCAGTTGGAGGTGAGCCGCCAGCAGTGGTGGATGTGGGGAGAGAGATGGCGGAGATTTGTAAATTGTCATGAACTGATATATATATTATGACTTGTGATGATATTAAGGTAAATACATTGTTTGTTCTCTATTAATATCTTTCATTTGCTAACTATCCCTATCAGTAGTTAGTGCCTTCCATAGTTTGAATCTTCTATTTAGCTGGCAGTAGTGGCGCTCGCTGTATTGCAGTAGTTTGAGCAGCGAAGATTTTTGTGAGGTAAGTGATTTGTGAAAGGTATAGTTTAATGTTAGTCAGGGCCATTCTTTTGCAGGGATCTTATATAGTCAGATTGCGTTGCGCTAACAAAAATATTGTGTGTCAGTTTAAGCACAGTTATGTATAATTGTTCAAAGGGGACGTTTCAGAATGTGTTGTGTAAATATTTTGGATTTTCTGTTTAGTAAATGTTACTGTGATGTGATGCACAGTAATTAGTGATAGTCCACGCAACAACCAATCCTAGTTACAGTTAATTATTCATACTCTCCAATTAAGCACTTCAGGCTCCTAATACAAAGTATCGTTATATTGATGACCGGAGTTTTTGGTAGCACAGGGAGAAGCTACGCGAAATAATTTGCTCACACAAACGCCATTTGGATCTGAAAACGCATTTCAGCTGTGTTTTGTTTTACTAGTCACATTTCCTGAGCTCTCCCTTTATCATCTCATGAGGAAGAATGAATGAAAGTGTAGTTGTTTGGGTAGTAGAACAGATAGGACTAACCAGAGATGATTGGAGTATGGTACTTTCTTGAAGAGAGATCTGTGAACATGATTGAGCAAAGAGGTTGCAGAGGGTTTAACAATGTGTCTTTACTTAGAAGGCGTCAGGTACCTGAATCAATGAAATACTTCTGCCCCCCTTCCCCCCCCCCCTCCCCAACCAGTAGTTTAAACTGGAAGATGTTGGCCCCAAGGTGCGCCATTTTTGAGCACTGTACAGCTAGAGATTCCCGTGTGTGGACGCCTCCACGTCCGCTGTACTGGTATGACAAGAAATCTAGCTCATAATATACTACATTATCTTCGACCACGCACAGAACGTATTTCTTAAAGTAGGCATAGACAGGGAAATGCTTGAAGACGTGGTAATTTACGTGTTTTTGACAATATAGACGATTGTAACAGTGTAATTACGTTAGAGTGTGATGATGACTCTCAGCGTGGTACCTCTGTGTTTGGAAATCAATCGTTAAGACGGCGGATAAAAAGATACAGTTTTATGTACAAGCTTATAAATTTTATTTTATTTTGATGATCTTTTCTTTGTGTGATAGTGTGGAGCGCACTTCATGCTGAAGACACAAAGAAGCCTCGAGCTATGAAATTTCAAAGCTTTACACACCTGATGAATAACGGTTTGCACCTATGTCTGTAACGAAGACTACTGTCAAAAATCACTGTAGTTATGTAAGAGTATTTACTGCAACAGTTATTGATGGACTTGAGATAATTTTCTGGTATCTTTTTGCGAATTTTGGATCGTTCCCTTTGGACTTGCTTTGAAACCATGTGTTTTGCACCAAGACAGTTCTCAGTTGTCAGTAATTATTAGTGTGCGTCCCTTGCTAATGTTTAATCATTGTTAAGAAAAATAGCAGCCCAGTGAGCGTATTTTCATCAAAAAACGATAATTATTTTTCATGTTTTCTTTGTAATGGATGGTGGTACCACATGGTCTGCCACCTGTGGCTACGTACACTCTGTGCACTGTGCACAGGTACAGAGTGCTATATTAGTTCAGCGAATATCATACTCACAATAGTTTGGCTATACAATCATTATTATGTAGTGAACTGTGCTTGAATTTTGAGCACTTGAATGTTAGTTTGATTTCAATTTCATGTGTAATGCTTGTGTCAGTTAAATTTGTTAAACTGGTGCACTAAATTCTCCAACAACAGCATCCACATTTAGCGCAATTTTGACAATTTCAATTGGTTGTATTTAACATAAATTACGATACTGATCGTATAGCCAATTTATATTAGAATACTTTCTCTGAAGTGATTACTTTTTAAAATTTCATTCAGTTTCTTGCTAATGTAATAAAGAGCAGTTTTCCATGCCATCTTTAATCATACTGTTTGATACTTAACTTTCCCACTGCCAGTGATATTCATGTTGCAGTAGTTGATGCAAAGAGTATCTGGAATGCCGACGAAAATATGGATTGTGAGACGAGATTACTTCCATTATATGAAAGATACCTGCTACCAAATAGTGTGACGATCTTATATTAGCCCTTGGACACCAAGATTAATCCCAACTGAGAATATTTATATGTAGCCTTGAAGATGTGAAAGCTGTGATATGAAGGGATAACATGACTGTCAAGTTGAGAAATAAATTGTGTATACCAAGATACTTATGTGAAATTACAATGAAATCCAGATATTTATCTGCTTACAGGCATTGATAAATATCAACGGGGAAAGTTGAAATTGTGTGCCTGACCGAGACTCGAACCAGGGACCTCCTGCTTACATGGCAGATGCTCTATCTGACTGAGCCTCCGAGGACACAGACTGCAGAGACTTATCTCTGCCACTCTCCCGATAAGACCCACACTTCGAACCTACTGTTCACACACTACCCACTACACTCATTACTCACAGCAGTCAATCTACCAAGTCCCGTAAGAGTTTGGGCAATCTGAGTGTATCTGCACTAAAGAAGGCCATTGGCTGGTAGGCCTTGTCTATATGAAGATGGTATCTGTTCTTTTGGACATGTCTGAAAGAACAGATACCATCTTCATATAGATACCTATGTTGCTCTCAGGGAAGGGAAAATTCAGCTATTCCCAGTCAAAGTACGTTGCAGTAACTAACTATATTTGATTCAGGTGGATAATTAAATAACTAAGAAAATTAAGTTCAGAATGATAAAAAATCAAAATAGTTTCTGGGCAAAAGCAAATTCCTTCCCCCCTCCTCCTCCCCATACTGATTGTGGTGGCTGATGGTAGTGTCAGGGAGCATTATCCACTGTGCGTTATCTTAGTTAAACTGAGTGATGAAAATTAATTAATATTGTTCATTTAATTAGTGCACCATAATTGGAAAGGTATACCCTGTTGTCGCTAGCCATTGCAAGCAGTACAGTGGGAGGTAGCTTCAGGGTAAAACCAGCAAGACTATTAACAAAGGAGACAGACAAGCGCAGGTATGAATCAAACCCAGACTCGATAACATATGGTAAAATCAAACAGTAAGTAACAGTGAGTTTGTATCATGAACAACACGATGATTATTGAAAGAAATTAAGATTTAATGAGTCTCACTGCCATACAAGCTAGTACAATTTCCTCGTATATGTAGTGACAATAAATCTTAGTAATAATGTTTAGGTGGAAGAATCAGCAATGATCAACGGCATGAGGATGCAGAAGGCAATGGAAACCATTGCATTAAAGACGCACAGCATGTATCCACAAAACATGTGGTCTGTAACTGAAGAAGTGTCTTGATGATCTCTCCATTCGCAAAAGATTCCGAAATAGTCCCCCATTCAGATCTCCGGGAGGGGACTGTCAAGGGGGAGGTTACCATTAGCAAAAGATTAAATAATCAAAGAAAGGATAACGTTCTACATGTTGGGGCATGGAATGTCATAAGCTTGAACGTGGTAGAGAAACTAGAAAATCTGAAAATATAAATGCAAAGGCTCAATCTAGATATGATAGGGGTCAGTGAAGAGAAGTGGAAAGAAGACAGATTTCTGGTCAGATGAGTATAGGGCAATATCAACGGCAGCAGAAAATTGTATAACCGAAGTAGGATTCGTTATGAATAGGAAGGTAAGGCTGAGAGTGTGTTACTGTGAACAGTTCAGTGACAGGGTTGTTCTTATCTGAATCGACAGCAAACCAACACCGACAACGATAGTTCAGGTATACATGCCAACGTCGCAAACTGAAGGTGAAGAGATAGAGAAAGTATATGGGGATATTGAGAGGGTAATACAGTATGTAAAGGGAGTACTGGAATGCAGTTATAGGGGAAGGAGTAGAAGAAAACGTTACAGGAGGATATGGGCTTGAGACAAGGAATGAGAGAGGAGAAAGACTAATTGAGTTCTGTAACAAGTTTCAGCTAGTAATAGCGAATACTCTGTTCAAGAATTACAAGAGGAGGAGGTATACTTGGTAAAGGCCAGGTGACATGGGAATATTTCAGTTATATTTCATCATGGTCAGACAGGGATTCCGAAATCGAATATTGGATTGTAAGACGTACCCACGAGCAGACATAGACTCAGATCAGAATGTAGTAGTGCTCAAGAGTAGGCTGAAGTTTAAGACATTAGTGAGGAAGAATCAATACACAAAGAAGTGGGATACGGAAGTACTAAGGAATGGCTGGATATGGTTGAACTTCTGTAAGGCTGTAGATACAGCAATAAATAGTAGCTCAGTAGGCGGTACAGTTCAAGAGGAATGGTCATTTCTATAAAAGGCCATCACAGAAGTTGGGAAGGAAACCGTTGGTACAAAGAAGGTAACTGCGCAGAAACCGTGGTTAACAGAAGAAATACTTCAGTTGATGGATGAAAGGAGGAAGTACAAAAAAATTCTGGGAAACTCAGGAATACAGAAATACAAGTCACTGAGAAATGAAGTAAATAGAAAGTGCAGGGAAGCTAAGACGAAATGGCTGCAGGAAAAGTGTGACGACATCGATAAAGAAATGATTGTCAGAAGGACATCACACAGGAAAGTCAAAACAATCTTCTGTGACGTTAAAAGCAAGGGTAATAACATTAAGAGTGCAACGGGAATTCCACTGTTAAATGCAGAGGAGACAGCGGATAGGTGGAAAGAATACATTGAAAGCCTCTATCCGGAGGAAGATTTGTCTGATGTGATAGAAGAAGAAACAGGAGTCTATTTAGAAGAAATAGGGGATCCAGTATTAGAATCAGAAATTAAAAGAGCTTCGGAGGACTTAAGGCAGAAGCGATAACATTCCATCAGAATTTCTAAAAATCATTGGGGGAAGTGGCAACAAAACGACTTATCACGTTGGTGTGTAGAATGTACTATTCCGGCGACATACCATCTGACCTTCGGAAAAGCATCATCCACGCAATTCCAAAGATGGCATTGCTGACAAGTGCGAAAATTATTGACAGTCAGCTTAACAGCTCATGCTTCCAAGTTGCTTACAAGAATAATATAGAGAAGACCGGAAATGAAAATTGAGGATGCGCTAGATGACGATCAGTTTGGCTTTAGGAAAGGTAAAGGCAGGAGAGAGGCAATTCTGATGTTGCGGTTAACAATGGAAGCAAGACTAAAGAAAAATCTAGACACGTTCGTAGGATTTCTCGACCTGGAAAAAGCATTCGTCAATGTAAAATGGTGCAAGACGTTCGAAATTCTGAAAAAAGTAGGGGTATATACAATATGTACAACAGCCAAGATGGAATAGTAAGAGAGGACAACCGAGAACGAAGTGCTCGTATTAAAAAGGGTGTAAGGCAAGGATGTAGCCTTTCGCCCCTGCTGTTCAGTATGTGCATCGAGAAAGCAATGATGGAAATAAAATAAAGGTTCAGGAGTGGAATTAAAATTCAATGTGAAAGGATATCAATCGGCTCACTGATGACATTGCTATCCTGAGTGAAAGTGAAGAAGACTTACATGATCTGCTGAACGGATTGAACAGTCTAATGAGTACAGAATACGGATTGAGAGTAAATGGAAGAAAGACGAAAGTAATGAGAAGCAGCAGAAATGAGAACAGCGAGAAACTTAACATCAGGATTGATGGTCACAAAGTAAATGAAGTTAAGATATTCTACTACCCAGGTAGCAAAATGACAAATGACGGACGGAGGAAGGAGGACATCAAAAGCTGACTAGGACTGGCGAAAAGGGAATTCCTGTCCAAGAGAAGTCTACTAGTGTCAAACACAGCCTTCATTTGACAATGAAATCTCTGAGAATGTATTTTGGATCACAGCATTGTATGGTAGTATGACACGGACTGTAGGAAAACTGGAACAGAAGAGAATCGAAGCATTTGAGATGTGGTGCTGCTACAGACGAATGTTGAAAATTAGGAGGACTGATAAGGTAAGGAATGAGGAGGTTCTGTGCACAATCGGAGAGGAAAGGAATATGTGTAAAACACTGATAATGAGAAGGGACAGGATGATAGGACATCTGTTAAGACATGAGGGAATGACTTCTATGGTACTAGAGGGAGCTGTAGAGGGAAAGGACTGTAGAGGAAGACAGAGATTGGAATACTTCCAAAAAATAATTGAGGCCGTTGGTTGCAAGTGCTACTCTCTGAGATGAAGAGGTTAGCATGGCAGAGGAATTCGTGGTGGGCTGCATCAAACCAGTCAGAACGCAGATGACAAAAAATGGTAGTTCATTGTGACATTAACACAGCAGGCTCTCACTATTTTTGTATTATGGTTTTTTGGTGTGACAGTCACACAGTCATTATTTTACCTCACGCTAATGTCTGGAAAAAGCATCAGATTAGTTTTATTTTGTATTTTAATCCTGGTAAGAGCTGTCCATCATCAAATTTAGATAAAACATTGCATAATAAAACAAATTGACAAGACACATCATTTCCACTCTCCATTCTGCCTTCAGTATGTAGCACTGACATACAATTTAGGTGCATATAGAAAGAACTATAAAATGTGCTTAAGCTATTCAAACGAAGGATCGCTGACCTGAATATCAAAGCTTTTACACTGTTTCATTACCTCTTTGCTACTCACACTACTGTTACACCAAAACATAAGATGTAGACACATTTAAACACTAATTTATGATGTTAGTTGTATCAAACATAAAACAAGCACTGGGTATATATTCTTGTTTAAGTTGATATGGAATTCAATTAGCATCAGCGTACTGCAACTCTCAGTAACTTCTGTGAGACAAAATATTTTCTTATGAAATGTAATGTTCCCATTTCTAGACATTTTTTAATTTCAAAATATATCCTACTTTTCTGATGTGTCCAGATTAAGTATATTTTGCAACTGATTTGTATGGTACCAAATGAATAAGCTCTTCATTGTAGGATGTAAGATATGACATGTGGGTTATGCTTTGTGAAGCTATTATTCAATGTGTTTTTACTTCTTTTTCTTTGTATTCTGTGTCATGGTAGCTGCAATACATGGTATAAGAAATATGTTCATAGATATTTTGTCATTTATGGGTATCCAACACTTCCTATAAAATCTTATTAGTTTCTAAACTGTGCTCTGATATTAGTTTTGCGAAAAAAAGTCAGTAAAATAGACAGAGAAAGACTACTAACATAGTTTGTTCCTCAAAGTTGCGATTATAGTGAATTTCCTGTTTAGTTAGTTTACAGACACAGTCTTCTTATTGTAGTACTAAATATCACAAAGGTATCTTCATTGCACATTTTCTATTTGGTGGCCCATTTAGATCTTTTGATAAGTGCAATGAAATCGCTGCAGGCCTATTTGTTAGGTTTCCAGTGATGTTATGAAAGTGCAGTAGTGAACAGCATATTTCATATAACACTGTATTTTTATACCACTCTCCATTGGTACAAAACTTCTTTGTGTTTAATAGGTACATACGCAATCATACTTAAAAGAAAATATAAGAATAGTTCAACTCTGTTCTTATATTCAGGTTCCTTTAGATTATAATTTATAATGCTATAACATCTGAATATTCGCAGAGGTAAACTAACACTACCATTAGATTCACTGAACTACTTCTTAAATTGATATAAATGAATACCTTATAAACTTTATAGTGTAATATAAAGGAAAATTAGTCTGTGGAAAGATATCTAATGAAATTTATGTAGCAATGTCAGTATTATACATATTTTTGTGCTTTACAATATCTACTGGCATAGTCATTTTTAATAAATGAGGTTTCTCTTAAAAAATATCTGAAACAAGAATTTAGAGGTTTAATTTAATAAGGATAGCGTAGGTCATATTCATTTTCATCTAATTTGATGGATATCTTGTTGGAGAACTTCATACATTGAATCAATATAATTTTGAGAGACCTACATTTCACAGTTTTATTTGTGAGTAGTTGTGTTTCATACATAATTTTATGTAGCTTCCCTCGAAATTTTGATTCTAGGTCATTTCAGAATTCTGGAATGTCTGTCGTATCTTAAAATTCAGAAGCATTATTAATACATTCCTGTAAGAGAATGATAACGTTAGATTTCATTTGTTGCTACTAGCTGTGTCATATAATGACATATTTGATATTTTCGTATTGGTGGTTGCTTATTGCATTATAAGAACCATAGTTATATCTTCTATCACAACTAGCTCCAGCTGTTACATATTTTTTTTAATATTAATGTATAACCTGTAAGAATATTAATTTTTACTTGTGATTGTACATTACTTTCTCGACTATGATTAGCTTACAGATGCCATCAAAAATAGTATTGCTTTAAAACATTGGTAATTCACATGGAAAGCTTAAATTACAAATAGTTTCTCGTAACTGTAATGTGCTACATGGATCATTATTTCAAAAAATGATTTGTGGATA